>NC_058082.1:584631548-584974403 GCF_014858855.1 Bufo gargarizans
AATTGTACTTCAACCCAGAACAAAAAATGTGCTTTGACGGACACTAAATATCTTGCCCAGCAACAACAGTACAGCGGTGGGTAACGAGAGATTTAGAGGGATTTAAATTTGAGGCCTAGTATTTAGGCGCTGGGTCACCGGTATGGATTTAGTGACAGAATTAGACTTGGAAATGCACAGAAGCGTGTGTGTGAAGTTATTCTGAATGACCCTATGTGCACCTTCAATATTATATACCCTTTTAGGGATAGATTTCAAATAGCTCTGATATAGCAGAAACCACTAAATTATGAAATTGCTAAATTGGGAATTGTACTTCAACCCAGAACAAAAAATGTGCTTTGACGGACACTAAATATCTTGCCCAGCAACAACAGTACAGCGGTGGGTAACGAGAGATTTAGAGGGATTTAAATTTGAGGCCTAGTATTTAGGCGCTGGGTCACCGGTATGGATTTAGTGACAGAATTAGACTTGGAAATGCACAGAAGCGTGTGTGTGAAGTTATTCTGAATGACCCTATGTGCACCTTCAATATTATATACCCTTTTAGGGATAGATTTCAAATAGCTCTGATATAGCAGAAACCACTAAATTATGAAATTGCTAAATTGGGAATTGTACTTCAACCCAGAACAAAAAATGTGCTTTGACGGACACTAAATATCTTGCCCAGCAACAACAGTACAGCGGTGGGTAACGAGAGATTTAGAGGGATTTAAATTTGAGGCCTAGTATTTAGGCGCTGGGTCACCGGTATGGATTTAGTGACAGAATTAGACTTGGAAATGCACAGAAGCGTGTGTGTGAAGTTATTCTGAATGACCCAATGTGCACCTTCAATATTATATACCCTTTTAGGGATAGATTTCAAATAGCTCTGATATAGCAGAAACCACTAAATTATGAAATTGCTAAATTGGGAATTGTACTTCAACCCAGAACAAAAAATGTGCTTTGACGGACACTAAATATCTTGCCCAGCAACAACAGTACAGCGGGTAACGAGAGATTTAGCGGGATATAAATTTGAGGCCTAGTATTTAGGCGCTGGGTCACCGGTATGGATTTAGTGACAGAATTAGACTTGGAAATGCACAGAAGCGTGTGTGTGAAGTTATTCTGAATGACCCTATGTGCACCTTCAATATTATATACCCTTTTAGGGATAGATTTCAAATAGCTCTGATATAGCAGAAACCACTAAATTATGAAATTGCTAAATTGGGAATTGTACTTCAACCCAGAACAAAAAATGTGCTTTGACGGACACTAAATATCTTGCCCAGCAACAACAGTACAGCGGTGGGTAACGAGAGATTTAGAGGGATTTAAATTTGAGGCCTAGTATTTAGGCGCTGGGTCACCGGTATGGATTTAGTGACAGAATTAGACTTGGAAATGCACAGAAGCGTGTGTGTGAAGTTATTCTGAATGACCCTATGTGCACCTTCAATATTATATACCCTTTTAGGGATAGATTTCAAATAGCTCTGATATAGCAGAAACCACTAAATTATGAAATTGCTAAATTGGGAATTGTACTTCAACCCAGAACAAAAAATGTGCTTTGACGGACACTAAATATCTTGCCCAGCAACAACAGTACAGCGGTGGGTAACGAGAGATTTAGAGGGATTTAAATTTGAGGCCTAGTATTTAGGCGCTGGGTCACCGGTATGGATTTAGTGACAGAATTAGACTTGGAAATGCACAGAAGCGTGTGTGTGAAGTTATTCTGAATGACCCTATGTGCACCTTCAATATTATATACCCTTTTAGGGATAGATTTCAAATAGCTCTGATATAGCAGAAACCACTAAATTATGAAATTGCTAAATTGGGAATTGTACTTCAACCCAGAACAAAAAATGTGCTTTGACGGACACTAAATATCTTGCCCAGCAACAACAGTACAGCGGTGGGTAACGAGAGATTTAGAGGGATTTAAATTTGAGGCCTAGTATTTAGGCGCTGGGTCACCGGTATGGATTTAGTGACAGAATTAGACTTGGAAATGCACAGAAGCGTGTGTGTGAAGTTATTCTGAATGACCCTATGTGCACCTTCAATATTATATACCCTTTTAGGGATAGATTTCAAATAGCTCTGATATAGCAGAAACCACTAAATTATGAAATTGCTAAATTGGGAATTGTACTTCAACCCAGAACAAAAAATGTGCTTTGACGGACACTAAATATCTTGCCCAGCAACAACAGTACAGCGGTGGGTAACGAGAGATTTAGAGGGATTTAAATTTGAGGCCTAGTATTTAGGCGCTGGGTCACCGGTATGGATTTAGTGACAGAATTAGACTTGGAAATGCACAGAAGCGTGTGTGTGAAGTTATTCTGAATGACCCTATGTGCACCTTCAATATTATATACCCTTTTAGGGATAGATTTCAAATAGCTCTGATATAGCAGAAACCACTAAATTATGAAATTGCTAAATTGGGAATTGTACTTCAACCCAGAACAAAAAATGTGCTTTGACGGACACTAAATATCTTGCCCAGCAACAACAGTACAGCGGTGGGTAACGAGAGATTTAGAGGGATTTAAATTTGAGGCCTAGTATTTAGGCGCTGGGTCACCGGTATGGATTTAGTGACAGAATTAGACTTGGAAATGCACAGAAGCGTGTGTGTGAAGTTATTCTGAATGACCCAATGTGCACCTTCAATATTATATACCCTTTTAGGGATAGATTTCAAATAGCTCTGATATAGCAGAAACCACTAAATTATGAAATTGCTAAATTGGGAATTGTACTTCAACCCAGAACAAAAAATGTGCTTTGACGGACACTAAATATCTTGCCCAGCAACAACAGTACAGCGGTAACGAGAGATTTAGAGGGATTTAAATTTGAGGCCTAGTATTTAGGCGCTGGGTGACAGGTATGGGTTTAGTGACAGAATTAGACTTGGAAATACACAGTAGCGGGTGTGTGTGAAGTTATTCTGAATGACCCAATGTGCACCTTCAATATTATATACCCTTTTTGGGATAGATTTCAAATAGCTCTGATATAGCAGGAACCACTAAATTATGAAATTGCTAAATTGGGAATTGTATTTCAACCCAGAACAAGAAATGTGCTTGAACGGACACTAAATAACTCGCCCAGCTACAGCACTAGGGACAGATTTAGCTGGATATAAATTTGAGGCCTAGTATTTAGGCGCTGGGTGACCGGTATGGATTTAGTGACAGAATTAGACTGGGATATGGCCAAAAAATAAACAGACTATTGCTGGTTAAATGCACTTGGTGTGACAGCTTCACCCTGATGTAGGCTTTAGCCAAAAAACAACCACACCATTGAGGGTTAAATGCACTTGGTGACAGGCGCAGCTTGCCCCTGATTTTGTATATGGCCAAAAAATGAACAGACTATTGCTGGTTAAATGCACTTGGTGTGACAGCTTCACCCTGATGTAGGCTTTAGCCAAAAAACAACCACACCATTGAGGGTTAAATGCACTTGGTGACAGGCGCAGCTTGCCCCTGATTTTGTATATGGCCAAAAAATGAACAGACTATTGCTGGTTAAATGCACTTGGTGTCACAGCTTCACCCTGATGTAGGCTTTAGCCAAAAAACAACCACACCATTGAGGGTTAAATGCACTTGGTGACAGGTGCAGCTTGCCCCTGATTTTGTATATGGCCAAAAAATGAACAGACTATTGCTGGTTAAATGCACTTGGTGTGACAGCTTCACCCTGATGTAGGCTTTAGCCAAAAAACAACCACACCATTGAGGGTTAAATGCACTTGGTCGCAGCTTGTGCTGGCGCACCACAAGACACAAAATGGCCGCCGATCACCCCAGAAAAATGAGACTGACAAACGGTCTGTGCAGCCTAAAAACAGTGAGCAATTGAGGATCAGCAGCTCAATGATCCACAGCTGCAGATCGATCAGTTAATCAAGTCCTTTGGAGGAGTTAATCTGCCTAATCTCGCCCTACTGTCGCAGCCGCAACCTCTCCCTACGCTAATCAGAGCAGAGTGACGGGCGGCGCTATGTGACTCCAGCTTAAATAGAGGCTGGGTCACATGGTGCTCTGGCCAATCACAGCCATGCCAATAGTAGGCATGGCTGTGATGGCCTCTTGGGGCAAGTAGTATGACGCTTGTTGATTGGCTGCTTTGCAGCCTTTCAAAAAGCGCCAAGAAAGCGTCACAAAAGCGCCAAGAAAGCGACGAACACCGAACCCGAACCCGGACTTTTACGAAAATGTCCGGGTTCGGGTCCGTGTCACGGACACCCCAAAATTCGGTACGAACCCGAACTATACAGTTCGAGTTCGCTCATCCCTATAGGCCAGTAAACGCTTTCACCAGAATTACCTGCAGAAATGCACTGAGAGAATATATTTTTCTTGTTGTACTGAAACACGACCCTATACGCTTTGACCATAAATAACTGCAACAGTGCAGTGTTTATATATTTTTCTTTTGTTACTGTAATACTCCCCTATTCTCTTTCAACAGAAATAACTGCAGAGGTGAACTGAGAATATATTTTTCTTGTTGGATTGAAATAGGCCACTATATGCTTTGACCAGAATAAAACTTAAAAAGTAAAGAGCGTATATACTTTTCTTGTAGTACTGAAAAACACCCCTATATGCTTTCAACAGAATTAACTGCAGAAGTGAAATTCGTATATACACTGCCTGTCCCCAAAAAAAAGTTGCCACTTGGATTTAACTAAGCAAATAGTTATGAGCCTCCTATTGGATATTTACTGCATGGGCGATTAACTTTCAGCTTGCAATAAGTTATTTAACCCCAACTGGTGAAATGAGTTGCTTCTCATTTCTTAAACAACCATGTCGAAAGACACATCTCGTGATCGTGGAAAAGATGTTAGTCTGTTTGAGAAGGGTCAAATCATTGGCATGCATCAAGCAGAGAAAACATCTAAGGAGATTGCAGAAACTACTAAAATTGGGTTAAGAACTGTCCAACGCATTATAAAAAACTGGAAGGATAGTGGGGACCTATAGTATTCGAGGAAGAAATGTGGCGGGAAAAAAATCCTGAATGATCGTGATCGGCGATCACTTAAACGTTTGGTGAATTCAAATCGAAGAAAAACAACAGTAGAACTCAGGGCTATGTTTATTAGTGAAAGTAAGAGCATTCCCACACACACAATGTGTAGGGAACTCAAGGGATTGGGACTGAACAACTAAAAACCACTAATCAGTGAGGCAAACCAGAAAAAAGGCTTCAATTTGCTAGGGAGCATAAAGATTAGACTCTGGAGCAATGGAAGAAGGTCCAGATATACCCTGTTCCAGAGTGATGGGCGCATCAGGGTAAGAAGAGAGGCAGATGAAGTGATGCACCCATCCTGCCTAGTGCCTACTGTCCAAGCCTGTGGGGACAGTGCTATGATCTGGGGTTGCTGCAGTTGGTCAGGTCTAGGTTCAGCAACAGTATGTGCTCCAAGAATGAGGTCAGCTGACTACCTGAACATACTGAATGACCAGGTTATTTCATCAATGGATGCTTTCTTCCCTGATGGCACGGCATGTTCCAAGATGACAATGCCAGAATTCATCGGGCTCAAATTGTGAAGGAGTGGTTCAGGGAGCATGAGACATCATTTTCACACATGGATTGGCCACCACAGAGTCCAGACCTTAACCACATTGAGAATCTTTGGGATGTGGAGAAGGCTTTGCGCAGCAGTCAGACTCTACCATCATCAATGCAAGATCTTGGTGAAAAGTTAATGCAACACTGGATGGAAATAAATCTTGTGACATTGCAGAAGCTTATCGAAACAATGCCACAGCGAATGCATGCCGTAATCAAAGCTAAAGGCGGTCCAATTAAATATTAGAGTGTGTGACCTTTTTTTTTTGGTGGCGAAATTTTTTGGGGACAGGCAGTGTATTTTTCTTGTAGTACTGAATAAAATACTAAGATATAAGCCATAAGCCACTAAAGGCTTTTCAACATAGCACTTTCAGCCCAATAACAAGTAGCTGGAATGACAGAGCTGTCTATTGGCTATTTGGATCCCCAAATAATCTTTCCATGCACTTGTAAATCACTTTCCTATCAATGTCCCTAGCGCCTTCTGACATCTCTCCCTGCACTCTGAATGCTGGAAAATGTCTGACTGTAAGATGGCCTACGTATTTATAGGACTGTGACCATAGGCGTGCGCAGCCTATTGCATTAGGGTGTGCACCCTAAAGTACAAACACACACGCCTTGCGCACGTGAGTATGTATGAATGTATATATACTGTATATATTATATAAATACACACACAGGCCGGGCCTCACCCTAGCGTTGCCGTGACTCCGCCTCTGCGCAGTGGCGACTCTAGGAACAATATATAGGGGGGCACATAAGATATCACAGTCAAAAATGGGGGGCACTAATAATTTTTACCACTTAATCGTACTACTGAAAAAAGCTAGAAAAGTATATATAAATAAGATTAGAAAATACGAGAGTATTGCTGTCTGCAGGGAAACCTTTTTATTGTACTATCCTAATACTTAAAAGACAAGCTTTCAAGAGTTTTCCTTTCTTCCTCGGTATTGCTTCAGACCTGAGAAAGAGAGAAACACTCTCCAAAACTTTTCTTTTGAGTTTAAAGCAGTATTAGCACTATAATAAAATAATTTACTTACAAAAGAAGCTATTTAGTCGTCTGCTGTGCCGTCCTCTGCTTGCTACCGCAGATCTTCCTCTGCTTTCAGTCTCTCCTCAGTGCGCAGGTGCACTGTTTTGGGGGATCTGTGGAGGACACACTGTTATGGGGGACCCGTGGATGACAGACTGTTATGGGGGATCTGTGGATGACACAGTATTATGAGGGATCTGTGGATGACACACTGTTATGGGGGATATGTGGATGACACACTGTTATGGGGGATATGTGGATGACACACTGTTATGGGGGATCTGTAGATGGCACACTGTTATGGGGGATCTGTGGATAAAACACTGTTATATGGGATCTGTGGATGACACACTGTTATGGGGGATCTGTGGATGACACACTGTTATGGGGAATCTGTGGATGACACACTGTTATGGGGGATCTGTAGATGACACACTGTTATGGGGGATCTGTGGATGACACACTGTTATGGGGGATCTGTGGATGACACTTTTATGGGCATCAGTGGATGACACACGGTTATGGGGGCATCTGTGGATGACACTGTTATGGGCATCAGTGGATGACACACTGTTATAAGGCATCGGTGGATAACACTGTTATGGGGGATCTGTGGATGACACACTGTTATGGGGGATTTGTGGATGACACACTGTTATGGGTGATCTGTGGATGACACTGTTATGGGTGATCTGTGGATGATGCACTGTTAAGGGGATATCTGTGGATGATGCACTGATATGGGGGCATCTGTGGATGATGCACTGTTATTGACAGTGCGTCATCCACAGATAGGGATGAGCGAACTCGAACTGTATAGTTCGGGTTCGTACCGAATTTTGGGGTGTCCGTGACACGGACCCGAACCCGGACATTTTCGTAAAAGTCCGGGTTCGGGTTCGGTGTTCGTCGCTTTCTTGGCGCTTTTGTGACGCTTTCTTGGCGCTTTTTGAAAGGCTGCAAAGCAGCCAATCAACAAGCGTCATACTACTTGCCCCAAGAGGCCGTCACAGCCATGCCTACTATTGGCATGGCTGTGATTGGCCAGAGCACCATGTGACCCAGCCTCTATTTAAGCTGGAGTCACATAGCGCCGCCCGTCACTCTGCTCTGATTAGCGTAGGGAGAGGTTGCGGATGCGACAGTAGGGCGAGATTAGGCAGATTAACTCCTCCAAAGGACTTCACTTGATTAATCGATCGATCTGCAGCTGTGCATCATTGAGCTGCTGAAATTCAAATGCTCACTCACTGTTTTTAGGCTGCCCAGACCGTTTGTCAGTCACTTTTTTCTGGGGTGATCGGCGGCCATTTTGTGTCTTGTGCGGTGCTGCGACCAAGTGCATCCAAGCTGCGACCAAGTGCATTTAACCCTCAATGGTGTGGTTGTTTTTTGGCTAAAGCCTACATCAGGGTGAAGCTGTCACACCAAGTGCATTTAACCAGCAATAGTCTGTTCATTTTTTGGCCATATACTAAATCAGGGGCAAGCTGCGCCTGTCACCAAGTGCATTTAACCCTCAATGGTGTGGTTGTTTTTTGGCTAAAGCCTACATCAGGGTGAAGCTGTCACACCAAGTGCATTTAACCAGCAATAGTCTGTTTATTTTTTGGCCATATACTACATCAGGGGCAAGCTGCGCCCGTCACCAAGTGCATTTAACCCTCAGTAGTGTGGTTGGTCAAGCTGTGACACCAAGTGCATTTAACCAGCAATAGTCTGTTCATTTTTTGGCCATATACTACATCAGGGGCAAGCTGCGCCCGTCACCAAGTGCATTTAACCCTCAGTAGTGTGGTTGGTCAAGCTATCACACCAAGTGCATTTAACCAGCAATAGTCTGTTCATTTTTTGGCCATATACTAAATCAGGGGCAAGCTGCGCCCGTCACCAAGTGCATTTAACCAGCAATAGTCTGTTCATTTTTTGGCCATATACTACATCAGGGGCAAGCTGCGCCCGTCACCAAGTGCATTTAACCCTCAGTAGTGTGGTTGGTCAAGCTATCACACCAAGTGCATTTAACCAGCAATAGTCTGTTCATTTTTTGGCCATATACTAAATCAGGGGCAAGCTGCGCCCGTCACCAAGTGCATTTAACCAGCAATAGTCTGTTCATTTTTTGGCCATATACTACATCAGGGGCAAGCTGCGCCCGTCACCAAGTGCATTTAACCAGCAATAGTCTGTTCATTTTTTGGCCATATACTACATCAAGGGCAAGCTGCGCCCGTCACCAAGTGCATTTATCCCTCAGTAGTGTGGTTCGTCAAGCTGTGACACCAAGTGCATTTAACCAGCAATAGTCTGTTCATTTTTTGGCCATATACTACATCAGGGGCAAGCTGCGCCCGTCACCAAGTGCATTTAACCAGCAATAGTGTGGTTATTTTTTGGCCATATCCCAGTCTAATTCTGTCACTAAATCCATACCGGTCACCCAGCGCCTAAATACTAGGCCTCAAATTTATATCCCGCTAAATCTCTCGTTACCGCTGTCCTGTTGTGGCTGGGAAAGTTATTTAGTGTCCGTCAAAGCACATTTTTTGTTCTGGGTTGAAGTACAATTCCCAATTTAGCAATTTCATAATTTAGTGGTTCCTGCTATATCAGAGCTATTTGAAATCTATCCCTAAAAGGGTATATAATATTCAAGGTGCACATAGGGTCATTCAGAATAACTTCACACACACGCTACTGTGCATTTCCAAGTCTAATTCTGTCGCTAAATCCATACCGGTCACCCAGCGCCTAAATACTAGGCCTCAAATTTATATCCCGCTAAATCTCTCGTTACCGCTGTCCTGTTGTGGCTGGGAAAGTTATTTAGTGTCCGTCAAAGCACATTTTTTGTTCTGGGTTGAAGTACAATTCCCAATTTAGCAATTTCATAATTTAGTGGTTCCTGCTATATCAGAGCTATTTGAAATCTATCCCTAAAAGGGTATATAATATTCAAGGTGCACATAGGGTCATTCAGAATAACTTCACACACACGCTACTGTGCATTTCCAAGTCTAATTCTGTCGCTAAATCCATACCGGTCACCCAGCGCCTAAATACTAGGCCTCAAATTTATATCCCGCTAAATCTCTCGTTACCGCTGTCCTGTTGTGGCTGGGAAAGTTATTTAGTGTCCGTCAAAGCACATTTTTTGTTCTGGGTTGAAATACAATTCCCAATTTAGCAATTTCATAATTTAGTGGTTTCTGCTATATCAGAGCTATTTGAAATCTATCCCTAAAAGGGTATATAATATTCAAGGTGCACATTGGGTCATTCAGAATAACTTCACACACACACGCTACTGTGCATATCCCAGTCTAATTCTGTCACTAAATCCATACCTGTCACCCAGCGCCTAAATACTAGGCCTCAAATTTATATCCCGCTAAATCTCTCGTTACCGCTGTACTGTTGTTGCTGGGCAAGTTATTTAGTGTCCGTCAAAGCACATTTTTTGTTCTGGGTTGAAATACAATTCCCAATTTAGCAATTTAAAAATTTAGTGGTTTCTGCTATATCAGAGCTATTTGAAATCTATCCCTAAAAGGGTATATAATATTCAAGGTGCACATTGGGTCATTCAGAATAACTTCACACACACACGCTACTGTGCATATCCCAGTCTAATTCTGTCACTAAATCCATACCTGTCACCCAGCGCCTAAATACTAGGCCTCAAATTTATATCCCGCTAAATCTCTCGTTACCGCTGTACTGTTGTTGCTGGGCAAGTTATTTAGTGTCCGTCAAAGCACATTTTTTGTTCTGGGTTGAAATACAATTCCCAATTTAGCAATTTCATAATTTAGTGGTTTCTGCTATATCAGAGCTATTTGAAATCTATCCCTAAAAGGGTATATAATATTCAAGGTGCACATAGGGTCATTCAGAATAACTTCACACACACCCGCTACTGTGCATTTCCAAGTCTAATTCTGTCACTAAACCCATACCTGTCACCCAGCGCCTAAATACTAGGCCTCAAATTTATATCCCGCTAAATCTCTCGTTACCGCTGTCCTGTTGTGGCTGGGAAAGTTATTTAGTGTCCGTCAAAGCACATTTTTTGTTCTGGGTTGAAATACAATTCCCAATTTAGCAATTTCATAATTTAGTGGTTTCTGCTATATCAGAGCTATTTGAAATCTATCCCTAAAAGGGTATATCATATTGAAGGTGCACATAGGGTCATTCAGAATAACTTCACACACACCCGCTACTGTGCATTTCCAAGTCTAATTCTGTCACTAAACCCATACCTGTCACCCAGCGCCTAAATACTAGGCCTCAAATTTATATCCCGCTAAATCTCTCGTTACCGCTGTCCTGTTGTGGCTGGGAAAGTTATTTAGTGTCCGTCAAAGCACATTTTTTGTTCTGGGTTGAAATACAATTCCCAATTTAGCAATTTCATAATTTAGTGGTTTCTGCTATATCAGAGCTATTTGAAATCTATCCCTAAAAGGGTAGATCATATTGAAGGTGCACATAGGGTCATTCAGAATAACTTCACACACCCGCTACTGTGCATTTCCAAGTCTAATTCTGTCACTAAACCCATACCTGTCACCCAGCGCCTAAATACTAGGCCTCAAATTTATATCCCGCTAAATCTCTCGTTACCGCTGTCCTGTTGTGGCTGGGAAAGTTATTTAGTGTCCGTCAAAGCACATTTTTTGTTCTGGGTTGAAATACAATTCCCAATTTAGCAATTTCATAATTTAGTGGTTTCTGCTATATCAGAGCTATTTGAAATCTATCCCTAAAAGGGTATATAATATTCAAGGTGCACATTGGGTCATTCAGAATAACTTCACACACACCCGCTACTGTGTATTTCCAAGTCTAATTCTGTCACTAAACCCATACCTGTCACCCAGCGCCTAAATACTAGGCCTCAAATTTATATCCTGCTAAATCTCTCGTTACCGCTGTCCTGTTGTGGCTGGGAAAGTTATTTAGTGTCCGTCAAAGCACATTTTTTGTTCTGGGTTGAAATACAATTCCCAATTTAGCAATTTCATAATTTAGTGGTTTCTGCTATATCAGAGCTATTTGAAATCTATCCCTAAAAGGGTAGATCATATTGAAGGTGCACATAGGGTCATTCAGAATAACTTCACACACACCCGCTACTGTGCATTTCCAAGTCTAATTCTGTCACTAAACCCATACCTGTCACCCAGCGCCTAAATACTAGGCCTCAAATTGATATCCCGCTAAATCTCTCGTTACCGCTGTCCTGTTGTGGCTGGGAAAGTTATTTAGTGTCCGTCAAAGCACATTTTTTGTTCTGGGTTGAAATACAATTCCCAATTTAGCAATTTAAAAATTTAGTGGTTTCTGCTGTATCAGAGCTATTTGAAATCTAGCCCTAAAAGGGTAGATCATATTGAAGGTGCACATAGGGTCATTCAGAATAACTTCACACACCCGCTACTGTGCATTTCCAAGTCTAATTCTGTCACTAAACCCATACCTGTCACCCAGCGCCTAAATACTAGGCCTCAAATTTATATCCAGCTGAATTTGAATACAATACATTGGGCCAAATAATATTTTTGTTGTTGTGGTGAACGATAACAATGAGGAAAACATCTAGTAAGGGACGCGGACATGGTCGTGGTGGTGTTAGTGGATCCTCTGGTGCTGGGAGAGGACGTGGCCGTTCTGCCACATCCACACGTCCTAGTGTACCAACTACCTCAGGTCCCAGTAGCCGCCAGAATTTACAGCGATATATGGTGGGGACCAATGCCGTTCTAAGGATGGTAAGGCCTGAGCAGGTACAGGCATTAGTCAATTGGGTGGCCGACAGTGGATCCAGCACGTTCACATTATCTCCCACCCAGTCTTCTGCAGAAAGCGCACAGATGGCGCCTGAAAACCAACCCCATCAGTCTGTCACATCACCCCCATGCATACCAGGGAAACTGTCTCAGCCTCAAGTTATGCAGCAGTCTCTTATGCTGTTTGAAGACTCCGCTGGCAGGGTTTCCCAAGGGCATCCACCTAGCCCTTCCCCAGCGGTGAAAGATATAGAATGCACTGACGCACAACCACTTATGTTTCCTGATGATGAGGACATGGGAATACCACCTCAGCATGTCTCTGATGATGACGAAACACAGGTGCCAACTGCTGCGTCTTTCTGCAGTGTGCAGACTGAACAGGAGGTCAGGGATCAAGACTGGGTGGAAGACGATGCAGGGGATGATGAGGTCCTAGACCCCACATGGAATGAAGGTCGTGCCACTGACTTTCACAGTTCGGAGGAAGAGGCAGTGGTGAGACCGAGCCAACAGCGTAGCAAAAGAGGGAGCAGTGGGCAAAAGCAGAACACCCGCCGCCAAGAGACTCCGCCTGCTACTGCCCGCCGCCATCTGGGACCGAGCACCCCAAAGGCAGCTTCAAGGAGTTCCCTGGCATGGCACTTCTTCAAACAATGTGCTGACGACAAGACCCGAGTGGTTTGCACGCTGTGCCATCAGAGCCTTAAGCGAGGCATTAACGTTCTGAACCTGAGCACAACCTGCATGACCAGGCACCTGCATGCAAAGCATGAACTGCAGTGGAGTAAACACCTTAAAACCAAGGAAGTCACTCAGGCTCCCCCTGCTACCTCTTCTGCTGCTGCCGCCTCGGCCTCTTCTGCTGCTGCCGCCTCGGCCTCTTCCTCCGCCTCTGGAGGAACGTTGGCACCTGCCGCCCAGCAAACAGGGGATGTACCACCAACACCACCACCACCACCTCCGTCACCAAGCGTCTCAACCATGTCACATGGCAGCGTTCAGCTCTCCATCTCACAAACATTTGAGAGAAAGCGTAAATTCCCACCTAGCCACCCTCGATCCCTGGCCCTGAATGCCAGCATTTCTAAACTACTGGCCTATGAAATGCTGTCATTTAGGCTGGTGGACACAGACAGCTATGTTGTTGGGAGCACAGTATGTGGTTCCCAGCCGCCACTACTTCTCCAAGAGAGCCGTGCCTTCCCTGCACAACCAAGTATCCGATAAAATCAAGTGTGCACTGCGCAACGCCATCTGTGGCAAGGTCCACCTAACCACAGATACGTGGACCAGTAAGCACGGCCAGGGACGCTATATCTCCCTAACTGCACACTGGGTAAATGTAGTGGCAGCTGGGCCCCAGGCGGAGAGCTGTTTGGCGCACGTCCTTCCGCCGCCAAGGATCGCAGGGCAACATTCTTTGCCTCCTGTTGCCACCTCCTCCTTCTCGGCTTCCTCCTCCTCTTCTTCCACCTGCTCATCCAGTCAGCCACACACCTTCACCACCAACTTCAGCACAGCCCGGGGTAAACGTCAGCAGGCCATTCTGAAACTCATATGTTTGGGGGACAGGCCCCACACCGCACAGGAGTTGTGGCGGGGTATAGAACAACAGACCGACGAGTGGTTGCTGCCGGTGAGCCTCAAGCCCGGCCTGGTGGTGTGCGATAATGGGCGAAATCTCGTTGCAGCTCTGGGACTAGCCAATTTGACGCACATCCCTTGCTTGGCGCATGTGCTGAATTTGGTGGTGCAGAAGTTCATTCACAACTACCCCGACATGTCAGAGCTGCTGCATAAAGTGCGGGCCGTCTGTTCGCGCTTCCGGCGTTCACATCCTGCTGCTGCTCGCCTGTCTGCGCTACAGCGTAACTTCGGCCTTCCCGCTCACCGCCTCATATGCGACGTGCCCACCAGGTGGAACTCCACCTTGCACATGCTGGACAGACTGTGCGAGCAGCAGCAGGCCATAGTGGAGTTTCAGCTGCAGCACGCACGGGTCAGTCGCACTACAGAACAGCACCACTTCACCACCAATGACTGGGCCTCCATGCGAGACCTGTGTGCCCTGTTGCGCTGTTTCGAGTACTCCACCAACATGGCCAGTGGCGATGACGCCGTTATCAGCGTTACAATACCACTTCTATGTCTCCTTGAGAAAACACTTAGGGCGATGATGCAAGAGGAGGTGGCCCAGGAGGAGGAGGAGGAGGAGGAGGAAGAGGGGTCATTTTTAGCACTTTCAGGCCAGTCTCTTCGAAGTGACTCAGAGGGAGGTTTTTGGCAACAGCAGAGGCCAGGTACAAATGTGGCCAGACAGGGCCCACTACTGGAGGACGAGGAGGACGAGGATGAGGAGGAGGTGGAGGAGGATGAGGATGAAGCATGGTCACAGCGGGGTGGCACCCAACGCAGCTCGGGTCCATCACTGGTGCGTGGCTGGGGGGAAAGGCAGGACGATGACGATACGCCTCCCACAGAGGACAGCTTGTCCTTACCCCTGGGCAGCCTGGCACACATGAGCGACTACATGCTGCAGTGCCTGCGCAACGACAGCAGAGTTGCCCACATTTTAACCTGTGCGGACTACTGGGTTGCCACCCTGCTGGATCCACGCTACAAAGACAATGTGCCCACCTTACTTCCTGCACTGGAGCGTGATAGGAAGATGCGCGAGTACAAGCGCACGTTGGTAGACGCGCTACTGAGAGCATTCCCAAATGTCACAGGGGAACAAGTGGAAGCCCAAGGCCAAGGCAGAGGAGGAGCAAGAGGTCGCCAAGGCAGCTGTGTCAATGCCAGCTCCTTTGAGGGCAGGGTTAGCATGGCAGAGATGTGGAAAACTTTTGTCAACACGCCACAGCTAACTGCACCACCACCTGATACGCAACGTGTTAGCAGGAGGCAACATTTCACTAACATGGTGGAACAGTACGTGTGCACACCCCTCCACGTACTGACTGATGGTTCGGCCCCATTCAACTTCTGGGTCTCTAAATTGTCCACGTGGCCAGAGCTAGCCTTTTATGCCTTGGAGGTGCTGGCCTGCCCGGCGGCCAGCGTTTTGTCTGAACGTGTATTCAGCACGGCAGGGGGCGTCATTACAGACAAACGCAGCTGCCTGTCTACAGCCAATGTGGACAAGCTGACGTTCATAAAAATGAACCAGGCATGGATCCCACAGGATCTGTCCGTCCCTTGTCCAGATTAGACATTAACTACCTCCCCTTAACCATATATTATTGGACTCCAGGGCACTTCCTCATTCAATCCTATTTTTATTTTCATTTTACCATTATATTGCGAGGCTACCCAAAGTTGAATGAACCTCTCCTGTGTCTGGGTGCCGGGGCCTAAATATATGCCAATGGACTGTTCCAATGTTGGGTGACGTGAAGCCTCATTCTCTGCTATGACATGCAGAATGATTCTCTGCTGACATGAAGCCAGATTGTCTGTTACGGGACCTCTCTCCTCTGCCTGTGTGTGTGCTGGGCCTAAATATATGCCAATGGACTGTTGCAGTGGTGGCTGACGTGAAGCCTCATTCTCTGCTATGACATGCAGACTGATTCTCTGCTGACATGAAGCCAGATTCTCTGTTACGAGACCTCCCTCCTCTGCCTGGGTGCTGGGCCTAAATATATGCCAATGGACTGTTGCAGTGGTGGCTGACGTGAAGCCTCATTCTCTGCTATGACATGCAGACTGATTCTCTGCTGACATGAAGCCAGATTCTCTGTTACGGGACCTCTCTCCTCTGCCTGTGTGTGTGCTGGGCCTAAATATATGCCAATGGACTGTTGCAGTGGTGGCTGACGTGAAGCCTCATTCTCTGCTATGACATGCAGACTGATTCTCTGCTGACATGAAGACAGATTCTCTGTTACGGGACCTCCCTCCTCTGCCTGGGTGCTGGGCCTAAATATATGCCAATGGACTGTTGCAGTGGTGGCTGACGTGAAGCCTCATTCTCTGCTATGACATGCAGACTGATTCTCTGCTGACATGAAGCCAGATTCTCTGTTACGGGACCTCCCTCCTCTGCCTGGGTGCTGGGCCTAAATATATGCCAATGGACTGTTGCAGTGGTGGCTGACGTGAAGCCTCATTCTCTGCTATGACATGCAGACTAATTCTCTGCTGACATGAAGACAGATTCTCTGTTACGGGACCTCTCTCCTCTGCCTGGGTGCTGGGCCTAAATTTATGAAAATGGACTCTTACAGTGGTGGGTGACGTGAAGCCAGATTCTCTGCTATGGGACCTCTCTCCAATTGATTTTGGTTAATTTTTATTTATTTAATTTTTATTTTAATTCATTTCCCTATCCACATTTGTTTGCAGGGGATTTACCTACATGTTGCTGCCTTTTGCAGCCCTCTAGCTCTTTCCTGGGCTGTTTTACAGCCTTTTTAGTGCCGAAAAGTTCGGGTCCCCATTGACTTCAATGGGGTTCGGGTTCGGGACGAAGTTCGGATCGGGTTCGGATCCCGAACCCGAACATTTCCGGGATGTTCGGCCGAACTTCTCGAACCCGAACATCCAGGTGTTCGCTCAACTCTATCCACAGATCCCCCCATAACAGTATCATCAACAGATCCCCCCATAACAGTGTCATCCACAGATCCCCCATACAAGGTGACATATTCCACACAGATGCCCCCATAACAGTATCATCCACAGATCCCCCCCATAACAGTGTCACCCACAGATGCCCCCATAACAGTGTCATCCACAGATATCCCCTTAATAGACTGTTAAGGGGATATCTGTGGATGGCAGTGTTATGGGGGCATCTGTGTGGAATCTGACACAGATGCGGGGGGGATCTGTGGATGACACTGTTATGGGGGGCTGGGGGGATCTGTGGATGACATATATATAGTAGCATCTTGTGCTATATATGTGTCATCATCCACAGATATCTCCCCCCCCCATAACAGTGTCCCTGACAGTGACTGACCCCCAACAGGGGGTGGAGGCCGGCAACTATTGTAAGACCCCACCGTTCCTTATGTAAGTGTTGTAATTAAAATTGTGCCAAGTTGACTTGTACTACTATCTAATGATTAATCTATTACTAACTTACTGGGACAGTCAGGACTCTAGGTCCGCTAGTATTCACATTCATTCACAGTTTTTCTTTTTCACAGTGGAGTCTGGATGCACACAATTCACTGGGCATGGGCACTGGGCGGGCGGGCAGGCAGGCTCTGAGGCTCTTCAAACATTCAAACTAGGCGGCCGGCGGCAGCGTAACGTGACATCACTCCCTCCGTCACGCCACACGCGCCTGCTCATCCCACTTTATTAATGAAGCAGGCGGAGCAGGCGCGTGACGTTGGAGTGAGTGACATTACGCGTCCGGCCGCCGGGAGACAGTGTCACGCAGTCGATACTGTATAGTCATCAGTCGAGAAGTCGATGTATGTTGAAGCTGTGCGGACAGTGCGGGGCTGGCAGTGGGGGCTCAAGCGCCACTGCGGCAGGCGGCAGTGCAGGAGGCGGAGCACAGGGGTGTAATTAGGGTGTGCCCAGGCATACACGGCACACCCCGTGCGCACGCCTATGACTGTGACATCACAGGGCTGGCTGCTGATTGGCTGCATGCAGGCATGTCAATCTGGGCGATCCCGCCTTCCCAGAGTTCTTTGCCCCATGTCCTCAGTCCTCACATGTGTAGCTGCCATTTTAGGAAAAATGCTAATCGTTACTACGAAGCACAAGGAAATTCGCATTTGTTGCGAATCAAATTTTTCCTGGGGTTTTCCAGGTTTTTAATATTGATGACCTACAGTATACTCAAGATAGATCATCAAAATCAGATCGGCGGAGGTCCAACACTCAGCAGAGCCCCATCGGTTTACAGAAGTTTGTTTATCTGTATACTGGTTCATAGTACACCAGTATATTTGCCATCTGCATAGCAATATAGAACAGTTCATATGTATATCTGTATATATGTATACATCAGCACATCTGTATATCTGTCGATAGTACATCTGTATATTTGCCTTCTATATAGCAATATGAACACCTGCATACTTAAAGAGGACCTCTCACCTCTCCTGACATGTCTGTTTCAATTTATTCATGCATTCCCCATGTAATAACAATTCTGGATCATCTATTCTTATGGCTCTATGTTGTGCTGTTCCTTTATTATTTCTACAAGAAGTTATGAATAAATTGCTATTAGCCTTCAGTAAGGGTACAGAGGGGAGGTAACCAGTTGGGGGCGTGTACCTGCACAGTCTGAAAATGGCAGCGCTGATTGGATAGAGTCAGTCTGTGCAGGTACACACCCCCAACTGGTTACCTCCCCTCTATACCCTTACTGCAGACTGCTAGCAATTCATTCATAACTTCTTGTAGAAATAATAGAGGAATGGGACAACATAGAGCCATAAGAATAAATGCTCCAGAATTGTTATTACATGGGGAATGCATGAAGCTATTAAAACAGGCATGTCAGGGGCGGTGACAGGTCCTCTTTAACTTATTTGTACATAATCTGTACATAACTATTCCTACTTTCTACACTGTCCTTATCTGTATATAACTTTTTGTTTGTTTGTTTTTTATTGCACTTGCTGCTCTTTGCACTTCTGATTAGATGCAAACTGTATTCTGTTACTCTGTATTTATACATGTGTAATGACAATAAAGTTAAATCGAATCAAAATTTACTCGAAGGCCACGTGACCAATGGACATGACATCACTGACGCATGAAGAGCCTGCAGCGTTCACAAGAGAGCCGCGGCCTCTTCAAACAGCGGGTCTTGGGGGGGGGGGTTAAGCATCTGTTGCTGATCGGTTATTGATTACCTAAGGATATGCTATCAACGTTAACATCTTGGACAACCCCTTTAAGTATTCAAAGACTGAGGATAATGACACATTTTAAGGTTTCCTAAAAAGTCATGCAATAAATATCAAAGCTTTGTACCAATTTGGGTAACTCATTTTCTCCTGATCTGTTTTCCTGAAGTAAATGTTACCTACAGCTAGTACAGAATAAAATGTACATCTGTGCATGGTCATTCAAGACTAAAGAGTCTAATAAATCTGACAAAGAAGATGATGATATCATATAAATTACAGCGTTTATACCAATTTGGGCTTTTCCTGAGTTTGGTGCTCCAGGCATATGGCAGGTTAATTTGTAATTTTAGAGTCACCACATGATTAATCTTCATTAGAAGAACGTGATCCAAGGTCATAAACAAGTTTCCAAAGAAGCTGACAAAACCATTTCTGCGCTAAAAAGGGGATTAAGCATTTTCTGAAAATATAATCAGTGTCTACTAACCAACCATTTATGGGTTATACACTTTTAAAGACAAAATTGCGCATCATCCTAAGATCTGACTTAGGCCACACACGGCAAAACGTGTATAGTGACAACTATACTAAAGTATCATAGGCACCTTTTGTGCCTCCTTACCACACCATATGAAAGATGTACTCTACCTCTTTCTGACATCGGAGGTACACCAAGTGTATGTTTTGCAAGAATGTTACTTTAATAAAATATCTTCAGAATGAATGGGGTTATCTCACTTCAACAAATATCATGTAGAGAAAGTTAATACAAAGCACTTCCTAATTTATTGTGATTGTCCATATTGCCTTCTTTGCTCCCTGGATGCATTATTCCATTGCATTATACATTGAACTTTTCCAGGGGTTACGACCACCCTGCAATGCAGCAGTGGTGGTCCTGCTTGTACACTATAGGAAAGGAGCCGGTCCCTCTTGTGGCCGGACCACAGAAGTGCGCTTTTATCTATGGTGTGAAAGCGCAGCCACCACTGCTGGATTGTAGGGTGGTTGTAACCCCTGGAAATGAGCCAGTGTATAATGTGATGGAGAAATGAATGAAGCCAGCAATGGAGGCAATATGGACAATCACAATACATTAGTAAGTGCCTTGTATTAACTTTCCCTACATGATAACTGCTATTTGCTGAAGTGAGACTACCCCGTTAGGCAAGGTTGCAGATAGTCCTATTTAAACATATCCTATTGTTTTGTGTTTCCAGACCCATAGTAACAGTCTACAATCCATTTGCAGTCACACTCCAGTCCATCTTTTCCCAACTTCTTACAAATATAAATTTGTTATGAAAGACAGAAGATGAGGGCAGAGAGATGGTAATATGCATGCAGGATGGGACTACAAGGGGACTACACGGAGCATGTTTGTAGTCTGTTACCATTGAGACACAGCCACTATGCAGTGTGGAACTGAAGTTTCTCTGACCCATTCAGTCTCTCTGTATAAATATGTATACAAATTGACATCACTTTCAGATCTACCTCCTCTCCCCAACACTACTCTTTTCCAATAATTATTAAAAGATTCTCTTTCAAAGCAGGTTTGAGTTTTACATGATCAACTTATTCACAAGTCACTTAAAGTCTTCTGTCCATATTTTTTTTCTGATCTGCCCAGAGCACCACAAAAATGTAATATTTTTTTCCATTTTCCTGTTTTTCATGTCAACATTTTCCTTCCCCTGTTCTCAGCATCACTGCATCCTAGCAGGATGTCTACATGCCGAACTTCCTGTTCCTGTCAGCTGCCTACTAGATTTGCTAACTAAACCCAGCATGATTTGGTCTGCCACATGGTTCCTTCTGCAGTAATCATTCCCTTTGCATCTCCCCTCACCATGTTAGGCTGAACAAGTCCTGAGAAACATTATAGAGCAAAGCCTGCCAAGTTTAATTAGCGAACACAGCAAGAAGCTGATGAAAGAAGGAAGTTCTGCATGTAAACTTCCTGCCAGGATGCAGTGATGCCGAGAACAAGGGAAGGAAAGTGTTCACATGAAAAACAGGTACATGGTGAGAATAAGCAGTGTTTGAAGCCGTTGAGAAGATACAAAAAATAAATTAGTTATCGGACCAGAGAACCACTTTATTGTAATTATCCATTATTAGAATATATATGTAATAGAGAGTGGGGGTGGACCCACTATGCCAACTAACTAGTTTGACTTTGGTAGAAGCCTAAGGGCATTGTCCTGGCAGTCTCCTGATATTTACCATTTAACCCCTCTATGGGGATCTGTTCTTTATTGCAGGGAACCAACTAGACCGCTACCTCTTGAAGTAGTCCTGGTGCAGTTGGCTGCTGATCCATGTGGGTAAGAGACACCAGTGCAAAGCACCAAGGATACAGGCAAAAGACATAGCCTGAACACAGTGCAAGATCAGGGCAGGCTTAGTGCGTATGTGTTCCAGATAGCAGTCCCAAGGTTGGGGCAGGCTGTGTACTTGTGTAGTCCAGGTAGGAAAAGGAGGAGAATCAGTAGACAGGCAAGGTAAGAAAAACAGGTAGTCAGATAAGAGATCAAACCTTCGCTGGTTATGAGAGACTAGAAAGCCTCAAAGCTCAGGCAAGGGGGTGGATCCCTAGCTCCAGCTAAATAGTGATGATGATCAGCACCTTAATCAGCAACTGGACAGGGAGCAAAAGGGAAGGATTAACTCTATCAGGGCTGTAAGGAAGTTCACTGAACACTAGTCCCAATACACAAAGTTAGAGTGGAGCGATGCCTGCGCCTGCCCGAGACAGCAGGCCAGCGGCGGACACGGGCTGCCAGCCTAACAATATAGATACAATATTACACAGATCTTAGAAATAGCAGATATTGTCACTGAGTTCAGTTCTATTAAAATTCTATAACATTGTATCTGTAGAAACATAAGCACAACAGCACTTCTCACCGGCTACAGCAGTATCTGTTTAAGGGTACATTCACACAACGATATTTATGGGTTCGCAGACCTATTCATTTCAATGGGGCTGCAAAAGTTGCAGACAGCACATTGTGTGTAGTGATGAGCGGCAGGGGAAATATTCGAATTTGTGATATTTTGCAAACATTAGGGCGAATATTCGCCATATATTCGCAAATTCGTTAACTCAGTCATTATTTTCTTGATTGCGTAAATCGGCAATTGAAAAATGTTTTCAGTGCCTGGCCCTGTCCATTAAAGTGCAGAGGTTGTGGCAGTTGCAGAGAAGCAGAGCCTCTAGGTGTAATGGCAACGCCCCCGTTGCTCCTAGAGGCTCATTTGCATATATCAAAACATCATTTTTCTCAGCAATGCGGGCACATAAGAACATGGGACCAACACAGATGTCTTCACTTGCCAAGCGCACATGTAACAGGTCAGCCAGTGTCATAGGTACAAATCTGATGACAGATGCCCATTAAATAGAATTCACTTGGATAGTGGAGTGGC
Organism: Bufo gargarizans; assembly: GCF_014858855.1. Classification (NCBI taxonomy): domain Eukaryota; kingdom Metazoa; phylum Chordata; class Amphibia; order Anura; family Bufonidae; genus Bufo; species Bufo gargarizans. Next base: position 584,654,279 of record NC_058082.1, read on the forward strand.
TCAGACCAAGTTGGAGCTCCAACAAATATCAAAATGAAAGCGACACACATGTTTTCATTTTGATAGGTAAATTAGTGATGTTGTTAATTGTCTGTTTCTATTGGCTGTGTACATATTTGAGTTGGTACTTTAACTGTACCTACTTACCAGTGAGGAAGGAGTAAGGCAACACTCCGAAACGCGTTTGGTGTTCAATTTATGGACTTTCATAGTGGGATTATAATCATAATCCACATCCCTTGGAAAAGACAAAATTGAACAGATTATAAAGACCCGAAAGACACAACATCTGGGGAGGAACGCCCACAGGATCGAGGAAAAGGCAAGCACTAAATCTTGCTGCAACTAAACAAGGTCCATTGAATGTGAATATGCGTGACTCGATAATTACAGTGCCTGGGTCAACGACTGAATCTGTGCATGAATAATACAAAGACGTGGGACGCCAAAAGTCAAGTTCGATACTTTACAGATAAAGATTCGACTTGTGTTATATTGGCGATCAACAGAAGGCCGCAAATAGGCCATACCACGTGGGACGCTGAAACCTAGATACAGTATGCAATAGTGGAAAACTCTATGTACACTACAGTGCCGGCTACGAATAAGCTAAGTAAAAGTTTGTGATTATTTATTCATCGAATATTGTTTCCTCTTATCGATTATAATACCATCCAAAAACGTGGGACGCCACGAACTGGTTTTAATCGAGATAGCTCAAGTTGATTATTCATTTCGAAAAAATCGATTAGAAAAATTCCCATGATTGCATATATAAGTATATAATTCACTCTAATGCTCAAGTGCGTTCCTGTGTGATATTGGACATTTTTTCCGAATATTTTCCCTCTTTTTTACATTGGACATTTTATCTAAGTTTTGTCTCCACTTTATATATTATATTGTTCATCATTGCCCTTATGTTTTGTGGTGTTTATGGTGTGTAGTGGAGTGTTCTTTTACCACAGCTGCTTTTTATATGGTTTTATTGTTGTAGAGGTGTTCAATAAATCGTACTGTTCTAACTTTCATGACTCGATGTGACTCCATTTGCTGAGTGCCCTTCTCCATTTTTATACAAATTTCTCCTTCTTGATTTGGGTGCATCAATTGCAGTAAGTGCACCGTAGTAATCCTAAAGCTGGGTGAGCCGCCCCATCTAGATTTTTTTGGTACTTTAACTGTGTTCGTTATCTGTCGGTTGGTGTAGTCCAAAATGTGTCAACTTTACTTGTATTTTACCCCCCGCTTTAATAAAGTTCCGGTTTTATGGAGACAAGACAGTGCTGGAAGCATCATTTGAACATTGTATCTGTAGGTTAAACATAAAATGACCGTGACTGCCCCCGGTGACAGCTTCCTCTCTATCTACAAGTCTATTGTTTAGAACACGTCTGGGAAATGTAACGCAGCTTTTATCTCTTCGTCCATTTCCATTTCCAGCACATAATCACATTCTCCACGAGCTGCAGCCGCACTGAATGACGGCTTTCTGCTTTGTTCTGCAAAACTCCTGGAAGAATGTTTCCAGATCTACCTTATTTATCATCTGAGAGATAGAAAGTGTGATTTACAAGATGGATCCCAGACAGTCGGTAATGTCTTTGTCACATTGTGATAATTCCAACTTGTGTGAGGTAGACACAAAGCTGAGTTTAATGATGTCTTTGACCACATTTGTATCCCTTAATGTCATCTTTATTGACTGTTAAAATATTCACAGGGTGGTCTAACAAGTCTTCAAAAAATTAAAATTAAAATATTGCAGAAACAATCCAGAAAAAAACGGACACTGTGTGTTAACCCTAGTGCATGGGTGGGCGGAGAATGACACAAGGATCCCTGCTGCCCCCTTCTGACCTTGCACTAGGGATAACTCATGGTGTCAGATTAGCCCAAAGTCTTTTAATTAGTTTGGTGTGATATTAATTAATTATATTTCAATTATTCCTGTGACTTTTTGTGCTACAATAAGAAGGCTCGGGGGGTCATTTATTATCCTGAAATACGCCTATATTAGAGAAGCAGATTGCACTGCAATATTTAGTTGTGCCGCAACCTGCGACTTTTTCCCGTTCAAGGGAGGGGACGCCATGTTCGCACATCGCTCCAGCGCAGTACATGTACGGTGCTGGCTGGTAGGGAACGGGTTAAGACTGGCATTTTAGACAGCGGTCTTAAAGGGTTTCTACCATCAGAATTTGCGTTATGTAGCTGACGGACATTAGCGATGTACTAATGTCAGCACTACATTACACTGTGTTTTTTACATTTGTCCCTGCAGCCGTTCTGCTAAAATACACACTTTTACAATATGCTAATGGGCCTCTAGGTGCTATGTGGGCGTAGAATCAGCACCTAGAGGCTCGGTCCACTCACTCTTTATCCCACCCAGGTCCTCCTTTCTGCCAGGCGCAGATATATTCGGCGCAGGCGCAGTGAGTGAAGGCCGCGCTCCTGGTGTCATATATGATTTTTCAGGGCAATTTGAGGCACTCGATTCGCATAAAACTTTGTTTCAATACTGTATGGAGCAAGCGCTCCGTACAGTATTGGAATGTATTGGTTCTGATGAGCGAAGTTATTAATTTGCAAAGTCTCGCTAGACTTCGCATAATAACTTCAAAAAGTTAATTTGTACTGTAAAAAAACTTTTCCCGAACTTGGGTTTAGTTCCAAGGTACCATTTGCAACCGAACACGAGTTTGGGAAATGTTTTTTTACAGTACAAATTAATTTATGAAGTTATTGCACGAAGTCTCCCGAGACTTCACAAAGCGATAACTTCGGCTCATCGGAGCCAATACATTCTAATACTGTACGGAGCGCTCGCTCCGTACAGTATTGAAACAAAGTTTTATGTTCCATCCGAAGTCGATTTGCTCATCCCAAATGGGGACCAATGCAAATCTTATTGGTAAATCGAACAAATCAGAACCAAAAAGAGTTTCAGGAAATTCTGATGAGCTGAGGGGAACACTTTGTGATCAACTTATTGTCAAAGGACCTTTCTAGGGCTCTATTTACGCTTCATGTTACCGCAAGCCCATCAGCCCCATTTGTTTGTAATGGGATCTGACAGAGATTGTCCAAAATTGAAACCCCCTTTAATAAAACTATTATACCAATAAAATGAACGTAAACATGGTGCATCTTCTTAAGAAAATGTAAAAAACGTCTTCCCCTTTGCTTCCGTTGCAACACTCCACTTGTTCTGGCCTTCTTGCTTAGTTGACAGATTTTCCTTCTTATCCAAGAATAACATGGCATAGTTTGACTTTTCACCATGGGTGGTTGGGATTATGTAAACACAAGTTATCTAGGAAACTTTTTCAGCACATTTACATTATAGCTGTTTCACCAGAATACATTTTAATGTACAGCATTAGGTCAGAGAAAGAATTTACTTATCTATTGTGCCACACAGTTTTTTCTATATCTAGAATTGTTAATTTGTCCTAAATATTTTTATTATATTTGTCCTCAGGACAGCGATACAGATGGATGCATTGCAGGGGAGAGGCGTTTTCCTTGCCCTTTCCTCTGATAGAGGCCTATCAGAGGCCGGTGCAGGCAGCGCAATGACGTCATTGCGCCGCTTGACCAGTACAGTGCGGTACACAGGCCGGAAGAGGCCTGCACCACTTCACTGAGAGTGTCATGGAGGTAAGTATGTGAGTTTATTTTTTTTTTATTAAACTATACTGCTGCCAAGAATGGGGAAGGGGGGAGAGGAGCACTATGGGAACATCTACTAGTGGGCATTATACTGGCACACATGGGGGGAGAGGAGCATCTACTAGGGGGCATTATTTACTGGCACAGATGGGGGAGCACTATGGGGCATCTACTAGGTGGCATTATTTACTGGCATGCATGGGGGAGGAGCACTATTGGGGCATCTACTAGGGGGCATAATTTACTGTCACACATGGGGGGAGAGGAGTACTATAGGGGCATCTACTGGGAGCACTATATATTAGAATTATACTGGCACTATGGAGGGGAGAGGAGCTATATGAGGGCATATACTGGGGTCCCTATATATTGGCATTATATACTGTCACACATGGGGGCAACTATGGAGAAGTGGGGGAGAGGGGCACTATGGGGCATATGCTGGGGGGCAATATATAGAAGCATTTTATACTAGCACAAACTATATGTGCAATATGGGGGTGGGGATGAATACTATAGTGGCATTTTATACTGCATACATTATGGGGGCACTATGGGGAAGGTGGTAGAGGAGCAATATCGGGGCATCTACTTGGGGCACTCTATAGGGGCATTTTATACTGGCACATTATGTCAGGCACCATGGGACGGACAGAGGAGCACTATGGGGGCATCTACTGTGGGCACTATATAGGAGTATTTTATACTGGTGCAAATTTTGGGGCCCTATAGAGACCTTAGGTCACCTGGGGGCACTAAGAGGGTTTTTTTGGGCACACACTAGGGACATTGGCACACATTATGAGGGCACTATAGGGATATTGTCTCTACTGGGGGCACTAAGATGAGGTATTTTTTTACTACCACACAACAGGTAATTTTTTTGTATAATTATTTTTGGGGGACATTGTGTTTACACTATTCATGTCAGGGACACTGTTTCCTGGGTGCAGTTAGGTGACTGTGTGCCAATAATTATTAAAGGGGCACTATCTTGTACTAAATGGGGGTTTATCTGTTTCTGCAGTATAGTATTGGGGAGCACAGCAGGCACAAGATGGGGTGTTCAGTAGGAAACAAATATGTCTGTCTGTAAAACTCTGCAGAGAGAAGAGATGGCTGAAAGAAATCATCATGGTGGTCTGCTCTGAAAGGAGAAGATGAGGAAAGAGAAGGTCTATAGCTAAGGAGACGTCACTGGATGTACAAGGTATGTAGCGCTGTATTAGGCTACTTTCACATCAGCGTTAGCGATGTTGTAGCAGAGAACAGCCTGCCGGAATTCACTGGATCCGGCACTGTTGGATGCAGACAGAATGCCCGCCGGCCCCATTAACTTCAATGGGGTACGGAGGTCAGGCCACAATCTGGCAAAAATACTGAGAATCAGCGGGACACAAACCACTGCATGCTGTGGTTTGTGTCCGGATGGATCATAGTGCCGCAGGTGTGAAAGTAGCCTTACCTTGTATGTTTTGCAATGTTAGTAGGGAATAGGTTAGGTTGAGAATTTGGCATGGGGGTGGAGGGACCCAGGCACATTCTTTGCACAGGGGCCTTCTGCTGTCTTAGTCCGCCCTTGGCTCGTTGCCATGCTGTATAGTGAGTTGACGGCAGCAGATTGTTATTAGACACCACGCCTGCAACTGCCGCCTGCAACTAATAATTTTTTTACATGTCAATAGATTTGAAATGCCAGATGAACGAGTAAACAGCGGCAGTATTAAACTGCAAAATGATCTCTAGTGAGCATTCATACAATCGTTCGTTAGCGATCATCTGCCGAAAAATCAGCAGATGTAATACAGGCTTTAGGAGCAAACTACCAATTATCAAAAGTTTGCCCACATTCAAATAAGCAGATAAAGCCTCCTCACACACCAGACTAATGTCAGACATGCCTCCCATTTTCAGTGGAACTGTCCAAATACTGTACCTAATGTGTATGGGAAATTTTCATGTATCCTGCAACAGATGAAAGCCCAGGGCCAGCAACACCACAACAGGGTATTTCTCCTAGCAATACAAACTGAAAAGAATGGTGTGGTATTAAACAAGCAGGAAGTGCTCAAACCCACATGCAGTTGTGCATATATATACAGGCGGGCAAATCCTGCACTTGTGGTCCATTGCTAATGGTGATCCCCAGAAAAAATGCATACAATGGAGGATGCCCGCAGCGAACCACAAGTATCACAATAGACATCCTACACAAGATAGCAATTATGTGGATGTGATTATCAATATAACAATATAACAAAATAATAGCAAAGCCAGGTGCACTCTGCGGTCTTACTAAACCCTCAAACTGATTTTAAAATTGAGAGATTAGCCAACATGTCCTACGGTGTAGGACATGTCTGAGCCCGAGCACCGCGCCAAGGTTTCTCAAGTAGCTCGGGATCAGGAGCCACTGGTTTCTCCTAGCAACCAGGAGAATGACCACTGCAGGAAGGATGGGAAAAGGAGTGCAACAAAGGTCAGAAGAACGCTGGTGGTAGGGGACTCTATTATTAAGAGGACAGACAGGGTCATCTGTAGCCAAGACCGTGAATGACGAACAGTGTGATGTCTTCTGGGTGCTCGGGTTTGGCATATTGGGGATCGGATTGACAGATTGCTGGGTGGGGCTGGAGAAGACCTGGTGGTCATGGTACACTTTGGCACCAATGACAAAGTCAGGGGGAGACGGAAGGTCCTTAGAAATTATTTTAGAGAACTAGTAGAGAAGCTAGAGTCCTGGACCTCCAAGGTAGTGTTTTCAGAAATACTACCAGAGCCACGAGCGTCACCAGAGAGACGACGAGAACTTAGAGAGATAAATAAGTGGCTCAGAAGCTGGTGCAGGAAGGAAGGGTTTGGGTTCATGGAGAACTGGGCCGACTTCTCTGTCAGTTACAGCTCTACAGTTGAGATGGGCTGCACCTTAATGGGGAGGGCGCAACTGTTCTGGGGGAAAATATGGTTAGATGGCTGGAGGAGCTTTTAAACTAGGATCTGGGAGGAGGGTGGGTGTCATACTAATAAGGGGGTAGATAGTGTAGATAGAGAGTAGGATATAGGAGGGGGCAGTGGGGATTTAGTGGGGGCTGGGGTTAGTGAGGAAAGTAGGGAGAAGACTGGGCAGAACTGTACACCAATAAAAAAAAAAAAAAAGGACTCTTAAGGGACTATATACAGGAGTATGTGACTGTAAATAATATTATAAGTGATAACCAACATGGGCTTACCAAGGACAGAAGTTGTCAGACTAATCTGATTTGTTTTTATGAGGAGGTGAGTAGTAGCCTGGACAGAGGGGCGGCTGTGGATGTAGTGTTTCTGGATTTTGCAAAGACTTTTGATACTGTCATTCATAGACGTTTGAAAGGCAAAGTAAGGTCTATAGGCTTGAAAAGTATAGTCTGTAATTGGATTGAAAACCGGCTGAAGGACCGTGTCCAGAGAGTTGTGGTCAATGATTCCTATTCAGAATGGTCCCAGGTTATAAGTGGTGTACCCCTAGGTTCAGTTCTTTGTCCTCTATTATTTATTTATAAATGATATCGAGGACAGGATTAATAGTACCATTTCTATTTTTGCAGATGACACTAACCTGTGTAGTACTGTACAGTCTATGGAAGATGTCCATAAACTACAAGCTGACTTGTACAATCTGAGTGATTGGGCATCAGCTTGGCAAATGAGGTTCAATGTGGATAAATGTAAAGTTATGCATCTTAGTAAAATAATCTCTGTGCTTCATATGTCCTAGGAGATGTAATACTGGGAGAGTGACTTATAGAGAAGGATTTGGGTGTCCTTGTAGATGGTAGATTAAATAACAGCATACAATGTCAATCAGCTTCCCCTAAGGCCACCAGGATATTGTCATGCATTAAACGAGGCAAGGACCCGCAGGGCAGGGATGTAATATTACCACTTTACAAAGCGTTGGTGCGGTCTCATCTGGAATATACAGTTCAGTTCTGGGCACCAGTCCATAGAAAGGATGCTCAGCAACTGGAAAAAGTACAGAGGAGAGCGACTAAACTGATAAGGGGCATCGAGGGTCTTAGTTATGAAGAAAGATTAAAATAATTACATTTATTAGTCTGAGAAGAGACGTCTAAGGGGGCACATGATTAACCTGTACAAATATATAAATGGGCCATACATACAAAAAAATACTGTGAAAAACCGTTCCATGTAAAATGCCCTCAAAAGACAAGGGGGCACTGCCTATGACTGGAGAAGAAAAATTTCAGTCTCCAGAAGTGTCAAAGCTTCTTTACTGTAAGAACTGTGAATCTGTGGAATAGAGACGTGGTCACAGCCGGAACAGTGGGCAGTTTTAAAAAGGGTTTAGATGAATTTTTGAAAGTAAATAACATTAATGCCTATGAAAATGTGTAGCAATCTGAGTCTCACTTCCTTTGCATCCCTACCTATCCCTTAGTTGAACGTGATGGACATACAAATTTTTTCAACCTTAATAACTATGTAACTATGTTGTCAGGGGAGAGAATTATTAGATTTGTTAAATTTCAATGACCAATCCTTTTGTTCTCCCAGAAGATAAGCCTCTGCCAAAGGTTTTTCCTTCTTTCCCTTTAAAAAAAACATATATGCAGAACCGAGTGTGCATGTGTATGGGAGATTCAGGAGAGATCACTGTGAGACAAACAAGCTATAGAAACAAAATACAAGCAAATACAGCTATAGAAAGAGGTTGTCCCACAAAAAATATTCTACAGTTTTCAAACCAGCTTCTGGATCTGAACACTTTTTAACTGCATGTAATAAAAAAAACAGTATAGCCACTGACTTATTCAATAAATGTATCTGTGTAGCGCCATCTGCTGTTTGATCTTTTCTTATTTCTTTGTCCGGCTCACTGAGATGGTCGCACATGCTCAGTTTCATCCTTCAAATGCCTCCTGAGCTGTGATAGGGTGAGAGCTACAGCAGAAAGACACACCCCCTGAGCTGCCAGCTTGATATCAGAGCAATGAATGGGGAGATCTCTTGATCCATGTGGTGTACAGGGCTGGTTCTAGCTTTGTTAGAAACAGATTGTCATGTACTATATAATATTGAAATTTCATTTTTTACATTAATCATGAGATAACCCCTTTAAATAAATATCAATAAAAGCGTTATAATAATAACATCCTTCAACTGCCACCAGCTGTGACAGAAAGGGCACGCCCCTTGAGAACCTGCACACCCCCTAAGCTGTTAGCTTGAAATAAATCTAGCAGAGCAATTTAAAAAAATTGGGAGATCTCTAGATCTATGTGAGGTTCTAGCTTTGTTAGAAAGAGATTGTCATATACTATATGATGCTTGATTTTCATTTTTTACATTGGTAGGATAACCTATTTAAGTCTACACAAGGATTTCTTAGGGGGCTCATAGAAACTGAGAGCTATAAATTAGAGATGAGCAAATTGAGCGGGGGCGGAGTGAGGGGGGGGGGGGGAGACTGGAGCGACCATTGGCGACGTTCACCGGGATGACCATCATGGGGGGGTGTAAGGGTAAGGGTGATAAGCTTGGACAGACAGTGGGAGATCTGAGTCCAATAAAATATGGAATTGAACAGGGAGCTTATGAATTTCTCAAAACAGCTCAAGACTATGTATTAGATCTACATTTCCCTTTCTATTTTTCTGTTCAATGTGATGTATAATTTACTATATCTGCTATGTTGGCAGAATCTGTATTGATGTACTCAGACTCTGTGCTGTCAAATTGCTTTTTTATTTGTGTTATAAATGAAAAAAACTGAATAAATAAACTTTATTAAAAAAAAGAGATGAGCAAATTGATCCTATAGAACTGAAATGTGACCCAAATGTTTCAAACATTTTCGAATTTCTTGAGATTTGATTCAGGAGAATTGAGAGAGAGAGGGGGGGTTGTGAAGGAGAGGGGAAGAGGGAGATTTTTCCAGGCATTTAAAGTACTGTACTTTTGATTCAGATAGACATTTTTTTACCCATTAGGATGAATGGGACCTGAAGTTTTAGGATACAAGTTGAATTTTAGGATCCCTCAAGTAACAATATTAATTAGTTCCAGGTCGACCATGGTATGTTGAAACCATTGTAACTTGGGTCTATAACTCTATGCAAAACCAGTTATTGGTTCCAAAGCCCCAAAATATCATCCCAGAATAAGTACAAATGAAGTTTTAAGAAAAAGCAGGTAACCAAAATATATAAAGACATTACTTAAGCAAAACATGCAGTAATAAATGCTTGAAGCTTTAAATCACTTTCTATGGTGAGGACAGGAACTTCTTCAGGGTCTTGCATAGGTCATACATGTACCACAGCCAGGGGCGGATTGGGCACCTAAAGTGGCCCTGGAAATAATACCTAAAAGTGGCCGCATATTGTAGGAGGGTCTAAATTGACAAGAGATGAGGCAACAAAATTAGGGAGGTCAGCAACACCATAGCGCAAAATACCACAGTGCCACACAATAAATATACTGCCCCTAAAGCTGTCCCTCAGTTGGCCATCAATAGCGACAATTTTCTCTCCTCCTCTTCCAGTTGTCTCTGATTAAGATATGGTGCAGGGGGCTTAGAAGGTGAGATGCAGGACATAGTTGAATTCAGGAAGGCATGTTTCGTTGGCCGGGTACATGAGTATCTTATTCTCACAGAGTTAATTACCACTGATAGCTCATTATGTACCCAGCCAGCAGCAGTGATGGGGCTTGGGCGGACCACTGGTCATCGGCCAAACAGGAAATTTCCTGGTAAGGTCTATAGCCAATCCACCCCTGACCACAGCTCACCTAATGTCCAAAGGAGCAGATCATCCTGTTACAAACAGGGCCAGTATAGGACACGTAGTTCTGTACTGAAGCTACTAGACAACCAATAATGGTGTTTTACCAGTTCAATAGCCATGTTGATTGGTTGGATCTGAGTCAGAGGTTGTATATTGAGTCTAGATTCAACTTACAATGGCCCAGGAAAGACCATTGTATGTTGAAAATATTCGGTGAAATTTATCAAACTGGTGTAAAGTAGAACTAACTTAGTTGCCCATAGCAGCCAATCAGATCCCACCTTTAATTTTTCACAGCTTCTTTTGAAAAATGAAAGGTGAAATCTGTACACCAGTTTGATAAATCTCCCCCATTGTATCCTGAGGCCATTGTATTTTGAGGAACGACTGTATTCCATCATCTCTACTCCAAGCCCTATTAATATACAGTATACATTATAACTAGGGATGAGCGAACTAGAACTGTATAGTTCGGGTTCGTACCGAATTTTGGGGTGTCCGTGACACGGACCCGAACCCGGACATTTTCGTAAAAGTCCGGGTTCGGGTTCGGTGTTCGTCGCTTTCTTGGCGCTTTTTGACGCTTTCTTGGCGCTTTTTGAAAGGCTGCAAAGCATCCAATCAACAAGCGTCATACTACTTGCCCCAAGAGGCCGTCACAGCCATGCCTACTATTGGCATGGCTGTGATTGGCCAGAGCACCATGTGACCCAGCCTCTATTCAAGCTGGAGTCACATAGCACCGCCTGTCACTCTGCTCTGATTAGCGTAGGGAGAGGTTGCGGCTGCGACAGTACGGCGAGATTAGGCTGATTAACTCCTCCAAAAGACTTGATTAATTGATCGATCTGCAGCTGTGGATCATTGAGCTGCTGATACTCAGTTGCTCACAGTTTTTAGGCTGCCCAGACCGTTTGTCAGTCACTTTTTTCTGGGGTGATCGGCGGCCATTTTGTGTCTTGTGGTGCGCCAGCACAAGCTGCGACCAAGTGCATTTAACCCTCAATGGTGTGGTTGTTTTTTGGCTAAAGCCTACATCAGGGTGAAGCTGTCACACCAAGTGCATTTAACCAGCAATAGTCTGTTTATTTTTTGGCCATATACTACATCAGGGGCAAGCTGCGCCTGTCACCAAGTGCATTTAACCCTCAGTAGTGTGGTTGTTTTTTGGCTAAAGCCTACATCAGGGTGAAGCTGTCATACCAAGTGCATTTAACCAGCAATAGTCTGTATATTTTTTGGCCATATACTACATCAGGGGCAAGCTGCGCCTGTCACCAAGTGCATTTAACCCTCAGTAGTGTGGTTGGTCAAGCTGTCACACCAAGTGCATTTAATTTAGCAATTTCCTAATTTAGTTGTTTCTGCTGTATCAGGCCTACTTTAAATACATCCCTAAAAGGGTATATCAGAATCAAGGTGCTGATAGGGTCATTCTGAATAACTTCACACACACGCTACTGTGCATTTCCCAGTCTAATTCTGTCAGTAAATCTATACCTGTCACCCAGCGCCTAAATACTAGGCCTCAAATTTATATCCCGCTAAATCTGTCATTACTGCTGTACTGTTCTGGCTGGGCAAGTTATTTAGTGTCCGTCAAAGCACATTTTTTGTTCTGGGTTGAAATACAATTCCCAATTTGGCAATTTCCTAATTTAGTGGTTTCTGCTGTATCAGAGCTATTTGAAATCTATCCATAAAAGGGTATATAATATTCAAGGTGCACATAGGGTCATTCAGAATAACTTCACACACACGCTACTGTGCATTTCCCAGTCTAATTCTGTCAGTAAATCTATACCTGTCACCCAGCACCTAAATACTAGGCCTCAAATTTATATTCAGCTGAATTTGAATACAATACATTGGGCCAAATAATATTTTTGTTGTTGTGGTGAACGATAACAATGAGGAAAACATCTAGTAAGGGACGCGGACGTGGACATGGTCGTGGTGGTGTTAGTGGACCCTCTGGTGCTGGGAGAGGACGTGGCCGTTCTGCCACATCCACACGTCCTAGTGTACCAACTACCTCAGGTCCCAGTAGCCGCCAGAATTTACAGCGATATATGGTGGGGCCCAATGCCGTTCTAAGGATGGTAAGGCCTGAGCAGGTACAGGCATTAGTCAATTGGGTGGCCGACAGTGGATCCAGCACGTTCACATTATCTCCCACCCAGTCTTCTGCAGAAAGCGCACAGATGGTGCCTAAAAACCAACCCCATCAGTCTGTCACATCACCCTTATGCATACCAGGGAAACTGTCTCAGCCTCAAGTTATGCAGCAGTCTCTTATGCTGTTTGAAGACTCCGCTGGCAGGGTTTCCCAAGGGCATCCACCTAGCTCTTCCCCAGCGGTGAAAGACATAGAATGCACTGACGCACAACCACTTATGTTTCCTGATGATGAGGACATGGGAATACCACCTCAGCATGTCTCTGATGATGACGAAACACAGGTGCCAACTGCTGCGTCTTTCTGCAGTGTGCAGACTGAACAGGAGGTCAGGGATCAAGACTGGGTGGAAGACGATGCAGGGGACGATGAGGTCCTAGACCCCACATGGAATGAAGGTCGTGCCACTGACTTTCACAGTTCGGAGGAAGAGGCAGTGGTGAGACCGAGCCAACAGCGTAGCAAAGGGGGAGCAGTGGGCAAAAGCAGAACACCCGCCGCCAAGAGACTTCGCCTGCTACTGACCGCCGCCATCTGGGACCGAGCACCCCAAAGGCAGCTTCAAGGAGTTCCCTGGCATGGCACTTCTTCAAACAATGTGCTGACGACAAGACCCGAGTGGTTTGCACGCTGTGCCATCAGAGCCTGAAGCGAGGCATTAACGTTCTGAACCTTAGCACAACCTGCATGACCAGGCACCTGCATGCAAAGCATGAACTGCAGTGGAGTAAACACCTTAAAGCCAAGGAAGTCACTCAGGTTCCCCTTGTACCTCTTCTGCTGCTGCCGCCTCGGCCTCTTCTGCTGCTGCCGCATCGGCCTCTTCCTCCGCCTCTGGAGGAACGTTGGCACCTGCCGCCCAGCAAACAGGGGATGTACCACCAACACCACCACCACCTTCGTCACCAAGCATCTCAACCATGTCACACGGCAGAGTTCAGCTCTCCATCTCACAAACATTTGAGAGAAAGCGTAAATTCCCACCTAGCCACCCTCGATCCCTGGCCCTGAATGCCAGCATTTCTAAACTACTGGCCTGTAAAATGTTGTCATTTAGGCTAGTGGACACAGACAGCTTCAAACAGCTCATGTCGCTTGCTGTCCCACAGTATGTTGTTCCCAGCCTTCACTACTTCTCCAAGAGAGCCGTGCCTTCCCTGCACAACCAAGTATCCGATAAAATCAAGTGTGCACTGAGCAACGCCATCTGTGGCAAGGTCCACCTAACCACAGATACGTGGACCAGTGAGCACAGCCAGGGACGCTATATCTCCCTAACTGCACACTGGATAAATGTAGTGGCAGCTGGGCCCCAGGCGGAGAGCTGTTTGGCGCACATCCTTCCGCCGCCAAGGATCACAGGGCAACATTCTTTGCCTCCTGATGCCACCTCCTCCTACTCGGCTTCCTCCTCCTCTTCTTCCACCTGCTCATCCAGTCAGCCACACACCTTCACCACCAACTTCAGCACAACCCGGGGTAAACGTCAGCAGGCCATTCTGAAACTCATATGTTTGGGGGACAGGCCCCACACCGCACAGGATTTGTGGCAGGGTATAGAACAATAGACCGACGAGTGGTTGCTGCCGGTGAGCCTCAAGCCCGGCCTGGTGGTGTGTGATAATGGGCGAAATCTCATTGCAGCTCTGGGACTAGCCGGTTTGACGCACATCCCTTGCTTGGCGCATGTGCTGAATTTGGTGGTGCACCCCGACATGTCAGAGCTGCTGCATAAAGTGCGGGCCGTCTGTTCGCGCTTCCGGCGTTCACATCCTGCTGCTGCTCGCCTGTCTGCGCTACAGCGTAACTTCGGCCTTCCCGCTCACCGCCTCATATGCGACGTGCCCACCAGGTGGAACTCCACCTTGCACATGCTGGACAGACTGTGCGAGCAGCAGCAGGCCATAGTAGAGTTTCAGCTGCAGCACGCACGGGTCAGTCGCACTACAGAACAGCACCACTTCACCACCAATGACTGGGCCTCCATGCGAGACCTGTGTGCCCTGTTGCGCTGTTTCGAGTACTCCACCAACATGGCCAGTGGCGATGACGCCGTTATCAGCGTTACAATACCACTTCTATGTCTCCTTGAGAAAAGAGGAGGTGGCCCAGGAAGAGGAGGTGGCCCAGGAGGAGGAGGAGGAGGAGGAGGAAGTGGGGTCATTTTTAGCACTTTCAGGCCAGTCTCTTCGAAGTGACTCAGAGGGAGGTTTTTGGCAACAGCAGAGGCCAGGTACAAATGTGGCCAGCCAGGGCCCACTACTGGAGGACGAGGAGGACGAGGATGAGGAGGAAGTGGAGGAGGATGAGGATGAAGCATGGTCACAGCGGGGTGGCACCCAACGCAGCTCGGGCCCATCACTGGTGCGTGGCTGGGGTGAAAGGCAGGACGATGACTAAACGCCATCCACAGAGGACAGCTTGTCCTTACCCCTGGGCAGCCTGGCATACATGAGCGACTACATGCTGCAGTGCCTGCGCAACGACAGCAGAGTTGCCCACATTTTAACGTGTGCGGACTACTGGGTTGCCACCCTGCTGGATCCACGGTACAAAGACAATGTGCCCACCTTACTTCCTGCACTGGAGCGTGATAGGAAGATGCGTGAGTACAAGTGCACGTTGGTAGACGCGCTACTGAGAGCATTCCCAAATGTCACAGGGGAACAAGTGGAAGCCCAAGGCCAAGGCAGAGGAGGAGCAAGAGGTCGGCAAGGCAGCTGTGTCACGGCCAGCTTCTCTGAGGGCAGGGTTAGCATGGCAGAGATGTGGAAAACTTTTGTCAACACGCCACAGCTAACTGCACCACCACCTGATACGCAACATGTTAGCAGGAGGCAACATTTCACTAACATGGTGGAACAGTACGTGTGCACACCCCTCCACGTACTGACTGATGGTTCGCCCCATTTAACTTCTGGGTCTCTAAATTGTCCACGTGGTCAGAGCTAGCCTTTTATGCCTTGGAGGTGCTGGCCTGCCCGGCGGCCAGCGTTTTGTCTGAACGTGTATTCAGCACGGCAGGGGGTGTCATTACAGACAAACGCAGCCGCCTGTCTACAGCCAATGTGGACAAGCTGACGTTCATAAAAATGAACCAAGCATGGATCCCACAGGACCTGTCCGTCCCTTGTCCAGATTAGACATTAACTACCTCCCCTTAACCATATATTATTGTACTCCAGGGCACTTCCTCATTCAATCCTATTTTTATTTTCATTTTACCATTATATTGCGAGGCTACCCAAAGTTGAATGAACCTCTCCTCTGTCTGGGTGCCGGGGCCTAAATATATGCCAATGGACTGTTCCAATGTTGGGTGAGGTGAAGCCTGATCTCTGCTATGACATGCAGACTGATTCTCTGCTGACATGAAGCCAGATCCTCTGTTACGGGACCTCTCTCCTCTGCCTGGGTGCTGGGCCTAAATATATGCCAATGGACTGTTGCACTGGTGGCTGACGTGAAGCCTGATTCTCTGCTATGACATGCAGACTAATTCTCTGCTGACATGAAGACATATTCTCTGTTACGGGACCTCTCTCCTCTGCCTGGGTGCTGGGCCTAAATTTATGAAAATGGACTGTTACAGTGGTGGGTGACGTGAAGCCTGATTCTCTGCTATGATATGAAGACTGATTCTCTGCTGACATGAAGCCAGATTGTCTGTTACGGGACCGCTCTCCTCTGCCTGGGTGCTGGGCCTAAATATCTGACAATGGACTGTTGCAGTGGTGGCTGACGTGAAGCCTGATTCTCTGCTATGATATGAAGACTGATTCTCTGCTGACATGAAGCCAGATTGTCTGTTACGGGACCTCTCTCCTCTGCCTGGGTGCTGGGCCTAAATTTATGAAAATGGACTGTTACAGTGGTGGGTGACGTGAAGCCTGATTCTCTGCTATGATATGAAGACTGATTCTCTGCTGACATGAAGCCAGATTGTCTGTTTCGGGACCTCTCTCCTCTGCCTGGGTGCTGGGCCTAAATATATGCCAATGGACTGTTGCACTGGTGGCTGACGTGAAGCCCGATTCTCTGCTATGACATGCAGACTAATTCTCTGCTGACATGAAGACAGATACTCTGTTATGGGACCTCTCTCCTCTGCCTGGGTGCTGGGCCTAAATTTATGAAAATGGACTGTTACAGTGGTGGGTGACGTGAAGCCTGATTCTCTGCTATGATATGAAGACTGATTCTCTGCTGACATGAAGCCAGATTGTCTGTTACGGGACCTCTCTCCTCTGCCTGGGTGCCTGGCCTAAATATCTGACAATGGACTGTGGCAGTGGTGGCTGACGTGAAGCCTGATTCTCTGCTATGATATGAAGACTGATTCTCTGCTGACATGAAGCCAGATTGTCTGTTACGGGACCTCTCTCCTCTGCCTGGGTGCTGGGCCTAAATTTATGAAAATGGACTGTTACAGTAGTGGGTGACGTGAAGCCTGATTCTCTGCTATGATATAAAGACTGATTCTCTTCTGACATGCAGCCAGATTGTCTGTTACAGGACCTCTCTCCTCTGCCTGGGTGCTGGGCCTAAATATCTGATAATGGACTGTTGCATTGGTGGCTGACTTGAAGCCTGATTCTCTGCTATGATATGAAGATTGATTCTCTGCTGACATGAAGCCAGATTGTCTGTTACGGGACCTCTCTCCTCTGCCTGGGTGCTGGGCCTAAATATCTGACAATGGACTGTTGCAGTGGTAGCTGACGTGAAGCCTGATTCTCTGCTATGATATGAAGACTGATTCTCTGCTGACATGAAGCCAGATTGTCTGTTACGGGACCTCTCTCCTCTGCCTGGGTGCTGCGCCTAAATTTATGAAAATGGACTGTTACAGTGGTGGGTGACGTGAAGCCTGATTCTCTGCTATGACATGAAGACTGATTCTCATGTGACATGAAGCCAGATTCTGTGTTACGGAACCTCTCTCCTCTGCCTGGGTGCTTGGCCTAAATTTATGAAAATGGACTGTTGCAGTGGTGGCTGACGTGAAGCCTGATTATCTGCTATGACATGCAGACTGATTCTCTGCTGACATGAAGACAGATTCTCTGTTACGGGACCTCTCTCCTCTGCCTGGGTGCCGGGGCCTAAATATCTGAGAATGGACTGTTCCAGTGATGGGTGACGTGAAGCCAGATTCTCTGCTATGGGACCTCTCTCCAATTGATTTTGGTTAATTGTTATTTATTTAATTTTTATTTTAATTCATTTCCCTATCCACATTTGTTTGCAGGGGATTTACCTACATGTTGCTGCCTTTTGCAGCCCTCTAGCCCTTTCCTGGGCTTTTTTACAGCCTTTTTAGTGCCGAAAAGTTTGGGTCCCAATTGACTTCAATGGGGTTCGGGACGAAGTTCGGATCGGGTTCGGATCCCGAACCCGAACATTTCCGGGAAGTTCGGCCGAACTTCTCGAACCCGAACATCCAGGTGTTCGCTCAACTCTAATTATAACATTTATTTGAATACAATGATGGAGAGTTTTAGATTGCAGTGTAAAATGCTATGGATTTGGTATATACATACAAAATAATAAACAGGCAAACAGGTGTTTTTTCTATTCCAGTATTTAACAGTTGTAGCCTAAACTATGATATGCTTTAAAGAGATTATACAACATATAAAACAAGCCCCTAAATGCCCAGGACCCTGGCACCTGCACCTGCGTCGCTCCTGATTCCTCGTGTCACCTGTGATGTTAGGAGGCTTGTCCACGTCGCGGCCTGCTATTGGCTGCAGCGGTGGCCATGTAGGGATCAGGAACGACACGGGTGCCGAGGAGTAGGGTAAGTATAATCTATACGAGGGGCCCGGGCATTGGGGGGCATGTTTTATACTTTGGATAACCCCTTTAAGCATGTGTCCATATTTCACCTACATCATGGTCTGCGTTGTATTCAACAGTAATATGCCCTCCATAAAAGTATAGGGGCCACATTATACCTCCATATGCATCCAATGTCACTTGGAGATGGAGACTTTCTTTATTCTTCAGAAAAAGAAATTGTGGTATGCTCTAGATGCTGTTGAAGGTATTGATTTAAGGAACAATACTTTCATATTGCATAGAGTATTGAGCCATAGAGACTTATTGTGCAGTTTATACAGGCTTTGTGCCTTATATGAAATTATATACTGAAGTTGATACCATGTTATGGGCCAATACTCTACTCTCCCAAAGGTCCATGTACAATGTCCAGGAGATACAACATTCAATATATGACTCTTTTTAAAACAAGAATTTTGCACAACTCTGACATACCGGGGATTTTACATACCGCCCCCAGCTATGCCAATTTATTTTTGGCAGAATGGGAACACCAGCGCATTGGCCGAAGCTGGGGACGGATCTGGCCCTATGGCGTCGCTACATTGACAATGTGGTCTTTATTTGGAAGGGTGAGAGGGAAACTTTGGATCTCTTCCTAAAGGAGATTAATGAAAACCAATTGAATCTGGTTTTTAGTTCCATTAATGAAGAAACTGAATTCCTGGACTTGGTTATTAAGAAACGGAACAATAGGTTTGTCTGTAATACCTTTTACAAACCAACAAACAGAAACAGCTTCATTTAATATTCCAGCTGCCACCTCCCAAGATGGTTGAGCAACATCCCGACTGGCCAGTTCCGTAGGATTAGGAGGAATTTTATGGAAGACCATTGTTTTGAGGAGGAGGCAGTGGGAATGTGGGAGCTGTTCCGGGAGAAAGAGTATCCGGACAAAATAGTAGGGAAAGCCTTAGAAAAGGTTAGAAAACTAGACAGACAGACCTTTTTTAAAAATCAGGTGGAAGTGAAAAAAATCGCAGACAACCGAAGAGATAAATAGTAGGATCATTCTTCCCTTCAATGATGACTATAGAAAAATACAACAAATAGTAAATACACATTGGCATCATATATTAAATGATAAGGTGATAGGCCATCTCTTACCCACATCCCCAAAGGTCTCTTTCACTAAGGCACCGAATTTGGGAATTAAAATAGCCCCCTCTGTCAAACCAAGAAATAAGAAGAGATCCCTTTTGGGGACTTGGATGAATTTAAAGGGGTATTGCATGCAAAATTAATAACAAACCCCGTAAGACTACCACAGTCCCCTCTACACAGAATACATTTGTCTGGGAGATCAAGGACTGCCTTTTGTGTAATTCTACCGGTGTGGTCTACCTGATCCAGTGTCCATGCAATAGACAGTACATTGGCAGGACCAAGAGATTATTAAAGACGAGACTGGCTGAACACATAGCTAACATTAAGAAAGGTTATGAAAAACATTCCTTGTCTAAACACTACAAAGCGGTCCATAATAGTGACCCGGCCAGTCTCGTCTTTACGTCACTGGAAAAGGTAGACCAACACTGGAGAGGAGGAAATTTTATTAAGCAGATGTCCAGGAAGGAATCCCGGCGAATTTATGAGTTTGGGAGCCTATTACCATCAGGGCTAAATTCAGAGCTGGAACTCTTTGGCTTTTTATAGGGGGGTGTCCCCGGTTCAATGGGGGGTCACAAGTCTGGCCGTGTATCGGCACTGTGACCCTCCCTTGATCTGGGGCCCCCGCCGGTTTTACCTTCGTTTTTTACCACTGAGCCTTTCTCCATCCTCTGAAAATTAAATATGTGAAAACTGAATATGTGGAATATATGTAATTATGTACTATCATTATCCCACGCTGATACTGTGAGAAGCAATCCACATTTTTAACATTTAGTATATATTTTCAATATATATATATATATTTTTTTTGTTTGTTTTTATATTGTGTAAAAAAATGATGTGCCTACAGATGAAGTATTCGATGAATGTATTCTCCCTCTTTAAAATCTCACTATCTATAAAAGAGGGATAGTCACATTTCCCGAAACGCGTCTGGTAAACGCCATACACCTGGCGAAATTCTTCTAGTCGCATGGCCATGCAGACATTATTATAATACTTGGAAGATCGAATTTTGAATCTTTGAATCGACACAGCAGATACGTCATCACCGGACTAAACAGGAAGTCACGTAAGTGTGATCCCGCGAGAATTGGCAAGTGTGGCCACTGAAGAGAGCGACGTGAGATGCTAGAGTCTCCCGCATTACCCGCTCCCCGACAAACACTGCAGACACACGTGGACTACGCCTGGAAGGAGGAGGTAAGCGGCTGAACATCCGAGAATACTGCTATTCTTTTTCATCCTGACCAAAAACCTCGGGACTGAATCTTGACGTTATACAAATAATATTACCTTACAAGTTGACTGAGAGTGTCATTTGTGGACTACAGATTAACCTCTCCATCGCCATACAGGCACTTATAACAACAATTGTGTTTTCTAGTGGACCTCTGTGGAAAAACTAAGGACACACTAGAAGGCCCTACAAGGAACCCTAAGTTCAACAAGTGCTAGAGGGTAGAATAGCCCTTTATGGGCACTGCTAATGTCACTTTAATATTCATCAGCCCTACTGTGGTTATTCATTGACGCATTTTTACCTATTGTATTTATGTGTTTTTTTTATCTTGTTTTACATTTTATTTTGATTAAATGTGTGCTTTATGTTAGAGTGATCGCCCAATACACTTCTTTACATATCGGGGATTTTATCAGTGATCCAATGAAATGCCTTCCTCATATCGGCAATTACCCTACAGGTTTTTTTACAGGTTGAACTTTTGCCTTTTTTTCAACAATATTAACCTCAGCATGTTACTACGTAGAAGCCCTGAATGAGGATCATTTATACATTATTTGAAATTACGACTCTTACATTATCCAGTATTAGAGCAAAAATTGTGAATTAGAGTGGATATCAGAACTTGGGAGCTAATATCCCTCATAGTCTCAATTCTAAAAGTGTCAGTTATCCAGCTGGAAAGCTATTTGACCTTTAAAGCTATCTTATGCGCCATGCTTTTGAGCCTATGTCTTCTTTCCAATAATTGATGTATACGTTTTAGATAATCAGATCTACTTTTAATGAATTGACAATTATCAAAGCTTTCTAAATGCTCAGTGAAGCAAGACTAGGTCTGATGTAATTGTAATGTCTAGAGGTCTCTGAGCCCAACAATATATAAATGACTTATTATATGGTATTGCAATGCTACACCATTATTATGTGACTCTGCTGAAAGCCAAAAATAACATCTGCAAACTCTTAATTTCAAAATGTTATCATTATTCAGCATTCTACATATTCATAATGTGCCCAAGTAAAACATACTCAATCTGTAGGACCACAATACTCAGTCCTTAAGATGAAAACATATGCATCAGTGTTCATTTACTAAGAATGCTGTGTTTTCTTGAGGGATCAATGAGATGTTCCAAGTCTTCCATGATTTTACAGGAGATATTTAGGACCCTTTTCAAATTAACTCTTCTAAGTCAAGTCTTCCATCTTTTCAACTACATAGTGTATGAACACAGACATGATCTTTCTTGAGCAACTGGACAACTCCTCACAGTTTCCTCGGACCTATCGAGTTGATAGTCCAACCAACCTGGAGAAAGGGCATCCACAATAGAAGATGATCTTCTAAACCCATGCTAAAGAGAATTTTAGCTGTTGTAACATTTATTTATACATCCACAAAGCCTATCTTAAGGCACCTATACACCTTTAGAAAAATGATTGTTCAGTCGACAGCTATCCTTGGTTTTGCCAAGTGTGCATGTGTTTTTCACTGGGGAGAAAGGAGAAAGCCACAGTGTCACGGTCTCTAACGTGACAAGTGTCAGAAGATCTGGCTGCATGTGATGTGATCTGACAGCCTCTTTGGTTTCACTTGCTTCAGTGTTGTTGCTGGTTTGACCACACCTCTTGTTTCAAGTGTAGCTTAGCGGTCATTCCAACTTCTCTATTTAGTCTGGCTTCACCCATCATGCTATGCGGTTAATAGCTTCAGTTTGGTATTGGAAGTGTTGGTGTGTGGTCCTCTACTGAGTTCCTGTTTGTCCATTTACTTCAGAAGTTAAGTGTTACTTCCCTTTTATATTTAGTTGTTTCCCCTTTGTCTTTTGTTACTAGTAGAGATGGCCTTGCGGTTCGTCCAGCGGTCGGTTCGCAGCGAACTTTGCTCGTTCGCAGTTCGTCGAACATGCGAACATATGGCGATATTCGCGCACTGCCATATTCTTTTACATTGTGAAGAACTTTGACCCATGACACATCCATCAGGTGGTACAGGACAGCTAATTGAGACATTTCAGCACATGGACATACCCCCTACCTTATAAATAGACCTGATCTGGCCGCCATTTTACATTCTGTCTTTTGTCAGTGTTGGGAGAGGTTGCTGTGTTGAGCAGGGACAGACTGTTAGTGACACAAATCGCTAGCTAATAGGGCCACAAAAGTCCTTTTAAGGACTGGTATAGGTGTGCTATTGTTTGGTGTGCAGTATATAGGGGTATAATACACTTATAATATACTTTCTGCTCTTCTCTAGAGACTTTTGTCACAGGGTCATTTAAAAAATGACAGCCAGAGGAAGAGGCAGGCCCTTCCGCAGGGGTGGTAGGGGTAGGGCAGGAGCACCAGGCCGGAGCCAAAGTGGGAAGTTGCAGAAGGTGCGTTCGATTACGTCAAAAGATGCACCAGACTTGGTTGAGTAGCTCACGTAGCCTTCCGCTTCCCCACCCTCCTCATCCTCTCTATCTGCACCCTCTTCACTCTCTGCTGTGTGCACCCCCATCCTAAGTCATTTCTGATGCGCAGCCAGTCTTGACATCGGATCAGGAAGAGGAGGTAGCAACGGCCGCCACTCAGCAGTCTGACGACAGTACCCAGATCAGCACAAGGAGTTTGGTTCCCGCTGTTGCTGCCTACTCCAAGATCTCTAATGTTAGTGGTGGGGAAGGTGATGTCAATGATGATGTGTCTATGGACGTCACGTGGGTGCCCACATGAGAGGAAGAGGAGGGGAGTTTAGAGGGAGAGATGGACCAGCAGATAGGGAGGAGAAGCAGGAAGAACTTGCATTGCACAGGAGGGACAAACCAGACTGCTAATGTATCAGGAGCGAGCTATCAACCATGTACGGTCACATCCGGTGCTCCCAGGACGCCGGCACATGGCTCCGCAGTGTGGGCTTTTTTTAGCTTGTCCGCTGCTGACAATAGTGTTGCCATCTGCAGCCTGTGCTGTCAACGCATAAGTCGCGGTAAGCCCAACACTATCCTAGGGATGACTGCCTTAAGAAGGCACCTGGCCTCCCATTACCAAGCCCAGTGGGAGCAACGCCATCAGAACCCACAAAGCCACACTCCAGGCTCTCACCGTCCAGCATCTTCTCCTCCTCCTCTCTCCTCACAATTGTCCTCCACTCCACCTTCCATCATGCAGTCCTAACGTTTTTCTGGAAAAAGGCAGGGTACCGTGGCCCAAATGTTCGAGCGTAAAAAAAAGTGGCTCTTGCCTAAAAGCCAAGAGCCACACTAATCCTGCACTCCTTTCAGCTTTGCGTTCACAGGCAGATCAGTGGCTCACACCGCTCAATTTGACAGTTGGTAAAGTGGTGTGCAACAATGCTGCCAATCTGCTGAGCACGCTGAAACAGGGCAAAATTACACACGTGCCATGCACAGTACACGTCCTGAACTTGGTCGTGCAGCGATTCGTTGTTAAATACCTTGGGGTCCAGGACATCTTGCGGCAGGCCAGGAAAATCTCGGGCCATTTCAGAAGATCTTACACGGCCATGGCTCGCCTTGCTGACATTCAGCGGCGTCACAACCTGCCCATCAGACATCTTATTTGTGACTGCCCGACGCAATGGAACTCAACCTTGTATATGCTTGATAGGCTGCTCCAGCAGAAACGTGCAGTTAATGACTACCTGTACGAACTCTGCGGCAGAACAGGTTCTGGGGAGCTTGTTTTTTTTTTCACCGTGCCAGCGGCCATTTGATGAGATCACCAAACTGGTCAGTCACAGCCAGGGCGCCATCAGTGACATAGTACCTTACGCCTTCTTTTTGGATCGTGCATTGCGTCGTGTCATTGATCAAGCCGTCGAGGAGAAGAAGCAGGAAGATGAGGAAGCCGCAATGCTGGATAAATTCCCAGGGGGGTACTCCATCTGAGACAAGTCAACAACAGGAGTCTGAAGAGGAGTAAGAGGAGGATGGTGTCAGGGTGGATGAGGAGGAGCATGAGGAGAATGGTTTAAACCTTTCTGGGATCCCTGGTGTTGTCCGTGGATGGGGGTAGGAGAACTAGGACAACATTATCCTGGATGATGAGCAGGAGCCAGGCCACTACACCGCTTCCAGTTTAGTGCAAATGGGGGCCTTCATGCTCCAGTGTTTTAAGAGGGACCCCCGTATAAAAAGCATAAAGGGCAAGGACCAGTACTGTGTGGCAACGTACTTAGACCCCTGGTACAAACAAAAAATGGCGGAAATGTTACCACCATCATAGAGGGCTGTCAGAATGCAGCACTTCCAGGCCTCACTTCGAGAAATGCTGCATTCTGCTTTTGCGTGCGCTGGCAGAGGAATTTCCACTCACAGAGAAACTGTTGCAGGTACCAATCCAACAGTGCCTGCAAGAAGAGGGTGGTTTGAAGATGTGTTGGTCACTTCTGATATGAGATCATTCTTTCAGCCGACCCATCTACAGCTGTCCTCCGGATCCAGCATCAGGGAACGCCTAGACCGACAGGTGTCCAACTACATCGGGTTAATGGCTGATATGGACGCTCTGAGAAGTGATGAACTCCTGGACTACTCGGTGGGCAAGCTTGACCTCTGGCCAGAGCTTGCACAATTTGCAATGGAACTGTTGGCTTGCCCCTTGTCCAGGGGGATCGTGACTGATGAGCGCACTTGCCTAGCTCACGACGGTGTTGACTACCTCACATTTCTAAAAATGAATGAGGCATGGATCTCAAAGGAATTCAACACATGTGACCAGTAGACCATGTTTGATTCAATTTCCTCATGACAGCCCACAAATATCCGCCACCACACATAACAATTCATGGTCCATGTCTTAGGTAAATACAGCGGCATAAAAAAATGGCCGACACTTACTTCTGTACCTGGTGAATGCCTAATGTACCTCCAGCCACAGAATACAAAGTTCTTTGCTGTCAGGCGAACGCCTGTTGGCTAATTTTTGGGGCCTGAAAATGGCAACACTTAATTCTGTATCTGGTGAATGCCTAATGTACCTCCAACCACAGAATACAAAGTTCTTTTCTGTCAGGTGAACGTCTGTTGGCTAATTTTTGGGTCCTGTACTGGCCAACACTTACTTATTTATCCTGTGAATGCCTAATGTTCCACCAGCCACAGAATACAAGTGTATTTGCTGTCAGGTGAACACCTGTTGGCAAATTTTTCGGGCCTGTACTGGCCGACACTTACTTATTTATCCTGGGAATGTAATGTACCACCAGCCACAGAATACAAAGTTCTTTGCTGTCAGATGAACACCTGTTGGCTAATTTTTGGGGCCTGTAATGGCCGACACTTACTTCTTTATCCTGTGAATGCCTAATTTTTCAGACTGGAATTGAAACTCAATGGGTCTGTAAACGTTCCGCTAAATTTTGGAACAGATGCGGACCCATTTTACAGACGTGTGAATGGACCCTATATGTATTTGATATGTATTTACCGGCTGCTGTCAGTTCTGGCTGATTTAGGCCGAGCTATTACACTAAAACAGAGCAATATTACAAAAAACTAAATACACATTATAACTGTAAAAACGATTTATATAACTTATTAGAAAATATAAATAAAAAATTATGGCAACTTTTCCAATAGCAGGATCATCTCCTGCACCCCCTTCATGGCCTGGCGCTCCTGAATGGACCGCATATCGTGGCGCTGCTCCTTCTGCAATTTGGCCAATTTGGCCTTCAAGGTCTTCAGTACTGTTTGAAAAACATATATATTAACATTATTTGCAATTCTTATTAAACCTTTAAACCTTTATTTTGCGGTGCATCTGACTTTATGATAGCTTGATATTACACCTTTTTATGATAAAAGTTGTAAAAAAAATGCCTTTTTGAGAGTTTTAAATTTTAGTTTTGAAAGGTGTCCAACTGAGGGGTTAGTTGGTATGATATTTTTATACAGTTGGTTGTTACAGATGCGGAAAGATCTAATATTTTTCCTTATTTTTTTGTTATTTCTATTTTACACAATAAAAGCATTATTGAACCAAAAACAATTCATGTTTTACTGTCTCCATAGTTTGAGAGCCATATTATTGTTTTTATTTGGCAATTGTCTAATGTTAGGGTCTCATTTATGGCAGAATGAAATGACTGATTGTTACTATTTTGGGGGGCATATGCCTTTTTTGATAGCTTGGTGTTAAACTTTTAGTGATGTTAGGTGACTAAATTAGTACTTTTTTTTTTTTTTTTTTACAGTGTTCACCTGAGTGGTTAGATCATAGGATATTTTTATAGAGGCGGTCGATATGTACACGGTGGTAAAAAATATGTCTGTTTGTCTATTTTATTATTATATAGTTTATTAGTTAGTGATATTTCAGTACAGTATAATTTTATTTTGTTTGTTAGTTAGTGATAGTTCTATAGAGTTTAATATTATTTATTTGTTAAGTTAATGGTTTTAATGTAGATTAAAGAGTTATTTTCCAGTGTTCTATTTTGTATTACTATAGTGTATGTTGTTGCCTCATTGTTGGCCCTTTTAATGTTTATGTGCATGTTATGGATACATAATCATATTGCTATGCGCACATATTTACCCTCCTGGCGGGGGCTGGTGATCGCCTCCTCTTCCTCCGAGTCCTGAGATGGGGCGGTGCTGGAGGGTCCAGCACTTTCCACCTCCACCTCCTTCACTTCTCCCACATCTGGTGGGGGTGGCTCAATAGGCTAGGAGGGTCCGGCCTCCTCTTCCTCCCCAGCTTCCACAACCTTCGCGGCCTCCGTCGATCGCCTTCTCCAAATGGAGGGAATAGGAACTTCTGTGATCACAGAATGTTCAGATTTAATATAAACAACTCTGAAATCTTAACAACATTAGATATAAAGAAATTCCAATATGGAAGGATCTATATATAATTGCAGTGGCTGACAGCTTTATGATGCATAACTCAATCAAAAGTGAACAGCATGCAAAAATACATCCCCTCCACAGTGTCTTAATGAAACAATAGGGCGAGAGGAGACCCATGTGATGGGATTATCTCCTGAGTGTATTATAGGATGATCTACTTCTCTACACCAGAGTCAGCTACTTCTTAATCCCATCACTAACACAATAGAACAAAGGGACAAATAAACTAACACATTCATTGGGAGTCTCAGAGCAGAGTTAACCCTTATTACGTTTATGGATTCACACCATGCAACTTTAATGGGGAATAGGAAAGATGTGGCCTATAAACTCAACCAAAAAATCATGGTTTATAGTTCCCTCTAACCCAACTAGGTCAGAGTGGGTATCTCCATAGTCCTGGGTCAATAGCCTGTAGGAGGGAGGCTAGCCCTCAGGCTTCTACTGCAGAGACAGTGATGGTTCAATCCACTCGTCACTGTCTGGCACAAAGCCAACACATCACCCAAAGAACACCATTCCCACAATGAAACATGGGGGTGGCAGCATCATGCTGTGGGGGTGTTTTTCAGCAGCCGGGACTGGGAAACTGGTCTGAGTTGAGGGAAAGATGGATAATGCTAAATACAGGGATATTCTTGAGCAAAACCTGTCCCACTCTGTGCGTGATTTGAATCTAGGATGGAGATTCTCCTTCCAGCCAGACAATGACCCCAAACACACTGCTAAAGCAACACTTGAGTGGTTTAAGGTGAAACATGTAAATGTGTTGGAATGGCCGAGTCACAGCCCAGATCTCAATCCAAAAGAAAATCTGTGGTCAGACTTAAAGATTGCTGTTTACAAGCACAACCCATCCAATTGGAAGGAGCTGAATCAGTTTTGCAAGGAGGAATGGGCAAAAACGCCTGTGGTAAGATGTGGCAACTGCTCATAGAGACTTATCCAAAGCGACTTGAAGCTGTGATTGACGCAAAAGGTGGCTTTACAAAGTATTGACTATAGGGGGTGAATAGTTATGCACATTGACCTTTTCTATTATTTTGTTCTATTTTTTGTATGCTTTACAATTAACCAATTAAAAAAAAAGGTCTAAGTTGTGGGCATGTTCTACAAATTAAATGATGCAAATCCTCAAGCAATCGATGTTAATTCCAGGGGGTGAGGCAACAAAAAAAAGAACGAAGTCAAGGGGGGTGAATACTTTTGCTTAGCACTGTATACATTACAGAGTGTTGGCAAAACATACAAAAGTTATTTATGCATGTACCTGGGCATTTTTCATCCTGGATTCTTTATATAAACCGGGGCTGTCTTCTCTTCATGTCTGACCATTTTTTTATAACGGCCAGACGGCGGTGTTTTACACCCATTTGGCGCCAGATCTCAAAGGCCAGCTCCCGCACAATTCGCTACTTCTCGGCGTGGGACCGGGTGCGGTCATATCCCAATTTTTAACAATAATAGTATTGAAAATAATTTACTCAAGTAAACTGCAAAAAGTATTTAATGCTTTGAAGTGGAAATTTAGGCTGCCTGTTTTCACAACTACGGACCGTACAAACCCGTCCTGCCGTCCTGCAGAGTGGACGTCATTGGTTGCTATGACGACGTGCGCTTCTGGACACCACCGCTGTACTGTGATACACTTGTATGATCTATACAAGTGTATTAATGTACAGCGGTGGCGGCAAGAAGCGCACAGCGTCATAGCGAGTTAGCAACCAATGACGCCGTGTGCTCGTCCGCTCTGCAGGACATCAGCATGGGTTTTTACGGTCCGTAGTTGTGAAAAAACATGCCCGTGTGAATGCAACCTTACTGTTACGGTTAGAAGATGGGATTGTATTACGACTGTATGTGGGTGGGGTCTGAGCTATCAGATACTGTCCAGCTAAGCAGAGATGTACCTGTCTAGTGAAGTGATGCTACGGTATGGGGTGTACAGCTGGTTCGCCTCCCCAGGATGCACCCTGTATAACTCTAAATGAACCAGCAAATACTGGCGGTCTGACAAAGAAAGCTTCTCCTGAGTCCTAACCAACAGTATACAAACTATAATCTATAGTCTCTGTGTGTGTGTGTGTGTGGTATATAGTGTGTGTCTGTGCGGTATATAGTGTGTGTGTGCGGTATATAGTGTGTGTGTGCGGTATATAGTGTGTGTGTGTGGTATATAGTGTGTGTGTGCGGTATATAGTGTGTGTGTGTGCGGAATATAGTGTGCGGCATGACAATGGATGTGCAATGTGCATGTTAAATATGTTTCTATGCTTTCCATACAAATATGCTACTAACATAGTGGGTGTGATGTCACAGGAATATTTAGTGCAAAAATCTATAATATCTAGTGAGAACTTATAAAATGTGAAGTTTTGTGCACTTAAGAAACATTTGAATTGCAGAAGGTCGCACTGGCGATTTTTTTATAACACTCTTTATGCATTTAGAACGATTGATCAGACATGCAGGTGAAATGTAATCAAATACTTTAATGTAAGATTACTTACAGTCACCAGGAGTTCTTCCTCTTCGTCGCTGAACTTCGTTCCAACCATCGCATCCATCTAATTTCTAGTCGGTGCAAACCAGATGCTGTAGGCCATGCGTTTCTAGCGCATGTGCTCCTGCGATTAATACTTTGACGAAATTTCGCAGATAAAAAAATAATGCATGTAGATCGCAGATTCGCTTAATACTTCTGGTATGTCAGTGTCCATGTTGTGGGACTATGTATGCACATCTAGTAAGTTTTTTGTGGCTGCAAATATGACCTGGAGGTTTTTCACCTGCCATTAAAATGAACGGGACCCGCCGCAAACTTGTGGTTCGCGAACATTTGATGTTTGCGAACCATTCCATCAGATATTCGTCTATCACTAGTTACTAGGCCTTAGGGAGACGCTTGTTCTTTAATATTGGAAGGAACAGGTCATCTCAAGCCCCGACACTATTCCAGGGCAATTCAGGGTTTCCAGGGTCATCAGTTCCAGTGTATGAACATTCCTACCCTCAAGATCCGTTCATACGGATATGTGTCCATTTCCCTTTCCCTAGCATTGAGGCCTAGTTCATTTTCCCTACCCTCCTGCTGTTGGTGTGGTGTTCCATCCCACATCACTTATGTGGCACACAGCCAGAAGCGCCTGGCTGCAGCTTATCACCTGTGAGAACAGAAGGATTGGAAATTCAATGTGGTCTATCCATTTCTTCCCAAACAGCATCTGCTAGTGGAGAGTTGGCAACCCCCTATACACATTAAATTGTCGGCCAGGTATAGTGAAAACAGCTGGTTTGGTTGACAATACTCTAGTGCAATGGTACCCAACTAATAGCTCGGGAGGCACATGTAGTTCGCAACCCCTTTCTGTGTGTCACCACCAGATCTTTGAGAAGTTCTGATAGACGTTCTTCAGTACTTCCTGCATGATCTTCTTTTGTTTTGCTTTCGTTTTGACATCTCTCCTCCCTCTCCCAGCTGTCATCTATTAGCAGTGATTGCCTTCCTATATATCTCCTCCCCATACTGCCTCACCTTGCGGTTTATATTACTTCCTGGACTGTGCTGATGCTAGAAGCTGCTACTGCTGCATCCACAAGATTAGTCTGTTCCTTTATTTATGTTTTCCTGTGGTCTTGATCCTAGGTGACCCTGACTCCCTCTGTATTTAGTGTAGGGAGCCAGTGGTCGTGTCCCCTCACTATTATAGGTGTTCAGGTGTCATACAGTCGAGGAACGAGGGTATGCAATTATCTACCATAGAGATTTTTGCATAGGCTGAGCAGTAACGGAGAGTGCTAGGGCTGTTACAGGGCTTACCCTCTTGTTCCTTAGTTCTGGATCAAGTCAGTCGGATCTTCATTTGTGTCTTCTAGTTTTCTGCAACACCATCCGTGACATTGTGTGGCTCACAATGGAAGTCCTGAGTTGTGACTACTAGTTTTGAGTGAGCATAAACATGGGAATATGGAAAAGACATGCATGGAAAATTTGCGATCTACACTACTCATGAGCAGCACCATCTATTGGTTTCATAGTGATGACGATTACTCTTGTAATAAGACTATGAAACCAATAGATGGCTCTGTTCATAAGTCATGAACAGCGCCATCTATTGGTTTCATAGTCTTATGACAAGATTATTAGTGTAGCCTTTTGCATAGAAAATTTGTGATAAAAATTTGCGATTAGAATATTCGCGATCTACACGACTCATGAACAGCGCCATCTATTGGTTTCATAATCTTATGACAAGACGATTACTCTTGTCATAAGACTATGAAACCA
Source organism: Bufo gargarizans (assembly GCF_014858855.1). Classification (NCBI taxonomy): domain Eukaryota; kingdom Metazoa; phylum Chordata; class Amphibia; order Anura; family Bufonidae; genus Bufo; species Bufo gargarizans. The sequence continues at coordinate 584,686,275 of NC_058082.1, forward strand.
ATAGATGGCGCTGTTCATCTTGTTGGGGCACACTGATCAACAGAGTCCACACACTGTGTATCATTCAGCCTATAATAGTCTGCGCTAACACTGAGGTATATATCAGATTGCTGCCTTAATTCACACATCTTCTAGCACTTTATCTGCGGTAATATAAGCTTGCTAGGGTGTGTCTGAGGACTATTCCTCTGCTTGTAATGGCTCATGAACAGCGCCATCTATTGGTTTCATAGTCTTATGACAAGAGTAATCGTCTTGTCATAAGACTCTAAAACCAATAGATGGCGCTGTTCATGAGTAGTGTAGATTGCAAATTTTTCATGCAAATTGTTTTTCAGCTGAAAAACAAGGCAGATTCTGCTCATTTTTTCCCATATGCCCATATTTCCCATCTGCTCAAGTTTTTCCCATATGCCCATGTTTATGCAAATGTGTTTTTACATGACAAAACTGTATAGAAATGTAGATTGTAAGCCCTCACGAGCAGGGCCCTCTCTCCTTCTGTAACAGTTTGTAACTCATCTTGTTTATGATTAGTACAATTGTCTGTATTATGCATGTGCACCGCTTATCATATGTACAGCGCTATGGAATGAATGGCGCTTAAATAATAAATAATAATAATAATAATAATAGAAAGGTTATTGAATATTATGTTAGGACAATCAGAAAACTTTTTGTCTCCCTAATGATATTGATCTAGGTGCGCAGGTCCACCCAAGCCATCCAACAGATCTGAAGTAACTTTGAGGCTTACTGGCTCTCAGTGAATTTGGAATGTCTTATAGTGCACAAGGCTGCCATTGTAAGGTATGCTGACTAAGCCTGTCATCTGTCTCATGGATAGATTGATGGCTTGCATATACCTGGCTTTTGGCATATAGCCTTTGTGTGGTTGTCTATTGTATGTCAAAGTTATTAGGAGTCCAAGAAGCATCCAGCTATCCTCTTAATGCTGTTTCCAAACCATTTCAATGGGGTTCCCATCAATTTCTAACCTTTTTTTGTGAACCAGACACTCTCTTTTCTTCCGACGGGGGATGTCTGGGGTTCTCCCATTGACTTCCATTGTGCTCAGTAGAGCACCCGAGCATACTGATGTGTTTGGCAAGAGCACACGAGTACTTTGGTGCACGATTAACACTAGTGACTACATGTACTGGCAATTGACATTGCTGCAGACCTATCCTAGATTTACCACCAACAGTGCCAATTTGGATGGTATAATACTGTGTTAAATTTCACACTGAAATATTTTTCAGCAAATGTTTGCATTTTCATGTTTTTTGGTTCTCCACATTCAAAATTCCTCTCTTTGAATTGGCTCTTGCTCCTGATCATCATTGAAAGTTGAGCGTGGCTTGCAACATGCAGAAGGTTTCGGGTGCATGGGGACTTTTACTTGATTTCTTGTCAAACTTCTTAATTATTTCCCATCACATGTTGTACTAGAAAAGCTGGATATTATCTGGGAGATATGGACTATAGATAACAGATCCATGAAGGATACTTAATGAGTTTTCATTGACCAAGATTACATTTTTGTTCACTAGCTCACCGTCAATATAGTGTATCCTCTGGAACCTACCTTCAATAAAAAAAATTATATTATATTATTCGCACTCATAGTAGTCTAAAAAAAAGATATATAATGAAGCTACTGTAGATATCATTGTTGGGACATTTCTTTGGATATTGGTGATCTAACAAAAAATGTTAAAGCTGATTAAGGGGAATATACCCGTAAAATTATTTATTTATTGGCCACTTAATGATGTCTACACAAGAGTAGACTGACAACACTGCATTAGGGTAGTACCTGAGGGTCCGCAGCCAGAAGCGCTCATGCACTAAGGACAGTGTTGCTGCAATAATCCAGTGGCCACGTTTGATATATCCACCATGTTCAGCCATCTGGTCTTAACCCTAATAATTTTAAAAGCAAAATACTTCTCTCCTATGCTCAGCTTACAGGACAATGGTAGAGACCGTGCGGGATCAGGGTTTTATAGGGTGTACTGTGCATGCGCTGCTGACCTGCACCATAAGGATCAGCTGAACGTAGAGAATGGCCATTGCATAGAGCTGCATTGTGGTCTAAAAAAACATGTCTATGGGGTTATCTCTTCATCCAAAATAGGTGGACCATCGGTAATGCGTAGGTTAGAGGCATATGCGCAGCACATACAGCACATACTGCCTAAAGTTTGTATTCAGATGCACAGGAGAAGACTAGGTGGTAGCCTATGCCAGTTTGATATTTGGTTGCATGGGAACAGCAATGTCACCTGCAGAGAGGCTGGAAATTAATGAACAAGGGGGGAGAGCTGGGATCGATTGAAGAGGTGGGCTTGGGCACTTTGAAGGGAAGAAGGGCACTTGGTGCCTCATTTGCATATATATCAAAGGGATTTTTCTGGGACGGGAAATAAGCGATAAGAGAAGGAAAGGTATGGTTATACCGATATAAGTGCACTATAGTACATTCCTATTGCCTTTAAGTGTCTACTTCCGTACAGACGGAGTCCAATGGAGTAGGCAAAAATGTATTTTTATGCACAATTTGACAGGAAAAAAAAAAACTATGAACGAAATTTATTATTTCCACACTGTTGCGGCTGCCATAGTTTTCATTCCAGCACATGGGCTACAGGAGGAGCCATGTAATTTATGACCAGGCCTGCACCTTGTCATAAATTACAAGGCTTTTACGGCAGCGCCATTAAGCCCAGCGTAGCAGACGCCAGTCATGATTAACCAGGGTCTATATGTCTCTACTTGATATCAAGTGTATATGGAGGTACAGGAAAGGCCTCATGCATCTCTGTGGGCATCCTATATGGCCTTAGTACAAATCAGATTAAAAATTAGGTCAAATTAGGTCAAGTTATAACATTAATAACCCGCAGAGCAATCCCTATGGATTTGTGTATGCCTCCGATATAACCTTTTAATATCACCTCTAATGTATAGCCTATATAAACTTGCAGATCTAAGTGAAGTTTCACCTGTGGAACATCTTGTAACCAGGCAACATATTATTCTTCATTTTTTTCCAATAAATTCAGACATTTTAAAGCGCAATATTGAAAGGAGAATAGTTAGCGAGGCAGCTGGCCATGTTTCTGCATTGTTAACTTCACTTGGCCACAGAAGATACTTAAGTTTTGCTATGCGAGTGGCCTATATCAGCCAAGTTCATAGTTGTGTGAGCTATCAAAAGTGACAGGATATTGGCAAAGACGTTTACCTTTTTGGCCAAAATCTTTTCCAGGTCCAGCTGGGATCAATTATCCTAAATATTCAACCCTGCGTGACCAGTTTTTTAAAACTTTCCTTTCACATTGGATTTCATAGAGTTGCCAATTCAGTTAAGCACCTACCTGCCCCTAGAGAAATTTAAGAGTGAGTCCAAGATCAGCAGACGTTAACAGGGTGCCCCAGAGGTGTGTGTCTGCTCTTTGTCGATAACATACTCCAATGAGTACAGTGAATGTGGTCTGCTTTTGAAAACTGAACTTTTTTCTTTTTTGTTGAATGTCTCGACCAGATGGATTTCAGCCCTCGTGTGTTATTAACTCTTGCTTTCCTGTCAAAACACATAAAGCATGATGTACTGCTAATCAGGGGTGCACGGCTTCCAAATGGCTCTTGTAATCACAGATGTAGCAGAGCTTGTCAATACCAATGGGGCTAGCTACTAAATAAGTGGGGGTTATCAAAAAGAGACAAATAAAATGGCTAAAATATACCTATAATTACTATAAAGCTAAAGCTACCTAGATATACAGTATAATAAATGTAGTGCAGCCAAAACAAGTGTGTGTGTGTGGGGGGGGGGGGGGAGTTATTATTACTGTCAAATTTCAAAAATTATTGCCAAATAAAAATTGTGGCAATATTTGTAGACACTGTCTAGTGAGGCACAAAAAGTTCTAAAACACATAATAAACCTTCCACAAAGCATGTCCACCATTGTTTGTGCAAATTGAGCCAGAATAATGGTGCATTAAAGGGTTTATCCCATGTTTAATGTAAAAAAAAAACAAAAAAAAAAACGTTATCATATAGTACATGACAGTCTTTATCTAACAAACATAGAACCAACCCCCATGGATCCAGAGAACTCCCCATTTATTGTTTCAATTGCTCTGCTAGATTTATTTCAAGTTGTCAGCTTAAGGCCTCATGCACACGGCCGTTGTTGTGTCCCGGCCGTGGTTGACTTTCAATGGGTCCGTGGAAAACTCAGCTAGTGCACAGTTTGTCATCCGCGTCCGTGATCCGTGTTTCCAGTCCGTGAAAAAAATACGACCTGTCCTATTTTTTTTCACGGACAACGGTTTGCGGACCCATTCAAGTCAATGGGTCCGTGAAAAAACACGGAGGCACACAAGATTGTCATCCGCGTCCGCGTCCGTTTTTTTTCCATCATTTGCATGGCAAACTTGACTTAGATTTTTTTTTACTTTCCTTCATGTCTGGAAATTCTCCAAAAATAAAGGAAGACTCCCAGAAACAAAAACGGACACGGATCACGGAACAACGGAACCCTCTTTTGCGGACCGCAAAAAAATACTGTCGTGTGCATGAGGCCTAAGGGGCATATTCTTTCTGCTGCAGCTGATGGCAGTTGAGGGATGGAACTGAGAATGTGCGTCCACCTCAGTGAGCTGGACAAAGAATTAAGAAAATAGAAAAAACAATAGGTGGCGCTATACAAATAGATTTCAATGTATAACTCAGTGGCTATACTAAAATTTTTAATAAATCTTATTACAAAAGTATTCAGATCCATGAGCTGGGTTTAAAAATGTAAAATGTTTTTCATGAGACAACCCCTTTAAGCTTAGCCAGTAACCCCCTATGTGTTATGATATGTTATGGGGGACGTTTATTAAGCTCTTTCCGCCACTATTACAGCACCTATAAATAATGCACCAACTAATTATCCATAAAAACAAATTTTATTAATTACATTTTTTTTTTAAATGGGAAAATCCAGAAAACTTAATAGATAGGAATGTGGTGTTAATATAGCAAAAGTACACAATTGTTATATATATATATATATATATATATATATATATATACAGTACAGACCAAATGTTTGGACACACCTTCTCATTTAAAGAGTTTTCTTTATTTTCATGACTATGAAAATTGTAGATTCACACTGAAGGCATCAAAACTATGAATTAACACATGTGGAATTATATACATAACAAAAAAGTGTGAAACAACTGAAAAAATATGTCATGTTCTAGGTTCTTCAAAGTAGCCACCTTTTGCTTTGATTACTGCTTTGCACACTCTCTTGATGAGCTTCAAGAAGCAGTCACCTGCAATGGTCTTCCAACAGTCTTGAAGGAGTTCCCAGAGATGCTTAGCACTTGTTGGCCCTTTTGCCTTCACTCTGCGGTCCAGATCACCCCAAACCATCTCGATTGGGTTCAGGTCCGGTGACTGTGGAGGCCAGGTCATCTGGCGCAGCACCCCATCACTCTCCTTCATGGTCAAATAGCCCTTACACAGCCTGGAGGTGTGTTTTTTGGGTCATTGTCTTTTTGAAAAATAAATGATGGTCTAACTAAACGCAAACCGGATGGAATAGCATGCCGCTGCAAGATGCTGTGGTAGCCATGCTGGTTCAGTATGCCTTCAATTTTGAATAAATCCCCAACAGTGTCACCAGCAAAGCACATCAGGGAAATAGATAAAGACGCGGCACTCACCACAGGTCTGCTCTAAGTAGCTTTATTGCAGTTCAACTTGCATGCTGCGCAGGCAGGGGAGCAGGATGGCCACGATGTGCACCAGCGGTGACGGCCGTTTCGCGCAGGAGTTGCACTTCCTCAGACCGGCTGTGACGTGCAGGCCCACGGACATACCTTTAAAGGGATTCTGTCACCTCCCCTAACCCAAAAAACGATTTTAAAGCAGCCATGAAGCACAGCTTACCTGGATTAGGCTGTGCTCTGTTATCTTGTAATCCGTCCAGCAGTTTCTGCAAAAAACAACTTTGATTGATATGCAAATGTGTCCTGAATGTGCCCAGAGGGGCGTTTTGTTCCTCTTAGAGAGCCCAGTACCGCCCCTCTTACAGTGCCCAGCCCGCCTTCCTTGCACTGTCTAACCGCCCCCAGCCTGCCACAGCCTCTCCTCCCCCTCCCTCACCGCCGAACGAACTCTCGCACAGGCGCAGTACCCACTGAGGGCTGCGCCTGTGCGATCAGCAGGAGACTGAGGGCAGGAGCTTCATCCTTGTCACTGGGCATGCGCCGAGCCCAGTGACGTCCGATGCTCGCTCTTCCCTCAGTCAGCAGGGAAGAGCGAGCATCGGACGTCACTGGGCTCAGCGCATGCCCAGTGACGAGGATGAAGCTCCTGCCCTCAGTCTCCTACTGATCGCACAGGCGCAGCCCTCAGTGGGTACTGCGCCTGTGCGAGAGTTCGTTCGGCGTGAGGGCGAGGGAGGAGAGGCTGTGGCAGGCTGGGGGCGGTTAGACAGTGCAAGGAAGGCGGGCTGGGCACTGTAAGGCCTCTTTCACACGGGCGTCATGTTTTTTGCCCGGATAAGAGGCGGGTGCGTTGCGGGAAAATGCGCGATTTTTCCGCGCGAGTGCAAAACATTGTCATGCGTTTTGCACTCGCGTGAGAAAAATCACGCATGTTTGGTACCCAGACCCGAACTTCTTCACAGAAGTTCGGGCTTGGGATTGATGTTCTGAAGATTGTATTATTTTCCCGTATAACATGGTTATAAGGGAAAATAATAGCATTCTGAATACAGAATGCTTAGTATAATAGTGCTGGAAGGGTTAAAAATAATAAAAAAAGTTAACTCACCTTCTCCTCTTGTTAGCGTAGATCCCGGTCTGTTCTTTAGCTGTGGACTGAATGACCTGAGGTGACGTCAGATCACATGCTCCAATCACATGGTCCATCACCGTGGTGATGGAGCATGTGATCTGACGTCATCAAAGGTCCTTCAGCCACAGCTAAAGAACAGACCGGCCTCTACGCGAACAAGAGGAGAAGGTGAGTTAACTTTTTTATTATTTTTAACCCTTCCAGCACTATTATACTAAGCATTCTGTATTCAGAATGCTATTATTTTCCCTTATAACCATGTTATAAGGGAAAATAATACAGTGAATAGACTGTCACCTAGAACCCATGCGTGAAAATCGCACCGCATCCGCACTTGCTTGCGGATGCATGCGATTTTCACGCAACCCCATTCATTTCTATAGGGCCTGCATTACGTGAAAAACGCACAAAGAGGAGCATGCTGCGATTTTCACGCAACGCATAAGTGATGCGTGAAAATCACCGCTCGTGTGCACAGCCCCATAGAAATGAATGGGTCAGGATTCAGTGCGGGTGCAATGCGTTCACCGCACGCATCGCACCCGCACGGAAAACTCGCCCGTGTGAAAGGGGCCTAAGAGGGGCGGTACTGGGCTCTCTAAGAGGAACAAAACGCCCCTCTGGGCACCTTCAGGACACATTTGCATATCAATAAAAGTTGTTTTTTTGCAGAAACTGCAGGACGGATTACAAGATAAAAGAGCACAGCCTAATCCAGGTAAGCTGTGCTTCATGGCTGCTTTAAAATCGTTTTTTGGGTTAGGGGAGGTGACAGAATCCCTTTAAAGAAAAGCTGTCTGTCATCACCATGGTGATCCCAGACGCTCCCCAGTGCGCAGCTGCAAAATACAGAAAGAGACACAGAGAGGTAATGAAATCATATGCAAATATACACATTGCAAAGTACTACAAACATGCCAAAAAGGCAGGCTCCTAATTGGGTGACAACTGCCATCAGCCTAAAACAGGGGTACATGCAGAGACATATGGATAATAATAATAAACTGGAAGCACGCAGTTACTTGGGAAAGAAAGGAATGTGCAGGGACGGGGCCATGATATTAAGGGAGTATCATTCTGAATCCGTTGCTAAACCAGGGGATAATGGAATCATAGAAAGACTGCCATGTCGTTCTTGTCATTGAGGCCATGGGATCCCATGGCCCCTGTCCTGATGATCCATCTGGCCTCCCGCTGCAGCAAAAGACGGTGGCGGTCCCCACCCCGTGGGATGGGTCCCACAGTCTCAATGCCAGCAAAGGAGAGGCCAAAGGGATCACCATTATGGGTGGAACGGACATGTTCAATTAAGCGAGGAGAACCTCGCCCAGTGCGTATGGAATTAAGGTGCTCACGCACCCTTTCAAGCAAAGGCCTAATAGTCTTGCCAATGTAGAACCTATTACAGCTGCACAGGACAACGTAAACCACGTAGGATGTACGACACGTGATAAATTGGGTGACTTTATGTGTGACACCGCCTAGCCGCAGACTCTTGGCTTGCGATTGTGGTGACAAAGGGAGCAGGAACCACACTTAAAATTGCCCAATGGAATCCTGCTCTGTAGCCAATTCGACCGTTTAGGAGATCGGAGGACACTATGGACTAACCTGTCCTTCAAGGTGTGGCACCTCCTAAAGGTGATGAGGGGTCTGCTGGAGACCAAATCGCCCAAAGATGTTTCACTCTTAAGGAGGTCCCAATTGTTGTAAATGGCCTGTTTGACTATTTCGGCTGCAGGGCTGAATTTAAAAATAAAAGCAAAGCCATCTCTATTGCTGTAGTGTACCCTATCGCTAAGGAGACTTGAACGAGGGCGAAGAGGCGCTCGATGGAGCGCATCCACTACAGTCCTCCTTGGGTAACCCCTCTCAAGCAGTCTCTCCTTAAGCTGGTGACCCTGTTTAAAATAGTCTGCATCCGTACTGTTGATTCTGCGCAGCCGTATAAATTGCCCAAACGGAATCGCGTCTTTGACGGCGAGGGGATGGAAGCTGGTCTGGTGGAGCAGCGAGTTAGTGGCAGTGGGCTTGCGGAAACCAGTGGTACACAGTGTGCCATCAACAGCGGAGACATGCACGTCAAGAAAATCAAGACCCATGCCCCCAAAGTTGAGGGTGAACTTCATGTTCATCTTGTTGGTTTCATTGAGGTGCTGTACAAACTGCCTACACTGCCCTTCACTGCCCGACCAGACCAGGAACACATCGTCGACAAAACGCAGAAAACAGTGGATGTAAGAGAGAAAGGGGTTATCCAAGGAGAAAATGTAGGTCTCCTCGAATACCGCCAGATACAGGTTGGCGAAGGTACATGACACAGGTGTGCCCATAGCTGTACCTAGTATCTGGCGGTACCACTGGCGAATAAACTGGAAGACATTGTTAGAAAGTATCAGCAAAGCACCCCCACACCATCACACCTCCTCCTCCATGCTTCACGGTGGGAACCAGGCATGTAGAGTCCATCCATTAATCTTTTCTGCGTCGCACAAAGACACGGTGGTTGGAACCAAAGATCTCAAATTTGGACTCATCAGACCAAAGCAAAGATTTCCACTGGTCTAATGTCCATTCCTTGTGTTCTCTAGCCCAAACAAGTCTCTTCTGCTTGTTGCCTGTCCTTAGCAGTGGTTTCCTAGCAGATATTCTACCATGAAGGCCTGATTCACACAGTCTCCTCTTAACAGTTTTTCTAGAGATGTGTCTGCTGCTAGAACTCTGTGTGGCATTGACCTGGTCTCTAATCTGAGCTGCTGTTAACCTGCGATTTCTGAGGCTGGTGACTCGGATGAACTTATCCTCCGCAGCAGAGGTGACTCTTGGTCTTCCTTTCCTGGGGCGGTCCGCATGTGAGCCAGTTTTATTGTAGCGCTTGATGGTTTTTGTGACTGCACTTGGGGACACTTTCAAAGTTTTCCCAATTTTTCGGACTGACTGACCTTCATTTCTTAAAGTAATGATGGCCACTCGTTTTTCTTTACTTAGATGCTTTTTTCTTGCCATAATACAAATTCTAACAGTCTATTCAGTAGGACTATCAGCTGTGTATCCACCTGACTTCTCCACAACGCAACTGATGGTCCCAACCCCATTTATAAGGCAAGAAATCCCACTTATTAAACCTGACAGGGCACACCTGTGAAGTGAAAACCATTTCAGGTGACTACCTCTTGAAGCTCATCAAGAGAATGCCAAGAGTGTGCAAAGCAGTAATTAAAGCAAAAGGTGGCTACTTCGAAGAACCTAGAATATGACATATTTTCAGTTGTTTCACACTTTTTCGTTATGTATATAATTCCACATGTGTTAATTCATAATTTTGATGCCTTAAGTGTGAATCTACAATTTTCATAGTCATGAAAATAAAGAAAACTCTTTGAATGAGAAGGTGTGTCCAAACTTTTGGTCTATACTGTATATATATATGAACATAATAAATTACACAACCTCAGAAAAGAATAGGAGTGACTACTATCTCAGCATGTAAAAGATAGCAATAATAAATGCCGAATGTAAACTAGTGAGTACAAGAAACAAGCCAAATGATGCACATTCACACACAAATGTGGGCCCAAAGTCTAATCCCATGATGCACACCCAGAACACAGTGAAGGCGAGGCCTTGTAAGGCTACTTTTACACCAGCACTTCCATTTTGTCCCCACTCATTGTCAACGGGAACAAAACTGAACAAAACGGAACAGCGTGCACCAGAATGCATGCCGTTCCATTTGGTTGTATCCCCATCGTGGACAGAATAAGGCTGCAAGCAAGACGGATCCGTCATAACACACAGTGTAAGTCAATAGTGACAGATTCGTTTTCTTGGACACAATAGAAAACGGATACGTCCCCCTGTGACTTTCAATGGTTTTAGAGCTGGATCTGTCATTGCTATTTTAGAGATAAAACAACAGGATCCATTCATAACAGATCCAGACGGTTGTATTATCGTGATGGAAGCGTTTTTTTCTGACGGATCCAGCAAAAACGAGGGCAACAAAAAGAGCAATTGCAATAGAAGATATAAACAAACCAAAAAGAAAGAAGAAGTGCTCCCCTATTTAAATAAAAGTGCTAAATGAAAATAATACATGCATGGTAAATAACTAAACACATTTGGTATATGTCAATAAATATCAAGAAAACAAAATAAATTATAAAAAAACATCTACCCAGATTCCCATAATACAGATCAAAAGTTTAAGACCACTTGAAAAATGGCAAAAAAAATTATATTTAGCATGGCTGGATCTTAACAAGGTTCCAAGTAGAGCTTCAACATGCAACAAGAAAAAATGAGAGTGAGACAAAAAGATTTTTGAGCATTCAATTTAATGAAAACAACAAATAAACTGAAACAGGCTGTTTTTCAGCTGATCAAAAGTTTAGGACCACACCTCAAAAAAAAACGAAACCCCCCAAAACAGAAATCCAACTTCCAAACATGAACTCAGTATATACTGTACAGTACATGTATAAATAGCACATGCACTTGACCAGAAACTGGACATCAAAGTGAATACATATACAATCATATAGGGAGCATACCACAAGATATATATAAAGTAAATTAAAGGAAAATATTAAATCATTACAATCATGTCTTCATCTGATACGAATGCATCCACCGGTTCAAATTCAAAAACACATTGGAGTCACACAAATCATTCTGGATAAAAGAAAGGAAAAACCAAAACTTATATGATGTTGGTCCCACATACTTCAAGCCACACTATTCAACCCACTATTGTGGCGTAAAAATGTTGCACATGGTGGCTCAAGCACATCATATTTGTACCATAATTTGCGACTTTTTGAGCTTTTCGACAGATTTACTATCATTTACGCCAGAAACTGTCTCAAGGCTGGCGTAGACTTGAGTTTCTGGAGCACTTGCCTCTGAATAAATTAGTTGTATCTTACTTCAGGGCAGGGGAATCAAGACTGGCGTATGGGAGAACCAGTCTTGATAAATTTCCCCCACTGTCTGACGAGTGCTGCTGACGTTCTGGTGATGCTGGCGGGCTTGGCAATTGCACAGTAATTTTTATTGCCTGTTTAACTGCACTGTCCCTCCCTTGCTACCTGAACTCTGCTGTGTTGCTATACCTGGCAAGTGCTGAAAAGTGAGGATTAATTCTTCTTGTGCTCTGTGAGTTATTCGATCCAGTAATTAGGTAATCTAGGCCTGGCTATGTAACCAAGCTTTCCTAGGACTCTGCCAGTTATTGAGCTTTCTATCTGGTAGCTGTGTTGTACTATTTTACTCTGTAGATATCCTGTGATTTTAACCTTGGCTTTGCTCCTGACCATATCTTCTGGATTTACCGTTGTCTGACTGATCACGGGTTACCTGACTCTTGGACTGTTCATTGGATATGCCTCTATTTTATCCTCTAGTACTTGTTCTTCTCTGGTTCAGACCTAGTTAGCCGGCCACTATGCTGTCCCTGATTACTGCATTCATTCATGTACTCCTCTGCTGCTCTGTCAGTGACTTCTCTGCAGAACTAACCAGGGTATTAACAGCAGCTAAGTCCATCCTGCTTCACAACAGGCTCCGGTGAAAACCTGTTAGACTTTCCTTAGACTCTAATGAGCAGTCGACTGTGCAGGGTCTGCCTATGAAGGTCTTATTAGTGGACGGATATATTGCACGTGTCTTGTGTTTTGGGGTCTTTTTCTGTCCCTCTGCCTTCTTGATAAGGGGGCTGTTACTTTTAGGTCAGCGGTCCATTCCTACTGTTGCCCTGCTACTTACCGTGATGCCCAGTGACCTCTGCAAGCTGCAGTCTCAATTGCTCCAGTCTCTGTTCCCTTAGGGTGCACACCTGTGGTCTTCTTTGAAGGGCCAGTGCACGCATCTGCAAATCCTTCCCTAGCCAATGGCTGAGGTTCCCTTAGTGTGCCTGAGCTCAGGGTTTTCTTGTATCTAATACCCAGCAAAGGGGTGATCTCTTGTCTGACTACCCATGTACCATACCTTGCCTGTCTACCGATTCTGCTCCCTGCCGCCTGCCTGACCTTGGATTTGCTATCTTGAATATGCAGGTGTGCAGCCTGCACTGACCTTGGACTATATTCAGACTACACGTTGCTTAATCCCTTGATGCTTCAGCTAATCTCTTTCATCTTGCCTGTTATCTCTGCATTATCCCCCACCTGTGCTCCTGTATGTTCTACAGTGGTTACCTGCTCTACCTGTGTGTTCCAGTACCTCTAGTTTTCAGTGTCAAGTGCTATTGCCAGTATCCAACCTGTTTGCCCTGCTTGAGTGTTCTCACCACCCAGCTTGCAAGATTCTACCTGTTTCTTGGTGTTTCTGCACAGCCAGGACTCCAAGTTACCAAAATGACCTTCTCCACTCAGCTATAAAGCTAAATGCTAAACTGTGCCAGAAAAAGCTCATAGTAGTTTCTGGTTTTGTGAGTATTCCTATTCAGCAGAAGACTTATTTTATATTTCTGTGCAGTTTAAGATGTAGCTGTATAGTGTAGTGGTTAATGTCCTTTCCTCTAATGTACAAGCTTGGGAGTTTGAATCCTGGCTGAAACATTTCAGAACAATTTTTATAAATAAGTTTTTAGCCATAATATATTTACATATATTATTATATATTTAGAATATATAAAATATTATAATATATGTAAATATATTATGGCTAAAAACATCAGTAGTAGTTTCCCACATATTATGCATTCATATATATATATATCAGAAGTATGATTTTATCTATCTATCTATCTATATATATATATATATATATATATATTTATAATTATTATTTTATTTATTTTTTTATTACACATTTATGTTGTGCCATACATTTTTTACAATTACAAAAAATAAATATAAAATATATGTTTAATCTCTATTATATTTCTGAAATATAAAATAAGTCTTCTGCTGAATACTCACTAAATCAGAAACTACTATGAGGTTTTTCCGGACACAGTCTAGCATTCAGATTTATAGCCGAGTGGATAAGGTCCTTGCCTCTAATGTACAATGTTGGGAGTTCAAATCCCAGCAGAAACTTAGATTTAAATACACTGGGGTGTCCCCAAGCACTGACTCCATATATTGATATAGCTATATATGGAGTCAGAGCAGGGGCTCCTAAGCCAAACTAGAGTCCCAGCACCCTCCCCTCTTCAAAGCAGGTGGTGCCTGGGGTTATCCCTTTGTGCTCGGTAGAACACCCTAGCATCGTGAAGTGTTCTACTCGAGTGCATGAGCAATTTGGTACTCGCTCAACACTACCAGGCAGCCGTGATAACGTTTACTCTGCCTGGCCCTGTCAATCAAATTGCAGAAGGTGTGGCATCTAGGTGTAATGGTGATGCTCATTTGCATATATTCTCCCTGATTGGACAATGTCAGACTTTTCAGGGACACACCCACAGTTGACAATTCATTCACAAACTTCTAGGAAGAGGAAGATCATGTCTTAGTGCTCTAAGAAAAGAAGATCCAAAATGAATTTTTCCTGAAGGATACTGTTCAAGTCTTTATTAAAGGAGACATAAGAGGAGAGGTGACAGGTCCTCTTTAAGCTCTCTCCCAGGCTTGAGATGAGCCTGATAAAATTATGGGGGTCATTTATTAAAGAGAAATACGCCTAAATTAGGCATATTTCTGCTCTAGATTGCGGCGCAAAGGTCATTTGAAACGCAATCTGCGACTTCTCCCCGCTCATGCCAGGTCTAAAAAAGTGGGCGCGGCATAGAAAATGGTCTAAGAGTAAGACAGCTAGGAAGAAGTCTTACATTTAGAAGTGGAGGTGGATCTTCCAAAGTTATGAAGAGGTCGCGTCTCTTCATAACTCCTGAGGATCCACCGCCAGGTATAGGGCTTATTAAGACGCCGGTCTTAATAAATGTTCCCATATATGTTATAAAAATGTAAGTGGAGTTTCTTAGAATTTCAATTTTGTATGTTCAGTTTACTAGAAATCACAAATGATAGCTTTAATGGTAAAAAATTAGAATCAGATAAGCAATGTACAAGCTGTAAGCCTCCTGCATTACAAACACGATCTGGAAAAGTATTGCATTATGGCATTCTGAAGACAGTTCATTTTTCTGCAGAGCTTTCCACCTCCAAAGTTTTCACCCCAGTTGATTTGCTGTGTAGTGATGGCCTTAAGAGATTAAAATTAAAATTTTGAACATTTAAATTCCTCATTTCTCCTTGTAATATAGTATTGTCACGATTGGCTAAGGAATACATATAAACCACATGGAGAGACATGACCAGATTGGATTTTCTGCTTTCTGCTCCCCAACAGAATTACAACAAATTATCTGTTAATAAAATGTTGCAGTCTGTAACGGGCAGAGCTATTTGGAGGAATGAACTGAACGCTATGAGTCTTTAGACTAGTATTTCCTTAGGGAACATGCCTTTGACGGTGCTATGGAATGCATTTGTACAGATGTGTCCTTCATTACTTTTGCTCTTAGCTTAACATTTTCCGAAATGTGTGGCACAAGATCTCCAGCTTTAAAAAAAACAAACAAACATGATTTTGAGATATTGTGTTGCTGGATGTCTATTCTACATGCCTATATGTGGCCACTAAGGCTACTTTCACACCTGCGTTCAGGTGTCCGCTCGTGAGCTCCGTTTGAAGGGGCTCACAAGCGGCCCTGAACGCAGCCGTCTGGCCCTAATGCATTCTCAGTGGAGGCGGATCCACTGAGAATGCATCCGCCTGCCAGCGCTCAGCCTCCGCTCCGCTCAGTGAGCGGACACCTGAAAGCTGCAAGCAGCGTTCGGGTGTCCGCCTGGCCTTGCGGAGGCGAGCGGATCCGTTCCGACTTATAATGGAAGTCAATGTGGACGGATCCGCTTGAAGATGACATATGGCTCAATCTTCAAGCGGATCCGTCCCCCATTGACTTTCAATGTAAAGTCTGAACGGATCCGCTCAGGCTACTTTCACACTTAGAAAAATTTTCTAAGTTATAATGCAGACGGATCCGTTCTGAACGGAGCCACCGTCTGCATTAATATGAGCGGATCCGTTCAGAACGGATCCGATCGAACGCTAGTGTGAAAGTAGCCTTAGTGGTTGTGATGTGACCTGCGTCCTGTCAAGGGTTTTGCTAGCATGTTTCAGTACTGAATTATGTTTCATGAGAATTGGAGTCCTTAACTAAAAATGAATAAAATCTTAAGATGGACACCTTTGTAATGTAGTTTTAAAGTCCTTGAGGACACAATCACATGGACCATTCCAAGACTGACCAAAAATCAATACGACAGTGTGTGTGGACTGTAGATGGGTGTGTTCTACCAACAGTCCCATGTCTTTGGGGGGTAGAGACAGATATCAGGATCTAATTTCTGTTTAAAAACCCTCCCATGAATGATGAACCAGAGATGTCACCCGACCTCCCACTAGGGCCCATTTTGCCAATGAAATGTTTTATGGTGGAGTTGTGTGGAAGTAGACTTTTCTTCAGTTTTTGTCCTGCCACTTCACGGCATGTTTGTGAATGGGGCCGGGGCGGACTGCGGCAACACACGTGTGGAAACATTAGTAAGGATCCTACAGGCTGTTCCCCTGCCGAAACAGCCTGCAGCACAAGCCTGACACTAGTGTGAAAAAAGCCTACAGTGGTCCTTCTCGCACCCAGAATCTTAGGCATGTGTCCCACAAGCACTTGTCACTACAGCCCTTGTTAGGAGAAATTATTGTCATAGATTATAAGCAATTTGTAAAATTATAATTACTGCACATTTTTATGGCTCTTCAAACTTGGCCATTAGTTTCTACTCCATCTACTAAGGTCTTGTGCATCTTGGCACTTAGTAAAACTCGCAAAGTGGAACTGAGGTTCACTATTCATGGTCATGGATCACATTTTTCTCTAGAATGAATTAAATGTATTTTTTATGGAATTGCTCCATCATATATACAATGGAAAGGACTCCATGTGCATATACTTCCATATTAAGACTCATGTGATATGGATTCCAAAAACGCTTGTGCTCTTACTTTTATTTATTGAAACCTTTTTGTCTGAATTGTTTTTTTCTCCACTATGCAAACTTTCTTCCCTGTCCATCAGGTTGTATTCTTTTAAAGAAATGACTAATAACCAATACTATCACCTCTTCATAGAAAAAGAGAAAAAATTTTAATTGTCATGATTCCAACCGCCGATTCTCCACTGATCACAGGAATAAGCGTCCCGAGCCTCTTTTTGGAACAGAGTGGAAGTTTCCATGCTTCAGTCACTGTCTATGGGACTGCTGAACACAGTGCTCCCATATCTTCTGCTGTCCCATAGAGGTGAATGAAGCAGTGGTCATGCTGCTAGTGGTCACTACTACTACATTTGCAGAATAGACTCATGGACCCTCAGTCTTATGATTGATAGAGGTCCCAGCGGTGGGACCACCAAGGATCATACTTTTATAACCTATTGTATGTTGTGGATCGGTGATAAGTGTTGCCCATGAGCCAAACTCTTTAAGATAGTGAGTTATTAAGACTGGTTTCATACCTCTACTCTAATATTCATAGTGATTTCTATTGGGGGTTTCCATCACTTTTGATGGCAGAAATAATGCAACATGTAGCAACATGATTACCCCTTTCTACCCCCTTTCTACCCCGGAGGTTTTTATTTTTCTGTTCACATGGTCATATGAGGGCTTATTTTTTGCAGGACAACTTGTACTTTCTAATGCCACCATTTAATATTGCATAGAATGTAGTGGGAAGTGGTAAAGAAATTCCAAAGGTGGTGGAATTGGGAAAAAAACTAATATTTTGCCCGTTTTATGTTTTCTTTTTTACAGCAGTCATTATGAAGTAAAACTGACTTTTGATCTTCATTCTCCAGGTCAGTACAAAAAAAAATATAAACTTGAATTTTTTATAATGCCTGTAACTTTTTTGCAGTTATGTGTGCGGAGCTGTATGAGGGCCAATTTTTTTAGGGTGATCAGTACTTTTCATTGATACGTTCTGGGGGCGTATATGAGTTTTTGATCACCTATTATTAAATTTTTTGTGGGAGGAGACAATTTTTTTTCATTTTGCCATTTCCCATATTGGATTAATACTTTAATATTTTGATAGTACGGGCGTTTACGCAAGCAGCAATACCCATGATGTGTATTTTTTTCATTTTTTTACAGTTTTTATTCTCATTTTGGGGAAAGAGGGGTGATTTGAACTTTTGTATACTTATCTTTTGTATAAAGACTGTGCAGCAGTATCCTTTCATAGACTAAGGCAGGGGCTGCCGCACACAAGCTCTAGCTCCTTCAGATGCCACATGGGGAAGCCGGTACATAACCGGAATAGAGTGCTTTCAGTTTCAACACGCTCAGATGCCATTGTCAGGTCTGACCACGACATCTGAGGGGTTAAATGTCCGCGATCGGCATTACTTCCGGTCGGGGACATTAGCCGTGGGTGTCTTACGTGGGAAACAGCAGGCACCCGGTTGCTATGGCACCCGCTTGGCTCGGGAGCGGGCGCCATCTTTAAAGACCAGTACTATTACGCCACATGTTGGGAAGGGGTTACTGTTACAATAAAAGAATCTTGAAGGACCCCATTAAAAGTGGTTGGAATCCTTCTGGTCAACTTTTAGATCTGTTTGATTTGTCACAGCGTCATGGTTTATATTATAAACCAAGATACTAGTGTCAATATACTGTAGCCTAACAAAGAGAACTGGTGGACAGAAGTGAGCAAATCAATTCTAAAATTCAACTCAAATTTTTCAAGCATTTCAAAATCTAAGGAAACTGAATTTTTTGTTGATTTGATTCAGGAAATTCAGAGTTTTCAACGCAATCAGAGCTCTTTCGATTTAGGTCTAATTTATTCGGATCAAAATAAAAAGGAATGGCCAAATCGACCAAATCGGACCAGAATCAAATTTTAAGAAATTTGCTCATCTCTGTTGGACCACCTCGGGAAACAACTGCTTTTTGGGTTGATATTTTGTTACTACAACTGCTGCATGTCCAGCATATATACAGTATTCTATATTTAGATTTTAAGAACTCTGCAGTGTAGAGTTGTCTGGAAGCTAAAAATCCTGTGTTAGAAGTAAGCAGGACCTGCAGTGCAATGTCTAACGTTAACTTGTCAGGTTATCCCACTGGGGAGTATCACAAAGATATACAATTTTAACTTGTCTTGACAAGGTCATCATTAACATAAAACAGAAGCACAATTTATGAGATTAATGATATTGTTGCCCACCCTGAAAGTTGTGTCTATCTCTAACGAAACCCAAATATCACTCCCGTTATTTAGAGTACTGTATAATGAAATTATAACGCTTAATTCCTGTTTGTCTAATTGTTAATGGGCGTCATTTGTATTTTATAAATACAAGTGCTTTTGAATTGTAGCATCCATTCTGTAATTTAATACATTTAAAGGGGTTGTTTCAAGTTAGTCCCCATCCACAGGATAGGGGATAACAAATAGTGATAAGCGGCAGGGGAAATATATTCGAATTTGCGATATTTCACGAATATTTGGGCGAATATTCGCCATATATTCGAGAATTCGCGAATTCATGATCTCCAGGCATTATTTTCTTGATTGCGAAAATTCGCATAAAATTCGCATGGACTGGTATTTCCACAAAAATCGAATATTCGCAATTACGAATATATTTTGCGAAATTCGAAATATTCGCGAATTCTCGAAGTGCCGATATTCGCGATTAAACTTCGCAATTCGAATATTCGTGATCAACACTAATAAACAAACTGATTGGTGGAGGTACGACTGGTGAGACTCCCACGATCGTTAGAATGGGAACCCTACTGTCCTGATGGGGCATCAGGCTGCACATGTGCCATGCCACTCCATTCATTCTCTTTGGGACCACCAGAAATAGCCTAGCGCTGTCAAGATATTCCCAGTCCTGTGGACAACTTAAAAACTTGGCATAACCCCTTAAAATGAGAGAGTGACATGGACTAGTAGACGTGACTTCGGGTATTTGTAGATCTGTTT
The DNA here is from genome assembly GCF_014858855.1 of Bufo gargarizans. Taxonomy (NCBI): domain Eukaryota; kingdom Metazoa; phylum Chordata; class Amphibia; order Anura; family Bufonidae; genus Bufo; species Bufo gargarizans. The sequence goes on from NC_058082.1 coordinate 584,706,159, forward strand.
AATCTATACACTCATGATATCATAATATATAGCTTAAAGGGGACCTGTCAGCAGTATCAACCCAGACATAGTGTCCTCTAGGGTTGATCTTGCTAATTAAAATGACATATAGATGGCTAAAATTCATTGCGCCATTGCAGAGAAAAAAAAAAGAGACACAGCCGCTACCAAAAGTAAGGGAAAATGGCACTCAGTGGGCACCACAACTAGTGTTCAGCAAACTTGTGCTTTCAAGTTCAGCGTACAAGGTTAGGGTTCGGGTTTTCTAAGAATCCCGTTATGGATTCCGCTACCATGGACCATAACTGAATTCTATGACAGCATGGACCACGTAAGCCTATAAGAGGCATTCCGTCATAATAGAGTCCATGGCCAGAATGCAATACGGAATGCCTCTTATAGGTGCATGCCATCATAGAATTCCGTTATGGTCCGTGGTAGCGGAATCCATGACGGGATTCTTAGATAACCCGAACCTTGTACGCTGAAATACACAAGTTCACTCAACACTAACCACAACCTCAGCAGACAGTTAATCAGCCTGGGTGCCAAGAGTTGGACTCCCACTGTTCTTACAGATGTAGTAAGTGCCATCTTTACAGATGGCATGTGACACAAATAGCATAGTGTGCCATGGTGCTCTATTCAAATACAGTGTCTGTAAAGATGGCACTTGCTATTGCTACTGTACATTTTAATATTGATGGTCTATCCTAATGATAAGCTATCAATACTGTAGCACCAGAAAAGCTCTTTAACCCTGGAGCAACCTCTGTATGTTGAACCAAAGTTAAGTTATTTGAAAGGCCGTGCTATAAAGACTTGTCTGCCCTTAACTTGGCTTGAATTTGGTTAAGAACTCCAGTTTCTCATGAAACAAATTCAACACACTGGATATGCTAGCCAAACCCTTGGCAGACTGAAATTCAACTCACAACCATTGGATGAACCCACATTGACTTACTGTATATAGAATATACATCTTGTGACACAATATCATAAGATCATGTTTTTTTGTAACACCCCTTTGGGCAGCCCTCGGTAGGCCGGGTGAATGGCGGTTCCCACCTCAATATGGCACAGTGCCTCCACAAAAATCTTGCTTGGAGCTCTATAGGATAGCTGGAGGGTCTTCCTCTTCTCCCAAAGGTTAAATTGGGAAACCCCTGCCCAGCTCAGTAAACACTCACCCCAGGAAGGAGTTAACTGATCAACAGGTTTTGGAAAAGGTGAACAATGGTGAAGAACATAAAAATAATAAAAAGAACAGAGCACAGATAGCAGTTCTATCTAAGGGAAACCCCAGGTGAAGGGGCCGGGCTAGCTGTAACAGTAAGCAGTGATGGTGAGCACACACTCTCCTTTAACAGACAAATACAGTATAACTCCCCAGCTATCTACTTCTAGTCTGAACGCTGGGGCCCGGTTGCAGAAGTGTTAGTGTGCTAATGTTGGTGCACTTACAATTGTCCTGTCCGGAGACCTGCTGGGGGCTGCAGCATTCAGAGGCTTGGATGACTGTGGAGTTGGTGGCAGGATCCTCCTGGAATGCAGGCTGGATTGCGGATGTAACTCAGTAGCTGGACTCTCTCCTTGCTGGGTTCACACCTGAGCGTTTCACAGCGCGTTCCTACGCGCTGTAAAACGCTCAACAAGGAGAAACCAATGATTCCCTATGGGAATGGTTCACACCTGGGCGTTTTACAGCGCGTACGATCAACAGCAGCAGGATCAGCTTTCTTTGCAGGGGTTGCATTTTTAAAAGGCTGGCCGTGTTACGCCACACAGCTCGGCATTTGTTATGCCAAGAAGAAAGATAAGGAAAGATTCCTCTGATGATGATATTGCTATGGACCTTACTGTGAATCAAGTTATACAAAATCTCTATGCCAGTTTGACTAACCCTGTGTTGACACATAGGGCTCTTCCTAAAACCCTTACAAGGAAGGGACCCTGTTTAGAGTATGTGATAGAAAATAGATTAGTGATTGTATTTTCTGCATTAGGGTACAGTCACACTGAAGTTATTCTTTTCCGGCATAGAGTTCCATCCTAGGGGCTCAATAGCGGAAAATAACTGGTTAGTTTTAGGCCTCTTTCACACTTGCGTTGTCCGGATCCGGCGTGTACTCCACTTGCCGGAATTACCTGCCGGATCCGGAAAAACGCAAGTGTACTGAAAGCACTTGAAGACGGATCCGTCTTCAAAATGCTTTCAGTGTTACTATGGCAGCCAGGACGCTATTAAAGTCCTGGCTGCCATAGTAGTAGTGGGGAGCGGGGGAGCGGGGGAGCGGTATACTTACAGTCCGTGCGGCTCCCGGGGCGCTCCAGAGTGACGTCAGAGCGCCCCATGAGCATGGATGACGTGCCATGCGATCACGTGATCCATGCGCTTGGGGCGCCCTGACGTCACTCTGGAGCGCCCCGGGAGCCGCACGGACGGTAAGTATACTGCTCCCCCGCTCCCCACTACACTTTACCATGGCTGCCAGGACTTTAGCGTCCCGGCAGCCATGGTAACCATTCAGAAAAAGCTAAACGTCGGATCCGGCAATGCGCCGAAACAACGTTTAGCTTAAGGCAGGATCCGGATCAATGCCTTTTAATGGGCATTCATTCCGGATCCGGCCTTGCGGCAAGTGTTCAGGATTTTTGGCCGGAGCAAAAAGCGCAGCATGCTGCGGTATTTTCTCCGGCCAAAAAACGTTCCGTTCCGGAACTGAAGACATCCTGATGCATCCTGAACGGATTTCACTCCATTCAGAATGCATTAGGATAATCCTGATCAGGATTCTTCCGGCATAGAGCCCCGACGACGGAACTCTATGCCGGAAGAAAAGAACGCAAGTGTGAAAGAGCCCTTACCCCTATGCATTCTGAATGGAGAGCAATCCGTTCAGGATGCATCAGGATGTCTTCAGTTCAGTTGTTTTGACTGATCAGGCAAAAGAGAAAACCGCAGCATGCTCTGGTTTTATCTCTAGCCAAAAGAAACTGAAGACTTGTCTGAATGCCGGATCCGGCATTTTTTTCCATAGGAATGTATTAGTGCATTCAAAATACCGGAATGCTGGATCCGTTCTTCCGGTCTGCGCATGCGCAGACCAGTAAAAATGTGAAACAAAATCGAAACAGGTCAGTTTGTCCGTATGACAAACAGACTGACGGATCCGTTCCTGCAATGCATTTTTAAGATGGATCAATGTCCTGATCAGTCTTAAAATGCAATCAGTTTGCATGCGTTTTGCGAGATCCGGCAGGCAGTTCCGGCAACGGAACTGCCTGCCGGATTCCTCTGCCGCAAGTGTGAGAGTAGCCTTAGTGACCATTTCAGTCAACTGCCTCATCCCATATTTGTCTTAATATAAGTAATAAATAATATCGAAATGCAGAGAATACGGGGGGACACCCGCTGATAAAATGAAAAAAGCTCCTTCGTCTCCAAACCCACAATAAAAATCCAGATGGCGGATCATAGAGAAGCATATGGTTTGGTCATATGTCAAAGTGGAGACAGATTTAGGAGCCTTAATATTGGTAAATTATACAGTATTTTTCAGCAGGAGACATTGAGGTCGACATTTATGAAAGAGTCACATATTACATGCACATTTTAAGTATAATCCATTGCTCCAGAACGGATATCTTTTATCTCTCATATATATAAAAATGAATTTCTGTCTGTCTGTTCTTTATGCTTGGTCAAAAGTTTGGACCAATCTGCACCAAATTTGGCACATAGGTACATCAGGAAGGTTTTCGTAAAGGTTGTCTAGGACGTACCATTCTTGAGATATTCCCAAAAATGTATTAGCCAATAGGAGCTTGCAGGTTCTTAACGCATATCCTAACTGCCATGACATGGTCCTAACATGGTCACATGACCCTTATTAGCCAATAGAAGCCTGCGGGTCCTTTAGTCTTGACACTGTTAAGGGCACGAGGCACCGTCAAGGTCCCTGCAAAGGGGGCAGGGTGCTGTGGAGGTCACATTTTAAGTGGGTGGGCTGCTGTGGAGGTCAATGTTAAGGGGACGAGGTGCTGTTGCGGTGACTGTTACGGGAGAAGGCCATTTTGGAGGTCAATGTTAAAGGCTGGGGTGCTGTGGAGGTCACTGTTAAGGGGGCGGGGAGCTGTGAAAGTCACATTTTTAGGGGGTGGGGCACTGTGGTGGTCACTGTTAAGAGGGTGGCGCAGTGTAGAGGTCACTGTTAAGGGGGCAGGCCACTGTGGAGGTCACTGTAAGGGGCTGAGCCACTATTCTAGAGGTCACTGTTATAGGAGACACTATGGATATCTTTTAGTCACACATAAACATTAAATGAAATAGTCTAATTATACCCGCGTGAAGCCGGATCACTGTGCTAGTTTTATTATATATTCTATCCTGAATCTGTAAATGACGTATTCATATGTCGCTAATGCCGAATGGGCCTTTAATAAAATGAGAATTATCTGCTGGATATTAATTTTTCACTTTTATTTTAAACAAAATCATGAAATGATTTATTCTTCAGCTTTCTTCCAGGCTCATATAATGCACAAACTAGAAATTATTATTATTATTATTATTTATTCTTAAAGCGCCATTCATTCCATGGCGCTGTACATATGAAAAGGGGTATACATACATAATACAGACAATTTCACTAAGCATAAACAAGACGAGCTACAGACGGTACAGAAGGAGAGAGGGCCCTGCCCGTGAGGGCTTACAATCTACATGGTATGGGAGAAGGACACAGTAGGTGCGGGTGAAGCAGGTCATGGCGGTATAGAGGCAGCAGGGTCACTGGTTGTAGGCTTGTCTGAAGAGGTGGGTTTTCAGGTTTCTTTTGAAGGATTCCACTGTAGGTGAGAGTCTGATATGTTGGGGTAGCGAGTTCCAGAGTATGGGGGATGCACGGGAGAAATCTTGGAGGCGATTGTGGGAAGAGGTGATAAGAGGAGAGAAGGAGGTCTTGTGAGGATCGGAGACTGCGTGTGGGGGTGTATCGGGAAAGTAGCTCAGAGATGTAGGGAGGGGACAGGTTATGGACGGCCTTGTATGCATATGTTAGTATGTTGAACTGAGATCGCTAGGCAATGGGGAGCCAGTGAAGGGATTGGCAGAGCGGAGAGGCAGAGAAGTAACAGGGTGGGAGGTGGATTAGTCGGGCAGCAGAGTCGAGGATAGATTGGAGGTGTGCGAGAGTGCTAGATGGAAGGCCACAGAGGAGAGTGTTGCAGTAGTCTAGGCGGGAGATGATGAGGGCATGTACAAGCATTTTTGCAGATTCAAAGTTAAGGAAACCGCGGATGCGGGAGATGTTTTTGAGTTGGAGGCGGCAGGTGGTGGAAAGGGCTTGGATGTGCGATCGGAATGAGAGGGCAGAATCTAAGGTCACTCCAAGGCAGCGGACTTGGTTGACCAGGGAGAGTGAAATGATAGAAAAAAACAATATTAATAACAAAGAAAAATCTAAACATTTAAAAAAGTAATTAATTTTCACTACATGACCTGCACAGATTTTAATTTACTGTAAATACATAATGAAAGATTGCATTTAATGACCGCAAGTGGCAAGCTTTGAGGAACTGATACACTAGCTCCTTGGTCACCATTAAAGGAGTATTGCCATCACAATGATCACAGTTTAATCTGTTAATAGGGTGCCAGTGATCATTTTTGTAAATATATTGTATAAGCAAATTCCCACCCTTCTTGATCAAATTCTTTCCTTCCTACCTCATTGTTGTTCTTTGGTTTCCCATAGTTACGGCCACTGCTCACCTGCCGATTCCATGGGCCGCGCTTGCACAGATGAACCACATCGATCCAGTGGCCGGCCTCTCATTACATTCTTGAACGCGCACGGCGCCGGGCGGTCACGCATGCGCTGTTCTTTATTCCTTTGTGCCGCTTCTGAAACAGAGCCGCGCACGCTCTGTTTGCAGTGCAGACTTCAGAGATAGGCAATAAGGAAGAGGAGCACTGGACTGACTGTGTAAGTGAAAGCATGTGCTCAGCATGCCGCATGACCGGCCGTGGGAGACTGGTCAGTGCAAATCTGCCGCTCTGCATGCCGCGTCCTCAAGCTCTCACACTGAGCAGACCTTGCTATTGTGCTGTTCCCCCTTGTCACTGGCACCTATGGAATAAAGGTACACAGAGGGGAGGAAATTATAAAGTGGAGGAACACAGGGAATGAGATTATGGAGTGAAGGGGGAGAATAGACAGATGTAGCAGAGCTGTAAATGAAGCAATTCAACCACAGTGTGAGTGGGGGAGGGGAAGACAGATATAGCAGAGCTGTATATAAAGTGATTCAAACACAGTGCTGTTAGTGGAGAGGAATACAGATGTAGCAGAGCTGTATATGAAGCGGTTCAGGGAAGACAGATGTAGCAAAGCTGCATATGAAGCGGTTCATCCACAGTGCTAGTGGGGAAGGGGAAGACAGATGTAGCAGAGCTGTAAATAAAGTGATTCAAACACAGTGCTGGTAGTGGAGAGGAAGACAGATGTAGCAGGGCTTATATGAAGCGGTTCAGGGAAGACAGATGTAGCAGAGCTGTATATGAAGCGGTTCATCCACAGTGCTAGTGGGGGAAGGGAAGACAGATGAAGTAGAGCTGTATCAGAAGCGATTCAACCACAGTGCTGGTAGGGGACTGGCGAAGACAGATGCTTTTGGGCTAATGTATATTAGTGATTTATTGTTTCGCTACACAGATTGTAATTGTTAAAGATAAGATAGGTTTTGTGTGTAAAACTATATTAGAATTCAGGACAACATGTTACTGTCTACTGAGCTCTCTGACTATTTCTCTCTGAGTGATGATTCCCCGGCAGGGGGGATGGGCTTTACAGACACTGCAGGCTGCCAGACTGATGACTCATACTATCCACATGAACGAGCATGCTCTGAGTTCTCAGTGTGATGTCATAAAGAGGTGTAGCAGGCCTTCACTCAAACTGCCTAAGCCCGCCCAGCCTTAGGGTCCATTCACACGTCCATAGTGTATTGCGAATCCGCAATACACCCGGCCGGCACCCCCACAGAACTGCCTATTCTTGTCCGCAATTGCAGACAAGAATAGGACATGTTCTATTTTTTTTCCAGAGCTGTGGATCGGAAGATCGGAGGCGTGCTCTGGAAATGCGGATGCGGACAGCACACTGTGCTGTCCGCATCCATTCTTGCCCCATGGAGAATGAATGGATCCGCACCCGTTCCGCAATTTGTGGAACAGATGTGGACCTATTCTAAGGACATGTGAATGGACCCTTAGAAGCAGGAAACCAGGAAAAAGCAGGAAACCTGCAGAGCTGGCTGCAGGTGTGGACAAATTAGCAAGATGGGAAAACCCCTTCAAGTTAATTTCCAGTAGGGCAAAACTGTGACTTATAAGGAGTCTGAGGTAGTCTGAGACAAACCTTTGCTCCCATTGGTTCAGGCTGCTGCTTTCTTCCTCCTTCCTGTAAGTCTGCCTCTTCTGATTGGCTGTATTATTATTATTATTATTAAAGTGCCATTCATTCCATAGCGCTGTACATATGATAAGGGGTGCACATACATAATACAGACAATTGCACTAATCATAAACAAGACGAGCTACAGACTGGTACAGAAGGAGAGAGGGCCCTGCCCGTGAGGGCTTACAATCTACATGGTATGGGAGAAGGACACAGTAGGTGCGGGTGAAGTTGGTCATGGCGGTAGAGAGGCAGCAGGGTCACTGGTTGTAGGCTTGTCTGAAGAGGTGGGTTTTAGGTTTCTTTCGAAGGATTCCACTGTAGGCGAGAGTCTGATATGTTGGGGTAGCGAGTTCTAGAGTATGGGGGATGCACGGGAGAAATCTTGGAGTCGATTGTGGGAAGAGGCGATAAAAGAAGAGGAGAGAAGGAGGGGAGAGGCAGAGGAGTAATAGGGTGAGAGGTGGATTAGTCGGGCAGCAGAGTTGAGGATAGATTGGAGGGGTGCAAGAGTGCTAGATGGAAGGCTACAGAGGAGAATGTTGCAGTAGTCTAGGCGGGAGATAATGAGGGCATGTACAAGCATTTTCGCAGATTCAAAGTTAAGGAAAGCACGGATGCGGGAGATGTTTTTGAGTTGGAGGCGGCAGGTGGTGGAATGGGCTTGGATGTGCGATCGGAAGGAAAGGGCAGAATCCAAGGTCACTCCAAGGCAGCGGACTTTGTTGACCGGGGAGAGTGTGCAGCCATTGATCATGATAGATAGGTCTGTTGGGGGGGGGGGGGTTGAACAAGATAGGGGAAAGATTATGAATTCTGTCTTATCCATGTTAAGATTTAGAAAGCGAGAGGCAAAGAAGGATGATATAGAATATAGATATTCTGGGATTCTTGATAGTAAGGTGGTGATGTCTGGACCACAGAGGTAGATTTGTGTGTCGTCAGCGTAGGAGTGATACTGAAAGCCATGGGACTCTATGAGCTGTCCCAGGCCAAAAGTGTAGATAGGACAGAGCCTTGCCTTGTCCCACCAACAGAGAGGGAATGAGACGAGGAGGTGGTGCGAGAGTGGGAGACGCTAAACGTCCAGTCTGTGAGATATGATGTGATCCAGGAGATGTATAAGAAGACCAGCTGGAATTCAGCGCATGGAGATCTGATCTCTAGTAAAGCAGTAAGAATATATTGTACCAAACATTAAACTACCCAAGGCCTTATACAGACAGGTGGACAGGTAGATTTCTATCCACGAATGTACCTGCTCATCCATACGGCATCCAGGTGCATATAAATGAAAGATTCCCGGATAGAAAATGGATAAGAATGGACCATGCATGATACAGGGTCGCCCACGAAAAAATAGCCCGTCTCCAGTGATAGTATAACTAAATGAACACGCCAGTGGATTGTTTATATTTGTTTTTAATTACCCACAAATCACAAAAGATCACGTCTATGCATCTTTGCTGGTTGGATCATGTTGGTTGATACTTCTTGCAGCTCTACAGCAGTGACGCTGCGGATAGTGTTTGTAATGTTTTCCTTGAGTTCATCCAGGGGATGTGGATTGTTAGCAGACACTTTCTGTTTTAAATTTCCCCACAGATAAAAATTGCATGTGGACAAGTCTGGGGAACGTGGTGGCCATAACCCCTCGCTCACAGTTCACTCCTTCGTAAACATTCCATGAACCCGTCCAGTGAGGTGCGACATGTTGTCCCATCTTGTTGGAAAAAGCAGGATTTTTTTTTTGTTTTTAGTTGGTTGTAAAACTGTTCAAAGTTATTCAGGTAAATTTCAGTATTTACAGTTGATTTGAAGAAAATTGGGCCCACTATTCGTGTTCCTGATGCTGTGCCTCAAACGCCAATATTCTGTTTGTTATGTGGGTTTTGTAAGTCAAATGAGGATGTTCAGAGGACCAGTACCTCGTATTCTGGGAATTTATGGTCCCTGATAAATGAAAACAAGCTTTGTCTGTCATAAAGTACAGCAATGGGTTCAAATGTCTTCCAGCAGTCATTGTTAGCAACCAAGACCAGTAATTTCCGCATTTCGCTTTGTCAGACTCTTTCAGTTCCTGCACACATGTTATTCTGTACAGTTTCAGGTTCAGAGATTTCAGCACTCGCTGACACGTCGTTCATGGTACTCCAACTTGCTGAGACAGTCTACGAGTTGATTTTTGGGGGGCTACTTGTAATCCGCTGCTGAATTTCATGCACAACTTCAGCCGTCATGATTGATGGAGGCCTCGGTTTCTTCATGTTTTCCAGAGAGCCAGTTTAATTCCATTTTTGAACCAGACACTAAATACAACATTTAGTTGGTGATTTTGGCCTTTTTTCTAACATTTTTGAAGGCTTTCATTCCCACAGCACTGTAAATAAAGTAGGCCTTTGTCTTTTGTTATGCACAATGTTGCTCCATGTTCACCTAGTCAATTACCTTGCATGAGAATCTGGGTATAGTTATCACCTAGCTTTGTCTGGTTGATTAAAGTGGAGTTGCTGATTGTTGAACCTTTGTATATCTAGATCTCATTCTATTCTGGTTGTTAGGTATGGTGTTTGCTAGATGCATTCCCTTTTGTTCTGTATTCCGTGATCTGTAGCATAGTCATATCCCATTTTAGTGTGCGTGTCCTCTGTTTATTCTGGGATCTATAGTTCCATCTTTCTACCTGTGTTTGGAATTTGTCAGTTGCTGTGCTGTTGTATTGGTGGGTTGAACTCAGATAAGGTCAGATCAGTAATGCTCCATTTCTGTTCACAGACATTTATCCACTATTCACCTGTATCTATACATCCACCATCCACTCCATTGCTGTATCATCTCTTCCATCTGTGACCCTCAGCATCCGTCCAGTACTGAGTTGGTGTCTTGTCTTTCAGTGTTGATACACGCAATATATATGTTATTTTTGTGACTGTTGTACACTTCAGGCCTCCTGTAAGCTCTGGGTATATCTGAGTACCAAGATCCACTGTTAGGACTGCCATAGGTGAAGTCCAGTTCTGTGGTCTTGCACAACTGGCATCATTACACCTATAGGTAAAGGTCTGCTCAAGGCCTGATAAAATGCATGTAAAAAAAATAACATAAACTGCAACTTACACTACAAGAGCATGAGCAAAACTTCTAAAACAACAAAACGAAAAGAACAACAGAGTCTGGTCTGCATCAAGTCATTTAGGCAACTTTCCATAATTGGGAAAAGCGTCTATTTCATGACATGGGATGGCGGTCCACACACCATCTTCCAGGTACCACATCTAATCTTCAGGAAATAGAACACCAGTCATCTCATATCTGGAGGAATCCTGTGTAATGTTACTGCATCCTTCCATATGTAGAGAATGACGGTTTAATGGTGGTCTGCTGTATGCCAGTATTTATATAGTGATACATACTGTATGCACTAGCATAGGTGATATGGCTAAATAATGCCAAACATTTGTAGTGAGCTTTTCTCACTGGGACTCGAAGCACAAGGATAGTTGCAGCGTTGGACTGGACCACCAGAGTACCAGAGGATCCTCCTGTGGGCCCAGGGTCTGATACCATAGCGGGCCCCAAAGGTCCAGGAGAAAGATTCCTTTGGAGCCAGTTACTTACCACTAGAGTCTATTTTTTAAAATCAAAACCTATTAGACTTTATTGATAATATGGGAGTTGGGCTCTGAGAATAATATCCTCTGGTGGGCGCAAGGAACCGCAGTCCAACTGTGGATATTTATTTGGCTGGGGCAACTCCTTAGGAAGTCCGTGGCGGCTATGTAGGCGCTTGATCCTAACACACTAGGGTAAATTTTGTCGAAAGACAATTTTTTTTCCATTTTTGGAGTGTGGGAGGAAACCCACGCAAACACGGGAAGAACATGCAAACTCCATGTTGTCCCTGGTCGAATTGGAACCCAGGACTCCATCGCTAGGAAAATCGAGTACCCATACAAACACAAGGAAAACATACAAATTCCAAGCAGATGTTGTCCCTAGTCATAAATCAGGACCCCAGCATTGCAAGGCACCAGTGCTAATGGAATGAAGCTTGAATTGTTCCATGATTTGGGATTTGAATGTTGGTCATAGGTATGTGATGTTAGAGGGGCACGGTAATTCTTTCTAAATTTAGTTTGTTCTCCTTGAATTATATTACTTTATGGTAGAGAGCAGTAGAAGTACTGTAAAAAAAAGCTACACTCACCTCACAGATATCCCACCGCTCATACAGACGTGGACAAAATTGTTGGTACCCTTTGGTCAATGAAAGAAAAAGTCACAATGGTCACAGAAATAACTTTAATCTGACAAAAGTAATAATAAATTAAAATTCTATAAATGTTAACCAATGAAAGTCAGACATTGTTTTTCAACCATGCTTCAACAGAATTATGTAAAAAAATAAACTCATGAAACAGGCATGGACAAAAATGATGGTACCCCTAACTTAATATTTTGTTGCGCAACCTTTTGAGGCAATCACTGCAATCAAACGCTTCCTGTAACTGTCAATGAGACATCTGCACCTCTCAGCAGGTATTTTGGCCCACTCCTCATGAGCAAACTGCTCCAGTTGTGTCCGGTTTGAAGGGTGCCTTTTCCAGACTGCATGTTTCAGCTCCTTCCAAAGATGCTCAATAGGATTGAGGTCAGGGCTCATAGAAGGCCACTTTAGAATAGTCCAATTTTTTCCTCTTAGCCATTCTTGGGTGTTTTTAGCGGTGTGTTTTGGGTCATTGTCCTGTTGCAAGACCCATGACCTGCGACTGAGACCAAGCTTTCTGACACTGGCTAGTACATTTCTCTCTAGAATTCCTTGATAGTCTTGAGATTTCATTGTACCCTGCACAGATTCAAGACACCCTGTGCCAGACGCAGCAAAGCAGCCCCAGAACATAACAGAGCCTCCTCCATGTTTCACAGTAGGGACAGTGTTCTTTTCTTGATATGCTTCATTTTTTCGTCTGTGAACATACAGCTGATGTGCCTTGGCAAAAACTTCGATTTTTGTCTCATCTGTCCACAGGACATTCTCCCAGAAGCTTTGTGGCTTGTCAACATGTAGTTTGGCATATTCCAGTCTTGCTTTTTTATGATTCGTTTTCAACAATGGTGTCCTCCTTGGTCGTCTCCCATGTAGTCCACTTTGGCTCAAACAACGACGGATGGTGCGATCTGACACTGATGTTCCTTGAGCATGAAGTTCACCTTGAATCTCTTTAGAAGTCTTTCTAGGCTCTTTTGTTACCATTCGGATTATCCGTCTCTTAGATTTGTCATCAATTTTCCTCCTGCGGCCACGTCCAGGGAGGTTGGCTACAGTCCCATGGATCTTAAACTTATGAATAATATGTGCAACTGTACTCACAGGAACATCTAGTTGCTTGGAGATGGTCTTATAGCCTTTACCTTTAACATGCTTGTCTATAATTTTCTTTCTGATCTCTTGAGACAGCTCTTTCCTTTGCTTCCTCTGGTCCATGTCGAGTGTGGTACACACCATATCACCAAACAACACAGTGATTACCTGGAGCCATATATATAGGCCCAATGGCTGATTACAAGGTTGTAGACACCTGTGATGCTAATTAGTGGACACACCTTGAATTAACATGTCCCTTTGGTCACATTATGTTCTGTGTTTTCTAGGGGTACCATCATTTTTGTCCATGCCTGTTTCATGAGTTTATTTTTTTACATAATTCTGTTGAAGCATGGTTGAAAAACAATGTCTGACTTTCATTGGTTAACATTTATAGAATTTTAATTTATTATTACTTTTGTCAGATTAAAGTTATTTCTGTGACCATTGTGACTTTTTCTTTCATTGACCAAAGGGTACCAACAATTTTGTCCACGTCTGTATTTCAGTGCTGCATGGTTCCCCACTGCGGTCTACTGTACTTCCTGGTTCAATGATGACCATAGGGTAATGTGATTGCTGCAGGCAATCCCATGCCCTGTATGGATATTTCATAATTGAAAGAGGAAGTAGAGACCTGTGGAGCAAAGTTAGAATGGGAGCGGATGGGATCCTTGAGTTGGATTGAGCCTAGGAGGGGAGAGTGAGTGGAGAAGATAAGATGCCTTTATTGTCACTGTACAATACAATGTAATACAATGTACAATACAATGAAATGTTGTTTGGAGCAATCCTAGATGCCATGGACAGAGGAACAAGAACTGACATTTAAACTAAAGCATTACACTAGAAAAAAACAAAACATTGCACTAGAAAGCATTACTATTCACAGTTCACAGCATATATATATAGCAAGAGCAAAGTAGGAAGTGCTTGTGAGTATATATATACTGATTCAGACACCACTGCAGACAAGAAGTCATCATGGGTTCATGAATGCAGCAGTCACTTTCAGTCTGTGGTAGTTTCTATCCTAGGAAGGGGCAATAATCGCCGAGCATTTAGGAGACTGATTGTTTTGGGGTAAAAGCTGTTCTTCAGCCTAGTGGTGAGGGCATGTAGGGCTCTAAGATACCGACCAGAGGGTAGGGGAATGAAAAGGCTGTGGCCGGGGTGAGTTGGATCCCCGCAGATAATGTGGATCCCGCTGAGAAAGTGGTTGTGGTGGTGGCAACAGTGGGATTGGTAGCACTCATGGTGTCAGTCCTCAGTCTGGCGATCCCTGGGTGTTGGGAGGGCATTCCTTTTCTTCCCTATGGGCACACCCTGGACTTTTGGGGTCTCCTGCCTGGTGGTGGATGGGTTGCCCTTAAAGGTGAATGGTTGGCAGGGTGCGAAGCAGGAGGGAAGGTGGAGAGCTGGTGGATGGATGGTAGAGTCAATGACTAGGCCTGTTTAGTGCAATAAATAAAGTCTCTCTTAACTTAAAGGGGTATTCCGGTTGTTTCAAGTTATCGTCTATCCACAGGATAGGGGATAACAGATCCATCAGGGGCCTACCGCTGGGACCCACACCAATCACGAGAATGGGGGCCCCGTACCCCCTGCAGCCCCCCTGAAATGAACAGAGTTGTTGGTCACACATGCGCACGGCAGCTCTATTCATTTCTATGGGAGTTCTGTAGATATCCGAGTACAGCACTGAGCTATCTCCGGAACTCCCATGGAAATGAGTGTAGTGGCCACGGATGTGTGACCAGCCGCCTCGTTCATTTCAGGGAGGCTGCAGGGGCAGCTATTCTCGTGCAACAGCAATGATGGTAGTAATCCTTCCTGAGTCTCTCTCTAAACACACTTTGAAAACCTCCCAAATAACCAAAGGCATGCAATTCCATTCTCATTAACACTTTAACTCTGTAATGCCCATTCTGTGGGGTGCACATCCTAGTTGTGGATGGACAGTCTGTCTCAAAGTGTGGTGGGTGCTGGAAACAATCAACCTTATCCACTAAAGTCTGTTGCCATAAACAAGCATTACCGTATCTGTCTTTATTCAGTATAGCCTTGGTTCTCAACCAGCTATAAACATCCGTTGTCCTCCCTTAGGGGTGTTCTCTCAGTTGAGTGGCCCCTCTGGCAGCTTTCAGTCTCAGGGATGAAGATTCCCTGGTCTACCTCTAGTTTTGAGGTGCTTACATACATACCTTCCTCTAAACCTGCTTAGCAAAGGCTCTTAACCCAGGGGATGGGACCAGTCCATCACCCTGGCCACTGCACTAAGACTGCCAGTTTTAACTATATGCTGCCAATACATAACTATTAGGGATTCACAGTGCACAAATAAAAATAAAACACTTATTGCTTAGGCAATAAATTAGATTTAACTTTTTAGCATGGAATTAGCTCTTTAGCAGTGATCCACTGGGTCGCTGCTTTAGCAGAATATAACTTTAGCATTTTATTTTATTTTTTTCAAAACTGCTCAGCTCCCGTCACTCATTTCAGGATATCTTGAACCAAGAGGGACACATCTGCGTAAGGAGACATAGAAGAACACTGTTTTAATGTAAGTTACGGGCTGCAGTAGTGAGTATGACTTTGTGTGCAACGGTTGAGATGCAGAACCTGCATAACACTTATGACTGAAACCTCTTCACTTTAGATTATTTTTTGTGATTTTCATCCTGTGCTATCCTTGATGTGTTAATTTTAGACTCCCTCCCAATCTTATCTTGCTTGTTACCTCCATACATTCTCAGGAATTCTAAGATACAAATAAATGATAAGTTTAACACACTACATTTTCCTCAGAATAGTTAAAAGCATTCAGAAAGACGTAGGCACAAAATAGAGTAAAATCAGAAATGTAAGCATGTTCTTGAGAAAAAGTTCTGGCAATGTACTCATGCTCCTAGTCTTCAAAGGCAGAAACTGTCTATATTATTATAGACAATGTTTTAATGTAATGAGATTTTAGTGATGAATAAAGTGTGAATAATACATGTGCTCATATTTTCGTGTCAGATGGGTTTTGAAGAAGACATAATGCAGAAAACATGTAATTAGACTACATCAGTGCACATGTGTTAATGATGGAAAATAGCTCTCCTCCAGAAAGAAGAAAACTCAAAGAGCCCCCTATAAGTGACCATAAGTGACCACCCTGTAAATCAAAATCTGACTTAGGTAGCCACCTATAGGTGGCACTAAAGATTTTCTTCATTCTGAAGGAGAACTATTTTGCATATTTTTCCCCAGAAAGCTTTCCCCTAAAGACCCCCTTATAAACAGATGTCAAGAAGTTTATGTTACTAACCTTGATAACAGAACTGAATATAGTTGTCTCTTTAGCTACTTGCGGATCACCAGGCAGCTTTAAAATTTCTGCAGGTCTGCATGTAACTCTGCTATGTGTGCCATGTATACAGATCAGTAAGCAGCCATGATGCTTCCATTCTCTAGTCCTAGAGATCATGTGATCGCTGAATGCCGGTTAACTGCAGTAGCTGCTGGGACTTAGAACACCCATATTAGCTTTGCAGTGGGATTGTGCATCCCTGTCCAACATCTCAGAGGCTTTATTCCCCCTGTAACTGGGGCTAATATGTCAGCTCTAGTTATAGAAATAAAATTAAAAAAATACAATGTTAAAATGACTTTGTAAATAAAATATTATATATATATATATATATATATATATATATATAAAAACAGTATAGACATTATAAAAAATAAATAAAGCCAAAAAGGCAAAAATTTCAATAACTGAAGGAAAGGGAAAAAAAAAAACATTGCTTTGGAAGCCATATGCACTAAAGAAGATGAAAACGTGCCTGGTTATGAAAGTGAAAAATGGCCTTGAAAGGTCTTGAAAGCATTTAAATAGGTACTGTAAACAAGAGATATGGTTGTTTTTTCATAATGGGGGACTATGTATGACATATGCCACTTTATAGGTTGAGACAGAAAACTCTTCTTTGGTCATCATTGAGTTTGAATTCCATGAATTGTAAAACTGCATTACACATCATAGTAAATGTCTTATGCTCTTACTGTTGATGAGTATAACCATTTTAACAACCTTTCAGTTCCTGGATCATCTCTTTAATCTTTCTTTAAGAGGTCTCACATTTGCAGTTGGTGTACCTGGAAAATGTACCTCTGCTGTCAGCATATCATAAAAGGTTATTGACTGAGATGACCTTCCTTCAGCACTGATTTCACCAGACATGGGATATAAGCCAGATACACGCTCATAGGGATATATCACAAAGGACATTTCTAATGCCACCCAAGAGCAGATCAGTGTGACTGATAACTAATTAGAAAGACAAACATGATTATCAAGGTCACTTTACTAAGCAAAAATATGACCATTGTAAGAAGGTACAAGGAATCATCGTGGATGATAGGTATGTGTCACCAAGGTTCCTGGCCTCGATGGAGTAAGAGTGGGTTTTTATGTGTCAACAGCAGTTCCTTTGTTTTGCTTTCATGTGTGAATAAACACTGATGTTTTGAACCAAGAGCTTGTACTTTGCCTCTGTGCTGCACCCGCTAATCCTAACTACATTCCCCACATTCGTTGGAGGATGCGGGCAAGTGCAATGAGGCTGGCGTGAACGCCTATATATTTTTTGGTTTGCATTTTTGGGCACAGTTGTATGTCATACATCAAACCAGTGGTATTACAACCCGTACCCCACGACAAAATGGAGACTGTTGTGAAGGCCCTCGTGGAAGCTAATTTACAGCAGTGAGAGACCAACCTGCACCAACGGGAGGTGAATAAGCAGCAGCAAAAGTGATAGCTTTGCAGACAGCAGGAGCAACCCCAAGCATCCACGATGCCCGGAAAGCAGTCAGTGCAGCAATCCCTAAGATGACACCCGCAGACAACATCGAAACCTACCTGGCAATGTACGAGAAAGTGGCCACCAAGGAAAAGCTGCCCCAAGACCAATGGACTGTGGTCATCACTCCTTTCCTGGCATCAGAGTCCCAGTGCGTATATATCGACTTGCCGGACGATCAAGCGGCCAACTACCCGAAGGTAAAGGGTGAGATTTTGGTAAGACTGGGGGTAAATGTGTTGGTACGGGCCCAGTGCATACATCAGTAGGGGTTTAAGCCAGCTGAGCCCGCAAAACCCCAGTATTATGACTTACTCCACCTTTTGCAAAAGTGGCTACAGCCTGATGTGCTGAGTCCCATGGCTGTGCTGGATAGACTATTGGCGGACATATTCTGGAGGGCGCTGCCACCCCCTCTCTGGATCGGCCAGGTGTCTCCTGGAAATGGTGGACCTGGTGGAATGCTATGAGGCCACTAAGAATCTTAAGGGGCGTTCTTTCGGGAGGGGGGCAGGTAAACCCCAGAACTCCCCACCCCAGGCCCAACGGTATGAGTCGGTGAAACCCACCTGGGAGGTTCCCACTATGGGCCGGACCCAGGTTATCTGCTGGCAGTGTCAGAAACCTGGCCATATAAGGGCTGAGTGTCCCCATCGGGTTGAGCCCATGGACACTAATTGTGGCTACCGTCAGTCACTGAATGCTATGAAACTGTGTGCTACAGGTACCCCGGAGGCTCTAGACCACTTGTGACAGGTGGAAGTGGGAGACACTCAAGCTGAGGTGCTGCTGGACTCAGGAAGCTTGGTGACCCTAGTAAAGGCTACCCTAGTGCGGTCCGCTGAGTATACTGGCCAGAAAGTTGGGGTGATGTGCATTCACGGAGACTTAAAAAACTAGCCCACAGCGCTGGTGACTCTAACCATGGTAGTCGGCAGGTGGACCCACAAAGTGGCAGTTGCACTACGAACTCATAATAGGGAGAGACTTTCCGGGTTTCCCAGCCCTATGGCCGGTTGTGAGAGTGACTGGTACCCCTGAGTCAGGGGTGAGCCCAGGAGATTGGCCTTGTTCAGGAGGACGGCCAGAACCCTGGGAACCTGAGGCTGAAGGGCCAGCAGCAGGGCTGACCGCCACCTCGGTGGAAGATGGGGAGACAACCCTGCGTAGGGTAATGGTGGGAGAAGTGGTGGAATTGCCACCGGGACCTGAGTTGGCAGACCTCAATGTCTCTGTGGAGAATTTCGGTACAGCTCAAAGCCGAGACCCAACCCTATCCGAGGCTGGGGAGAATGTGGTAATAGTTGATGGGGTACCCCTTATCAAAAACTCGTGTTAGAGTTAGCCCACCAACATGTTCTTGGGGGTCATCTGGGAATGCAGAAGACACAGGACCAGATACTGGAACGGTTTTACTGGCCCAGTGTGTTTAGAGAGGTGGATGACTTTTGTAAGTCTTGCCCAACCTGCCAAACAACTGGCCCCCAGCACCTGTTCTGCAGTACCTTAGTGCCTCTCCCGATTATCGAAACTCCATTTGAAATAATCGCTATGGAGCTCGTAGACCCAGTACCGAAGTCCGCTAGAGGGCACCAACATATCTTGGTAGTCCTAGACTACGCCACTCGGTATCTGGAGGTGGTGCCACTGCAACATATATCAGCCAAACTCATAGCAAAGGAGTTAATGGAGATGTTCTCCAGAGTGGGGCTACCTAAAGAGGTTCTGACTGATCAGGGGACCCCTTTTATGTCCAAGGTCATGCGGGAACTCTGTAAGTTGCTGAACATCAAGCAGATACGGACATCGACTATCATCCGCTAACTGACGGCCTAGTAGAGAGGTTTAATAAAACCTTAAAAACCATGTTGAAACGAGTAGTGTCTAAGGATGGGAAGGACTGGGACCTCCTTCTGCCCTATCCTATGTTTTCAGTGCAAGAAATGCCCCAGGCCTCTACTGGGTTCTCGCCCTTCAAATTTCTATATGGCAGACATCCACGTGGTCTGTTGGATATAGCCAAAGAAGCGTGTGAGCAACAACCCACACCATATAAAAGCATTATTGAATATGTCACCCAGATGTAGGAACGTATGGAAACCGTGTTGCCGCTGGTAAAAGAACATATGGAGGCAGCTCAGCGAGCTCAAAGTCGGGTGTATAATAAGTAGGCTCGGGTCTGGATCTTTAACCCAGGAGATCGGGTTTTGGTTCTGGTACCGACAGTGGACAGTAAGTTACTGGCTAGGTGACAGGGACCTACAATGTACTCGAAAAGGTTGGAGAAGTAAACTACAAGGTACAGCAGCCAGGGTGGCAGAAGCCAGAGCAGGTGTACCATGTGAATTTGCTCAAATCTTGGAAAGATAGGGAGAAACCAGTACTGACGATAGCCCGCGGCCGAGTTTTTCTAGGAGGAGAGGTTCTGGCCCCTCAGTCTGATGTAAGGGAAGCGGTTGCCACAGTGAAGATTGCTGACAGCCTCTTCTCTAAACAGACTCAGGAGGCCGGGGAGTTTGTCAGCAGGAACACGGACAGACCTCAGACCTCCCTGAACGCGCTTCCATAATCCAGCATGACATTGTCACTGAGCCTCAGGCCAAAATCCGATTGAAACCATGCTGGGTACCTGAGGCTCAGTGACAAGCCATCTCGGAGGAAGTGCAGCTAATGCTGCATCTAGACGTCATTGAGGAGTCCAAAAGTGAGTGGGCCAGTCCGATAGTCTTATTACCAAAGCTGGATGGGTCATTACGATTCTGTATAGATTTTTTCGGAAACTAAACAAAATCTCCAAGTTTGATGCGTATCCCATGCCCCGGGTAGACGAGCTGATTGAGAGGTTAGGACAAGCCCGGTATTTTTCTGTTTTGGACCTCACCAAAGGGTACTGGCAGGTACCCCTAATGGAGGCTGCCAAAGAGAAAACGGCCTTAATTACACCAGAGGGGCTATACCATTATAAGGTGTTACCCTTTGGTCTGCATGGCACCCCCTCCACTTTCCAAAGGCTAATGGACATTGTGCTGCGACCACATCGTCGATATGTTTCGGCTTACCTGGACGATATTGTCATCCACAGTACCGACTGGAAAAGTCACCTGCCCAAAGTGCAGGCTGTAGTGGACTCCCTTCAAAAAGCTGGACTAACTGCTAACCCCAAAAAATGCGCGATAGGGTTAAAGGAGACGAAATACCTGTGGTATGTCATTGGGCGCAGAGTGATCAAACCCCAAGTAAACAAATTAGAGGCGATAAGAAATTGGCCCCGACCTGTCACCACTAAACAAGTAAAGTCATTCCTAGGAATGATACACTATTGCATGAGATTTATTCCCCACTTTGCTAATGTAGCCACACCATTGACAGGGTTATTGAAGGGACGCAAGTCAGTGATGGTTCACTGGAATGATCAGGCGGAAGTGGCTTTCTCCGCTTTGAAGTCGCCATGTGTGGGTCCCCGGTTTTGGTAATGCACGATTTCAAGCAAGAATTCATGGTACAGATGGACACCTCCGAAGTAGGCCTCGGTGCTGTACTGTCTCAGGAAGTCAACGAGGAGGAGCATCCTGTTGTCTTCCTAAGCCGCACGCTCAACTCAGCTGAGACCAGGTACAGTATAGCAGAGAGAGAGTGCCTGGCTATCAAGTGGGCAGTAGAATCCCTCCGCTACTATTTGTTGGGGAGAAAGTTCCGCCTGTGACTGACCACTCCCCTCTCAAATGGATGAGCCAGGCCAAAGAGAGAAATGCCCAAGTCACCAGTTGGTTCCTGTCCTTACAAAACTTTAAGTTCTCCATAGAACACAGGGGGGGCCGGTTACAGGGAAATGTGAATTCCCTGTCTCAAGTATACTGTATGGCAGGGGTGGCCAACCTTACAGACACAAAGAGCCCAAAAAATATATAAGTATGACTACCAGGAGCCACAAGCTATACATTTACACACGAGTCACCGTATTTTTCGCCCTACAAGACGCACCTAGATTTTAACAAAGAAAAATAAGAGAAAAAATATTTTTCATCAGACCTCAGATCAGACTCCTAAATCAGATCCCCAATCCTCATCTGACCTAAAATAAGATCCCCAAACCTCATCAGACCTCCAAATCAGACCCCCAAAATAAGAACCCTAATGCTCGGATCAGACAACACAAATCAGACTCCCAGTGTAAGACCCTCAATGCTCAGATCTCCCTCCATGCTCATATCTCCCCCTTATCAGATCTGACCCCCCATGCTCAGACCTGACCAACCCATGCTCAAACAAGACCCCCCATGCTCAGATCTGCCCCCCATGCTCAAATCTGAACCCCCATGCTCAGATCCCCCCATGCTCAGATCAGACCCCCATGCTCAGATCAGACCCCCATGCTCAGATCAGACCCCCATGCTCAGATTAGACCCCCATGCTCAGATCAGACCCCAATGCTCAGATCAGACCCCAATGCTCAGATCAGCCCCCCTATGCTCAGATCAGACCCCCATTGCTCATATCAGACCCCCATTGCCCAGATCAGGACACCCCCCATGCTCCGATCAGAACCTCCCATGCTTAGATCAAACCCCTATGCTCAGTTCTTTAATTTAAAAAATCTCTTCCCTCTCCTGATCAGGCACTGGGCTCCTGCTCGGGTACCTGCTACTCTGCAGGTCTAAAACGCTCTCCACTGTGACCTGATGAGCACGTCAGATCATACTGCGTTTCTCCACTTACTACATTCTCACGCTGTGTGCATCAGGACATAGTGGAGAGTGAGCTGGAGCTGCAAAGTAGCAACAGTGCCCGATCAGAAAAAGAGATCTGAGCATGGGGCGGAGAATGAGCCGACCTGACTGCTTCCCGGCTCCACAGCTAGAGCCACACTTGAAGAAGCAAAGAGCCGCACGCGGCTCAAGAGCCACAGGTACGGCATACATATTAGGACATCGTCAGACATTATCCACAACTCCATCCTCCGTCAGGCAAAACTCAATCAGCCCTCAGACATCAGACAAAACTCCGTCCTCCGTCAGGCAAAACTCCATCAGACATCAGACAAAACTCCGTCCTCCGTCACCCAAAACTCCATCAGACCTCAAACATCAGACAAAACTCCGTCCTCCGTCACCCAAAACTCCATCAGACCTCAGACATCAGACAAAACTCCGTCCTCCATCAGGCAAAACTCCATCAGACCTCAGACATCAGACACAACTCCGTCCTCCATCAGGCAAAACTCCATCAGACCTCAGACATCAGACAAAACTCCGTCCTCCGTCACCCAAAACTCCATCAGACCTCAGACATCAGACAAAACTCCGTCCTCCATCACCCAAAACTCCATCAGACCTCAGACATCAGACAAAACTCCGTCCTCCGTCAGGCAAAACTCCATCAGACCTCAGACATCAGACAAAACTCCGTCCTCCGTCACCCAAAACTCCATCAGACCTCAGACATCACTCCGTCCTCCGTCACCCAAAACTCCATCAGACCTCAGACATCAGACAAAACTCCGTCCTCCGTCAGGCAAAACTCCATCAGACCTCAGACATCAGACATCAGACAAAACTCCGTCCTCCGTCAGGCAAAACTCCATCAGACCTCAGACATCAGCTAAAACTCTGTCCTCCCTCAGACATCAGCCAAAACTCCGTCCTCCCTAACTCAAAATACGCCCTACTACACACACTCTTCACCTGACGGAGCTGCTAGCTGCTGGAGAGGCAAAGGACCTGTGATGACGTCATGACCATGTGACGAGTCACGTGTGTGGGAGGGGTCAGATGTGCACAGCAGCTGGTAGAGTGTACAGAACAGTAGCCATCAAATAGAGCTCTGTACTAGAGATGTGTGTGTAACCTGCATGTAGCAGAGCTGTGTACTGTGTTACAGAGATGTATGTGTAACCTGCATGTAGCAGAGCTGTGTACTGTGTTACAGAGATGTATGTGTAACCTGCAGGTAGCAGATCTGTATGTGTAACCTGCAGGTAGCAGAGCTGTGTACCGTGTAGCAGATCTGTATGTGTAACCTGCAGGTAGCAGAGCTGTGTACTGTGTAGTAGATCTGTATGTGTAACCTGCATGTAGCAGAGCTGTGTACTGTGTTACAGAGATGTATGTGTAACCTGCAGGTAGCAGAGCTGTGTACTGTGTAGCAGATCTGTATGTGTAACCTGCAGGTAGCAGAGCTGTGTACTGTGTAGCAGATCTGTATGTGTAACCTGCATGTAGCAGAGCTGTGTACTGTGTAGCAGAGCTGTATGTGTAACCTGCATGTAGCAGAGCTGTGTACTGTGTAGCAGTGCTGTATGTGTAACCTGCATGTAGCAGTGCTGTGTACTGTGTAGCAGAGCTGTATGTGTAACCTGCATGTAGCAGTGCTGTGTACTGTGTAGCAGAGCTGTATGTGTAACCTGCATGTAGCAGAGCTGTGTACTGTGTTACAAAGATGTATGTGTAACCTGCAGGTAGCAGAGCTGTGTACTGTGTAGCAGATCTGTATGTGTAAACTGCAGGTAGCAGAGCTGTGTACTGTGTAGCAGATCTGTATGTGTAACCTGCATGTAGCAGAGCTGTGTACTGTGTAGCAGAGCTGTATGTGTAACCTGCATGTAGCAGAGCTGTGTACTGTGTAGCAGTGCTGTATGTGTAACCTGCATGTAGCAGAGCTGTGTACTGTGTAGCAGAGCTGTATGAGTAACCTGCATGTAGCAGAGCTGTGTACTGTGTAGCAGAGCTGTATGTGTAACCTGCATGTAGCAGTGCTGTGTACTGTGTAGCAAAGCTGTATTTGTATCCTGAATGTAGCAGAGCTGTGTACTGTGTAGCAGAGCTGTATGTGTAATCTGCATGTATCAGAGCTGTGTGCTGTGTAGCGGAGCTGTATGTGTAACCTGCATGTAGCAGGCTGTGTACTGTGTTACAGGGATGTATGTGCAACCTGCATGTAGCAGTGCTGTGTACTGTGTTACAGAGATGTGTGTGTAACCGCATGTAGCAGAGCTTTTTACTGTGTAACAGAGATGTGTGTGTAACCTGGGAACTATAAAAAAGTGTAAAATAAAACATAAAAATTCAGATAACCCCCCTTTTCCCAAAATGAAAATAAAAGAACTAAAAAAATACACATCATGGGTGTCGCAATGTGTAAAAACACCCATTGTATAAAAATATATTCCCCATACGGCAAACGGCAAAACAGAAGAAAAAAAAAGAGTCCAAATGTCCGATTCGCCGTTTTTGGTCGCTTCATTTGCTACAAAAATGTAAATAAAAAGTGATCAAAAAGTCTTAAACACCCCAGAATGGTATCAGTGAAAAGTTCAGATTGCCCCGCAAAAAATGAGCCCCCATCCAGCTCTGTACACATAATTACAAAAAAGTTAGAGAGGTCAAAATATGACGACAAAAAAAAAAAATCTGATTCTGTAAATCTCCTGTCACTCCGAGTTACTCAGAATTGGTAACCCTAATTAATAAATACATGCAACATGAATGCATATATGCCGCTTCACACAGATCACAAGTGTTAGGCCTCTTGCACATGAACGTTGTTGGTCCATTCCGTGCATTGGGGACAGCAATTTGCAGTCCCGAATGCACGGGCAACGTGCGTGCAGCAGCCGGGACAGATCCAGACCCATTCAACTTGAATGGGTCCGTAAATATGTTCTACTTTTTTGCTGTGCGGAGGCATGGCCAGAAACACCACGGAAGCACTCTGTAGTGCTTCTGTGGGGATCCGATACGTGTTTCTGTTCCGTTCAAGTGAATGGGTCGACATCACGGATGCGGGATGCACACGGCTGGTGCCCTGTGTATTGCGGAACCGCCGTATGTGGTCCACAATACGACCATGTGCAAGAGGCCTTACAAAGATGGGATTTAAGGTGCACATCCTCTTGTGCTTCCCATATTCCACAGATTTATATCACACAGCTACTTACAGTTGTGCTGATAAGTTTACATACCCTTGCAGAATTTATGATTTCTTAAAGGGGTATTCTCATCTTCCCTTTTTTATACTTACCTTCCTTGAGCGTGACGTTCACTTCCTGTATTCTTCTCCCGGCCGGGCCGCGCTTGCGCAGAAGACTGAAGATTCTCTCCCGGCCGGGCCGCACAATGTCCTGAACGCGCACAGCGCCGCGCATGTGCCATGGTGACTTATTCCTGGCCTGTATAGTACAGAGTCGGCGTGCGCATTCGCGGCTCTGTACTATACTGGCCAGGAAGAAGTCATCATGGCGCATGCGCGGCGGCATGCGCGTTCAGGACATTGCGCGGCCCAGCCGGGAGAGAATTTTCCGTCTTCTGCGCAAGCGTGGCCCGGCTGGATTCGACAGGAGAGGTGGCCGTGACCAGGGGAGACCAAAGACATCATCAGGTAAGAGGGGACTTATTTTCTAAAAAAGGATGGGAATTGGGTAATAAAATGTATTTAGAAAAATTATCACTGTCAAATCATTAACAGATTTACCGGTGATCATTAAGATGAGAATACCCCTTTAACCATTGTGCAGAGAATATGAATGATACCACAGACACTTTTCTCTCGCTCACGGTTAGTGGTCGGCTGAAGCCATTTATGTCAAACAACGGTGTTTACTCTTTATAAATCATAATCACAACACAAACTCCCCAAATGACCCTGATCAGAAGTTTACACGCCCCAGTTATTAATACCATGTATTGCCCCCTTTAACATCAATGACAGCTTGAAGTCTTTTGTGGTAGTTATGGATGAGGCTCTTTATTTTCTCAGATGGTAAAACTGCCCATTCTTCCTGTTGAAAAAAAAAAAGCAATTCCACCACAGTTTTACGTGATTTTTATTTACAACATTCGATGTGCGATAAAACTGACTGGTTACTTTTATTCTACAGGTCAGATCGAATCCGGCAATACCTTATATGTATAGTTTTTCTTGCGTTTTAATAGTGATCAAAAAATTAAAATATCCGATTTTTTTTGTCGCCATATTTTGAGCCCCATAACTTTTTTGTAATTATGTGTACAGAGCTGGATGGGGGCTCATTTTTTGCGGGGCAATCTAAACTGTTTACTGATACCATTCTGGGGTGTTTAAGACTTTTTGATCACTTTTTATTTACATTTTTGTAGCAAATGAAGTGACCAAAAACGGCGAATCGGACATTTGGACTCTTTTTTTTTTCTGTTTTGCTGTTTGCCGTATGGGGAATATATTTTTATACAATGGGCGTTTTTACACATTGCGAAACCCATGATGTGTCTTTTATTTTAATTTTGGGAAAAGGGGGGTGATCTGAATATTTATGGGGTTTTTTTACACTTTTTTATAGTTCCCAGGTTACACACACATCTCTGTAACACAGTACACAGCTCTGCTACATGCGGTTAGACAAACTGCTCTATATACACAGTACACAGCTCTGCTACCTGCAGGTTGCACATACATCCCTGTAACACAGTACACAGCTCTGCTACATGCAGGTTACACACACATCTCTGTAACACAGTACACAGCTCTGCTACATGCAGGTTACACACACTGCTCTATATACACAGTACACAGCTCTGCTACATGCAGGTTACACACACATCTCTGTAACACAGTACACATCTCTGCTACACAGTACACAGCACTGCTACCTGCAGGTTGCATATACATCCCTGTAACACAGTACACAGCTCTGCTACATGCAGGTTACACATACAGCTCTGCTACACAGTTCACAGCTCTGCTACATGCAGGTTACACATACAGCTCTGCTACACAGTACACAGCTCTGCTACATGCAGGTTACACATACATCTCTGTAACACAGTACACAGCTCTGCTACCTGCAGGTTACACATACAGATCTGCTACACAGTACACAGCTCTGCTACATGCAGGTTACACATACATCTCTGTAACACAGTACACAGCTCTGCTACCTGCAGGTTACACATACAGATCTGCTACACAGTACACAGCTCTGCTACATGCAGGTTACACATACATCTCTGTAACACAGTACACAGCTCTGCTACATGCAGGTTACACACACATCTCTAGTACAGAGCTCTATTTGATGGCTACTGTTCTGTACACTCTACCAGCTGCTGTGCACATCTGACCCCTCCCACACACGTGACTCGTCACATGGTCATGACGTCATCACAGGTCCTTTGCCTCTCCAGCAGCTAGCAGCTCCGTCAGGTGAAGAGTGTGTGTAGTAGGGCGTATTTTGAGTTAGGGAGGACGGAGTTTTGGCTGATGTCTGAGGGAGGACAGAGTTTTAGCTGATGTCTGAGGTCTGATGGAGTTTTGCCTGACGGAGGACAGAGTTTTGTCTGATGTCTGAGGTCTGATGGAGTTTTGCCTGACGGAGGACGGAGTTTTGTCTGATGTCTGAGGTCTGATGGAGTTTTGGGTGACGGAGGACGGAGTTTTGTCTGATGTCTGAGGTCTGATGGAGTTTTGGGTGACGGAGGACGGAGTTTTGTCTGATGTCTGAGGTCTGATGGAGTTTTGGGTGACGGAGGACGGAGTTGTGTCTGATGTCTGAGGTCTGATGGAGTTTTGCCTGATGGAGGACGGAGTTTTGTCTGATGTCTGAGGTCTGATGGAGTTTTGGGTGACGGAGGACGGAGTTTTGTCTGATGTCTGAGGGCTGATGGAGTTTTGTCTGACGGAAGACAGAGTTTTGTCTGATGTCTGATGGAGTTTTGCCTGACGGAGGACGGAGTTTTGTCTGATGTCTGAGGGCTGATGGAGTTTTGCCTGACGGAGGATGGAGTTGTGGATGATGTCTGACGATGTCCTAATATGTATGCCGTACACAGGTTGGTCACCCCTGCTGTATGGCATGTGTTCACCCCCTCAGGGTTGAACAAAGGGGGGAGGTACAGTCCTGATCAAAAGTTTAAGACCACAAAAATGACAAAAAGTTATATTTTACATTGTTGGATCCTAACAAGGTTCCAAGTAGAGCTTCAACATGCAACAAGAAGAAATGAGAGTGAGACAAAACATTTTTTGAGCATTCAATTAATTAAAAATAACGATTAAACTGAGACAGGCTGTTTTTCAGCTGATCCAAATTTTAGGACCACATGCCTTTAAAAGGCCAAATCTGTGCAAAGATGTGCATTCGTTGTCATTTTCTGTCAGGTAGTCACACATTGTGATTGCAAAGGCAAAAAAACTCTCCCTTTTTGAACGTGGTCGGGTTGTTGAACTGCATAAGCAGGGTCTCTCACAGCGCGCCATCGCTGCTGAGGTGGGACGCAGTAAGACAGTCATTTGGAATTTCTTAAATGATCCTGGGGGCTATGGAACAAAAAAGTCAAGTAGAAGACCCCAAAAAATTTTATCAGCACTGAGCCGGAGGATCCAATTGGCTGTCCGTCAAGACACTGGACGATCCACGACCCAAATTAAGTCCCTTACTGGTGCTGACTGCAGCCCCATAATCATCAGACGGCATCTGAAAAACAAAAAACGTCTTCAAAGACCTCGTCTCCTTGAACGCCACAGAACTGCTCGTTTGGACTTTGCAAAAGAGCACTAAACATGGGACATTCAAAGGTGGAAGAAAGTTTTATTCTATGATGATAAAAATTTTTACCTTGATGGTCCTGATGGTTTCCAACGTTACTGGCATGACAAGCAGATCCCACCTGAGATGTTTTCTACGCGCCACAGTGGAGGGGGCGCCATAATGGTCAGGGGTGCTTTTTCCTTCTGTGGAACAATGGAGCTTCAAGAAGTGCAGGGGCGTCAAACGGCCGCTGGCTATGTCCAGATGTTGCAGAGAGCATTCCTCATGACTGAGGGCCCTCGTCTGTGTGGTAACGACTGGGTTTTTCAACAGGACAACGCTACAGCACACAATGCCCGCAGGACAAGGGACTTCTTCCAGGAGAATAACATCACTCTTTTGGCCCATCCTGCGTGTTCCCCTGATCTAAATCCAATTGAGAACCTTTGGGGAGGGATGGCAAGGGAAGTTTACAAAAATGGACAACAGTTCCAGACAGTAGATGGCCTTCGTGCGGCCGTCTTCTCCACTTGGAGAAATGTTCCCACTCACCTCATGGAAACGCTTGCATCAAGCATGCCGAAACGAATTTTGGAAGTGATAAACAATAACGGCAGAGCTACTCATTACTTTGTTCATGTTTGGAAGTTGGATTTCTGTTTTGGGGGGGTCTAAGTTTTTTTTTGGGAGGTGTGGTCCTAAACTTTTGATCAGCTGAAAAACAGCCTGTTTCAGTTTATTCGTTGTTTTCATTAAATTGAATGCTCAAAAAATGTTTTATCTCACTCCCATTTCTTTTTGTTGCATGTTGAAGCTCTACTTGGAACCTTGTTAAGATCCAGCCATGCTAAATATGATTTTTTGCAATTTTTCAAGTGGTCTTAAACTTTTGATCAGGACTGTATGTAAGAAGGTACAAAGAATCATCGTGGATGCTAGGGTTTTTTGTGTCAGCAGCAGTTGCTGTTTGACACCTTGATACTTAGTATGGCTATAATAGCTGATCCGGGACGGCTCTTACTGGGAGTAGTCAAAGTGCTGTGTGGGTGACTACTCCCCATATTCCGGGCCGGGTTTTGCCAGGCATAAAAACCAGCCAGCCCTGCCAGGTGGAGAGGATTACCTCCGTCTGACAGTGGAGCTCAGGAGGTCTGTGTGCTGTGATCTAAGGGCTGTGTTGGAATCTGCGGCTTGAGCCGGGCTGGAGGGCTCAGACCCCTGTGAGAGCGAACAGGCTGCCTAATGCCTGTCTGTGGACAAGGCAGAACTTCCAACAGGGTGCGTAGTAACACCAAGGAGAAAAGGTGACTGTTTTATATATGAACATTTCATGTGTGTGAACAATCACCAAGCAACTTGCGTTTTTGTTTTACTTTCACATGTGAATAAACACTGATGTTTTGAACCAAGAACTTGTACTTTGCCTCTGTGCTGCACCCGCTAATCCTACTACCAGAGCGAAACCCCACACCATTGACATATCATCTGAACTATACATTTAGTAAACAATATGTCAACTATTTCCACAATAGATGGCCATGGTCTTTAAATGGGTCATGCCATTTGGACACTAATGGCATATACACAGGATATTCCATAAAAGTCTAATCGGTGCACGTTTCATCTCTGGGACCCACTCCTATGTCAAGAAGGGGACCATGTTGTGTGCCACCAGGAATGGAGCTTCTGTGTGCTCTCCATTCACTTCAATGGGACTTCCAAAAATTGTCAAGCATGCTTACATGCTAATTTTGGAAGCATGTCGAAGTAGGAACTATTGGAAATTTGTGGCATGTTTGAGACTACAGTTGAGCGAATCGAAGTATCCGAAGTGGACTTTGATCCAAATTTCTGTAAAAATTAAATTTGCCATGAAGTCGGATTTGCTTGTGCTTCATAGTAACAAATCCATTTTGCCTGAAATAAAAAAAAATAAAAAATCATACTCACCTCATCCATTTGAGCCCAAAGATCCCAGTGCAAAATCTCATGCGCAGCGACATATGACATCACCACTCCAGCCAAGGTGATGAGGTCATCACACACCGTGCAAGATCTTTAATCAAGATGGCCGTGGTGGCCTCTTCTCAACAGCTGGAGTGCCAAAGGTTGCTGACCCCCTGACCTAGGACAAACTCCAGGTGATGTTAGTATCAAGTCTAATGGCCATGAAAAGTGAGTTCCATAGAATGCATGCTGCAGACGGAAGTGAAAGGAACTCACATGGTAACCCAAGAGTGATTCTATAGGTCCGTGATGGCGATCCTTTTAGAGACCGAGTGCTGAAACTGCAACCCAAAACCCACTTATTTATCACCAAGTGCCAACACTGCCATGCAACCTGAATACCAGTATAGTCTATCTTCCATGTACTTTATCATTTAGCTATAATAACCTGCCTACATTCAGTGCACTGCCTCTGCTGTTCATAGCGCGCTCTGCGCTGATAAATGGCAGGAAAATTCTAAGGTATATTGGTACAACATAGGCTTTTTCCAAGGTGCGGGTGCCCACAGAGAGGGTCTGAGTGCCGCCTCTGGCACCCGTGCCATAGGTTCGCCACCACTGTTATAGGTCATGGCCGAGCGTAGAGCACAATTTGTTTGGTAGATTGAGGGTTTCTACTTTCTATTCCTCTAATCCCAAACAGCTTATGATTTGAGGATATCTCATAAAGCAAGATGGCAGAGATGAAAAACAGTGGTCTAGGGAACAGTATGCAAAATGTATGAAATGTTGACCAGGATAGATATCTCTGAAGACTTGTGAGAACATTTTTAGCATGTAGTTATATATTTCGAATATGTTACCTTTAACATAGTAACTTGTATGATTTTAAAGTAGTTTTTAGCAGATTACTAGACACATCATGGAAGGATCTGCAAAGAATTACCGACCTCGAAGAGTGAAAAGGTTGCATAGCCATGATTGTATACTTTTAGCAAGTAAACACAGAAAGGTGTTTTTCATCTAACCCTACACCATCTATTTTATCTGATTTCTTGACTGATGGTCAGCAGATGTTTTCTGCAGAAAATTACCGTGATTCTAAGATAAATAAGTAAAGAAAAATATGATCTTACAAAGATGCCAAAGGTGAGGTATGATGCTGCATCACATTGTCCCTTGTCTTAATGATCAATGCTCTTCAAAAACAATATGATGAGGATGGCAATTTATCAGCATCTGTTCCTCCGCTTGACATATTAGCAGAGATTTTGTGACCAATTCATCACGGTTGAAGTAATTGTTTACAGGTATATGGGCAATGGTTTAAGAAAATCATTATTATTAAAAGTATTTGCAGAGGACGTTGTCCACCCTTGAACTCCATTTTCTTTCTTTAGTCTACATAGGTCGTAATTTCTGTGCAGATTAATTTCCTAATATATGTTAGAGCTTAATTTTTCTAAAACAGAGTACCAAATTCCCTGCCTAGATATACATTTAAAAAAATACACTGTAGGTGCATGTAGTCACCACTAGAGGGAGCTTAGGAGATTACTGCATTTCATTCAATAGCACACTATGTAGTAAACTCCCAAGCTACCTCTAGTGGTGGCTAAAAAGAAAAGATAGTTTTGTTTTAAATCTATAACTATGGTGAAGATTTGGAGATTTGCATCAGAAAAAAAGCTCTAACTCAAGAAAGACGTATTGAGAAATGAATCAGCACAACATGATGGCAAAACGGGAAATTCACCTCAAGCATAGACCAAATAGAAATTAAGTTAAAAGGGTTGTGTTAGAATGAAAAAGGACTAAATTATTTCCCAGAAACAGTGCAACCTCCGTCCACTTCAGTGGAAGCATAGCTTCCTAGTACAGCCACTGTACTTTGAATGGAGTTGTGCATCATGTGTCAATTCAAAGTGCTAGATCCAGTGCCGGAGGCTGCAGGGAACAGCAGATTGTGGGGTGTGAGCTGTCAGACCCTCATCAAATCGCTATTAATGACCCATCCTGAGGACAGGTTATCAATATCAGAAGCCTAGAAAGCCCCTTTAAATGTAGTGTGTTAATGTACGTGTATCATAAATATGGTGAGTGGTGTGGGGCATTGTGCATATTACTTGAAGACCCATATCAACTTCAGTCCATCCCTGCAAACAGGAATAGGAAATATATGGTCACACATTACTGGGGATGGTCTACGCCGCTTGCAAGAAATGCACAAATGTCAGTGAGTAATTCAAGTGATGACTTTGATACTTGTATCACTGGAGTCCTGGGTTCAAATCCAGCAAAGGGGAACATCTTCATGGAGGCTGTACTCCAACTTTCTCCATGCCTGGATTCTCCAATTTTCTCCTGTAAAATTAGCCATAGGTGTGTATGGGATTAGATAATTATATTGTATGCTTTATTGGGGACAGGACCTAATGGTAGAGATAAAAAAAAAAAAAAAAACCCTCTATAGTGCTTTGGAATATGTTGTGCTATATAAGCTACAAGACATAAAAAACAAGACCATCATTCACACCAGCTTGCACATGGAAAGCCATGGTAAATAATGCAATTTTATAGATAATGCCTAACCAGTGATTCCCCAAACATACTAAAAAGGGTTGTCTCAACATGACAGTCCATTTCTTTATGCTCTAATACGTCCTATGCACATCTAAGAGGGGTGTTACTGGCTCGGGATTCCCCACGATGGGCCAGCAGATAGTACCACTAACAAGCACTGCCAATGGTTCCTCTTGTAATTCTACACTTCTCCTGTAGTGGCCGCCAGCAGGGGGTGGTAATTTCCCCCAAGAGAAGAGGGATATCAGTGATAAAACTGCTTTAATAGAGGAATATCCATGAACATAATTGCCCTCTTCCTGCTCTGTAGCTCTAATCACTCTTCTTCCATCATTCTATGGGTCCATGTCACGGCGGACGTACACTTTGTACCAAAGATAACACACCAACCAGGCTCTGGACGAGAGACAGGGGAAGGGTCACCTCCTAGCTTATCCCTGACCTCTTTCCCTGCACTGCTCAGCCCACAGCAGACCTTGAAGGTAGGTGTGCTAGTGTCCTCCAGCCTGGGCTAACAAAACCCCTGAACTCCCTAAGATGGTGAAGTGGGGAGATAGGAGCAGTCTCCTCGCACAGAACCTGGATGGACTAGAAGACACAAACAACCGAACTAGCAATGACACTTATCTCTGAGAGCAGGAACTGACAGCCAACCTTCTCTCCAAGCTTCCCAGACCAGAATGAACAGTATAATCCGCTCAGGACACTGGGCAGTGTGCTATTTAACCTAAAGACCCCACCCAGTGCACCTGAGAGAGGCGGATCCAGCACGGCTCCAAAGCAATCACTAAACTCGTGCTGCTATCCTGGCTGACCTCCGCACATCGTCAGAGTGGGGCATGACAGTACCCCCCCCTTCTACGGGTGACCTCCGGACACCCCGGACCAACCTTATCCGGATGGGACCTATGAAAGGCCCTCACCAGTCGGCTGGCGTTGACATCAGACGCCGGAACCCACATCCTCTCTTCAGGACCGTATCCCCTCCAGTGCACCAGGTACTGGAGGGAGCCCCGAAGAACTCTCGAGTCGAGAATCCTGGAGATCTCCAACTCCAAGTTTCCCTCGACTAGAACAGGAGGAGGAGGCAATGGCGATGGTACCACCGGTTTAACATATTTTTTTAGCAAAGACCTGTGGAAGACATCATGGATCCTCCAAGTCTGCGGAAGATCCAGCCGAAACGCCACCGGATTGATCACCGCAGAAATCTTATACGGACCAACAAATCTTGGACCCAGTTTCCAAGATGGCACTCTCAACTTGATATTCTTAGTGGACAACCACACCAGATCACCCACACACAGGTCCGGACCAGTCACACGTCTCCTGTCAGCCTTTCGTTTATACCTTTCACCCATCCTCTCCAAATTCCCTTGAATCCTCCGCCAGATAGAGGACAAGGCAGAAGAGAATCTCTCCTCCTCTGGCATCCCGGAGGAACCAGACCCAGAAAAGGTACCAAACTGAGGATGGAAACCGTATGCGCCAAAAAATGGCGACTTACCCGTGGACTCCTGCCTACGGTTATTCAATGCAAATTCTGCTAAGGACAAGAATGAGGACCAGTCCTCCTGATTCTCAGCCACAAAGCACCTCAAGTAGGTCTCCAGGTTTTGATTGGTACGCTCCGTCTGACCATTCGACTGTGGATGAAAAGCCGACGAGAAAGAAAGTTGAATGCCAAGCCGAGAGCAGAACGCCCTCCAAAACCTGGAGACAAACTGCGAGCCCCTATCAGAGACCACATCCGAAGGAATACCGTGCAATTTCACAATATTATCCACAAAGATTTGCGCAAGAGTCTTAGCGTTAGGCAGACTCGTTAGTGGTTTAAAGTGAGCCATTTTACTGAAATGGTCGACTACCACCAAAATCACTGTTCTCCCGGAGGAACTCGGCAGGTCCGTAATAAAGTCCATGGACAAATGCGTCCAAGGACGAGATGGAATAGATAATGGAAGAAGTGAACCAGGCGGTCGAGTATGAGCAACCTTTGACCGAGAGCAGGTTTCACAAGCTGTCACGTAATTCTCACTACTCTTACGTAACCCTGGCCACCAGAACCTCCGGGACACCAGATCACAGGTGGACTTACCACCAGGATGTCCAGCGAGAACAGTATCATGATGTTCCTTGAACACCTTGTATCGTAGGCCCTCAGGAACAAACAACCTCCCTGGAGGACACGAACCAGGAGCCCCCTCCTGAGCTCCCAATACCTCCATCTCCAATTCAGGGTACAGAGCGGAGACCACCACCCCATCCGCCAAAATCGGTGCTGGATCTTCTGAATCACCTCCCCCAGGGAAGCTGCGAGACAAGGCATCTGCCTTGACGTTCTTGACCCCTGGGCGAAAGGTAACCACGAAATTGAACCTGGTAAAAAACAATGACCATCTGGCCTGTCTAGGGTTCAGACTCTTGGCAGATTGCAGGTAGGCCAAATTCTTATGGTCTGTATACACCGTAACGGGGTGGGACGCCCCCTTTAACCAGTGACGCCATTCCTCAAAGGCCAACTTGATAGCCAACAATTCCCTATCTCCAACATCATAATTCCTCTCGGCGACCGAGAGCTTCCTGGAGAAGAAGGCACACGGGACTCACTTGCCAGGAGAAGAACCCTGCGAAAGCACCGCCCCAACCCCCACCTCTGATGCATCAACCTCCACCACGAATGGCTGAGATACATCCGGCTGCACCAGAATGGGAGCAGACGCAAAACGCTCATTAATAGCCGAAAAGGCCTGCAATGCCTCATCCGACCAGACAGAGACATCAGCGCCCTTCTTGGTCATATCAGTAAGGGGTTTGACTAGGGTGGAATAATTCGAAATACATTTTCTATAATAATTCGTAAACCCCAAGAACCGCATCAAAGCTTTCTGATTCTCTGGTCGGTCCCACTCCAGAACTGCCCGGACCTTTTCGGGGTCCATACGAAAACCAGAATCAGAAAGCATGTATCCCAAGAACGGAAGCTCTTGCACCGCAAACAAACATTTCTCCAGTTTAGCATATAACTTATTCTCCCGAAGGATCGTCAAAACCTGTCTCACATGATCCTGATTGGTCTTCAGATCAGGAGAATAAATTAAGATGTCATCTAGGTAAACTACTACGAACCTACCCACCAAGTGATGAAAAATATCATTGACGAATCGCTGAAATACTGCTGGCGCATTCGTCAATCCAAAAGGCATTACCAGGTTCTCAAAATGACCCTCGTGTGTATTGAAGGCCGTCTTCCACTCATCCCCCTCCTTGATCCTGATCAGATTGTATGCTCCCCTCAAATCCAACTTGGAGAACACCTTGGCTCCAACAATCTGATCAAAAAGATCAGAGATCAAAGGCAGGCGATATGGATCCCGGACTGTAATACGGTTCAACTCCCGGATGTCCAAACACGGTCTCAGTGATCCATCTTTCTTCTTCACGAAGAACAAACCTACTGCCACTGGAGACTTAGATGGTCTGATATGACCCTTTGCCAAACTCTCGGCGACATACTTTTGCATGACCTCTCTCTCGGGTTGAGAGAGGTTGTAAAGCCGAGACTTAGGCAACTTAGCCCCCGGAATGAGATTCACTGGACAATCATAGTCTCGATGATGGGGCAATTCCTGAGCCCCACCCTCCGAAAAGACATCCGAAAAATCCGAGAGATACTGAGGCAAGGCCGTAATGGACACTTCAGCGATAGATGTGACAAGACAATTATCCGAACAAAACTTGCTCCAACCAATGATTTGTCTTGCTTGCCAGTCTATAATTGGGTTATGTCTAGACAACCATGGCAACCCCAACACTATTGGCGCTGACAAATCCTTCATGACAAAACAAGAAATAATCTCAGCATGTGAATCACCCACCCTTAAATGAATACCATGAACAATGTGAGTAAGGCTCCTTTGAGAAAGAGGGGAAGAATCAATTGCAAAAACAGGAATCTCGTTCTCTAACGTGCAAGTACTTAGTCCCAGGCCCTGAAGAAAAAGAAAGTCAATTAAATTCACCCCACCACCACAATCAAGGAAAACATCAACAAACACATTTCTAGACTCTAGCGCCACCATAGCTGAAAGGAGAAAACGGGAATTGCAGGGAGCTTGCATACCCGTCTGCTCCACCACACCATTCATACAACCAAGTGTGAGGGGAGTTTTTTTTCCTTTTTTCTTTTTCTCTTCCACCTGTGGTTTAACATAAGGACAAGAAAAAATAAAATGACCCTTCTTCCCACAATAGAAACATAGATTGTGCACTTTTCGAAAGTCTCTACTATCAGAATGGCCAGAAATCTGACCTAACTGCATGGGTTCCTCCCCTACCCCAGAGTAACAAGCAATATCACCCTGGGCAGCTGGTGAAACAAAACCACACGTGGGAGGAATCCCCTGCACAGAGGGACCCTTACACCTCTCTCTGATACGTCTATCCAAACGTATAGCCAAAGACATAGCATTCTCCAAAGTATCTGGATATTCATGAAAAGCCAGGGCATCTTTCAACCTTTCAGATAACCCCTGACAAAACTGACTACGTAACGCGGGGTCGTTCCACCTCGACTCAGTAGCCCTCAATCCCAGGGCTTTAAAAAATTCCTCCACCGACCGGAGGGCCAGAGAACCGGGCGGCAGAGAAAAAGCCCAGGATTGCGCGTCCCCTTTAAGCAAAGACATGATGATACCCACCCTCTGATCCTCATTACCTGAAGAAAATGGGCACAATTTCTCAGGAAGAGCGACTTTAGGCTCCCCAACAATTTGACCTGTACCTGTTGGCAGCACCTTCTGACACTGTGTGACCGAACTACGCAGATCCGCAATCTCTAGGGATAAACCCTGCATGCGGTCAACCAGTGCATCAATTGACGCCATCACAAAAGCTCTGAGCAATGGCCGTCACAGTATGGCAGATTATAATGTCACGGCGGACGTACACTTTGTACCAAAGATAACACACCAACCAGGCTCTGGACGAGAGACAGGGGAAGGGTCACCTCCTAGCTTATCCCTGACCTCTTTCCCTGCACTGCTCAGCCCACAGCAGACCTTGAAGGTAGGCGTGCTAGTGTCCTCCAGCCTGGGCTAACAAAACCCCTGAACTCCCTAAGATGGTGAAGTGGGGAGATAGGAGCAGTCTGCTCGCACAGAACCTGGATGGACAAGAAGACACAAACAACCGAACTAGCAATGACACTTATCTCTGAGAGCAGGAACTGACAGCCAACCTTCTCTCCAAGCTTCCCAGACCAGAATGAACAGTATAATCCACTCAGGACACTGGGCAGTGTGCTATTTAAACTAAAGACCCCACCCAGTGCACCTGAGAGAGGCGGATCCAGCACGGCTCCAAAGCAATCACTAAACTCGTGCTGCTATCCTGGCTGACCTCCGCACATCGTCAGAGTGGGGCATGACAGTCCATCAATGATCTCTCTGTGAGACTTTTCTGACCATATATACAGATGTATATTGTAACAGTATTTTTTATTTATTGCATAGGCACTTATCTCCCTTCCTTTAAATCTTTTGTAAAGCACAGCAGGGAGTCACCCACATGACTTTCTTTCAAATAGTAGGGAATGATCAGAATCAATCATCTTGTATCTCCTGAAGGTCCTGCATTCATCTATCCTGACAATATGGGGTTTTTCTTGTGCTACAAAGCAATTGGATGAATTTTTGAGGCTTTTCACTGTTTTTTTTATGCTTGAATGGTTCATAAAGAAGAAAGAAAAATAGGGAAAGCTCTGTTACTCTTGGCTTTAGCGCCCTATAGACCCACAGTCCGGTGGTTTTCATGGAGAAACAAGCTGTCTAAGCCTTCTAGTTGACAATCACACCAATTGGAGGATTTAACTATAACTTTTAACTCCAGAGGCTGAGCCATTAGATGTTTGATCCCAGCCTTTGTATAAAACAATCCAGCTGTTGAGGATTGATCCAAAGCCTCAGTGTATTGCTCTTGATTCCACTTGGCTTGCGGACATTTTGGATTACATAGGAGGATAAGTCTGATAAGATTATGGAAAAGACTTTTAGAAATATATGTTCTGCTAAACTCAAGACGGAAAGCCGATTGTCCTAAAGCATCTCTCTATCCAAATTTTAAACCTTGAACTCAGTTCTTCTAGTCTGCTCAGTATTTCACCTGCTATAGCAGATTTTTGTTCTACAGAGCTGCTATTCATACTGTAAAGTAGGACATAAAGTTGTATTCGTAGCCAGATATTTTGGAGGTTTTGGAGGACTGTTTTTAGACATAATGTATAGTCACCTATTTGCAGATACAGTAAGTATTCACATATACGTTTTCAGGTTACTGACACATCTCTGCCTTTTTTTTGCCAGCATGGAAGAGTATATAAGGGGAATCTCTTCTAGACTTCAAGATCCTCACCATAATGTATTTAACTCTGCTCCTTCCTGTCTTCTCATCTCACGTATTCTTGAATCTACTCTCTACCACTCTCCGCATCTCCTCAAAAGCTAAGACACACAAGACTTCTCAAGTGTCTCCGCTCTATTCTGGAATTACCTGCCTCAACTTTACAAATTTTAAACGCTCACTGAAAAACTACCTCCTCCAACAAGCTTATACCCTAGCCTAAATAGTCACCTTACTTGTATTCCATTACCACCAGTTAAGCAAATTTCGAACAAATTATTAAAAAACTGTATATCATATACAAATCGATTCTGCCCAAATAGAAAGTTCTCTTGCTGGTTCATGCCATCATTCATTCACTCATGCCATCATCAATTTTTTTTCCATAGAAACTCGGATTTTAAAGAATACACATTTTTGGAGAAATTCAGGGTGTATGAATCAATTTGTTCTTTACCTGAGTTAGAGCTGGTTACTGCTTTCCATGAATTGTTATCCTACAGATAAGTCAATTTCCTCAAGACTCAACATATCCTGAATTGTGTGGCAAGAGATGACCAGTTTTGGAAAAAAAAACTAAAAAACATGATATTGAGTTACTCAGAAGATCTAGCTATCTAGGTCTATCATATAGCCATCTATGAATGGACACCCAGGTCTGCATAGTCAAGATGTGGCCTCGCCATTGTTTATAGAAGGGTAAAAATATTAATTTTGCAATAGAGCTCATGTCTTTTCAAATAAAACACAATTGGAAAGGTTTATCAAAGCTGATGCAAAGGAAATCTCCTCTGTCATCTTTTGACTTTTGTTGCATTGGACTGGTATTGTGTGCTGGGATTTTAGTTTTAACTTGTGAGCACCTTCAGCTGCGCCCTTACCCATTTTCATCATATATTTGTCTAAAGATGGTCCGCGTACTGCTCCATCCATCGCATACCATTAGCAGCCAACCATATTAGATACTGTGGAGGACAGGCATGTCTTGTTCAACCAAACATAGGGATATGATGTCAATAAGTCATCAATGTCAAAGGGATTTTCCAGAATTAGGAAAACACAATCTCTACCTTCCAAAAATACTGCTGTCCATGGCTTGTGCCTGGTATTGCAGCTCAGCCTTACTGAAGTGAATGGAACTGCTCTGAGAGGCGGATTTCCCGGATCACTATGAATATTACTTGGACAATCGATATAACGGGGATTGTGATGAAAGGGTTTATCCCATGATTAATGCAAATAATAATTAATTTGAGACATAATAGAGCTAGTGGCGTCTCTAGCTTTCACATTTTGGGGGAGGCACACTGGGGGCAAGGACAAAAGTAGGGGGGGCAGCTATAACAACGATACATTTACACAAGTACGCTTAGAAATGCTGCGATACTCTACCCAATACCTAAAACCGCAACAGGAAAGAAAAGCCCTGCTGTCTGTGGATGACACTTTTATAGAGAGGGGAATCTGTGGATGACACTGCTATGGGGGGGGGGATCTATGGATGCCACATACCGTGTATAGCATCTTATGTGTCATCCACAGATCCACCCCATGACAGTGTCATCCCCTTTTCCCCCTCCATAACAGTGTCATCCACAGATCCCCCTCCCCGCCTCTCACAGGAGTGTACATTTGACATTTCTAAACCGTAATCCATATCCTGCAGTAACTTTAACTTTAAATCAGGATTAAGCGGCCGCTCATCTCTACTAGTACCTTAACCTTACACCACTCGGCTAGCTTCGGTAACAGGGCCAGGCTACAGCCTACAGGTACTGCCTGTTAGTTGTTACCGAGCGAGTGCTGATTTCTGCAGGTCAGAGGATACGGATTACAGTTTAGAAGAAATGTGCACTTTTGTGAGCAGTTCAGACCAGTGGCGGATCCAGAGCCGGGTCTCGGGATGGGCACTTCCAGATTATTTTCTGTCCGCCGCCACAGAACAAGGGTGCTTATAGAACAGACTCCACAATGTAGAGGTATACTGTATATCGTGGGGCACAGTGTAGAGGTATACTGTATATTGTGTGGCACAGTGTAGAGGTATACTGTATATTGTGTGGCACAGTGTAGAGGTATACTGTATATTGTGTGGCACAGTGTAGCTGTATACTGTATATTGTGAGGCACAGTGTAGAGGTATACTGTACATTGTGTGGCACAGTGTAGAGGTATACTGTATATTGTGTGGCACAGTGTAGAGGTATACTGTATATTGTGGGGCACAGTGTAGAGGTATACTGTATATTGTGTGGCACAGTGTAGAGGTATACTGTATATTGTGAGGCACAGTGTAGAGGTATACTGTACATTGTGTGGCACAGTGTAGAGGTATACTGTATATTGTGGGGCACAGTGTAGAGGTATACTGTATATTGTGGGGCACAGTGTAGTGGTATACTGTATATTGTGTGGCACAGTGTAGAGGTATACTGTATATTGTGTGGCACAGTGTAGCTGTATACTGTATATTGTGAGGCACAGTGTAGAGGTATACTGTACATTGTGTGGCACAGTGTAGCGGTATACTGTATATTGTGTGGCACAGTGTAGCGGTATACTGTATATTGTGTGGCACAGTGTAGCTGTATACTGTATATTGTGAGGCACAGTGTAGAGGTATACTGTACATTGTGTGGCACAGTGTAGAGGTATACTGTATATTGTGTGGCACAGTGTAGAGGTATACTGTATATTGTGTGGCACAGTGTAGAGGTATACTGTATATTGTGTGGCACAGTGTAGCTGTATACTGTATATTGTGAGGCACAGTGTAGAGGTATACTGTATATTGTGTGGCACAGTGTAGAGGTATACTGTATATTGTGTGGCACAGTGTAGAGGTATACTGTATATTGTGTGGCACAGTGTAGCGGTATACTGTACATTGTGTGGCACAGTGTAGAGGTATACTGTATATTGTGTGGCACAGTATAGAGGAATACTGTATATTGTGGTGCACAGTGTAGAGGTATACTGTATATTGTGTGGCACAGTGTAAAGGTATACTGTACATTGTGGGGCACAGTGTAGCGGTATACTGTATATTGTGTGGCACAGTGTAGAGGTATACTGTACATTGTGTGGCACAGTGTAGAGGTATACTGTGTGGCACAGTGTAGAGGTATACTGTACATTGTGTGGCACAGTGTAGAGGTATACTGTATATTGTGTGGCACAGTGTAGAGGTATTAAGCCCCCCCATCATGTGCCAGTATTAAGCCCCCCCATCATGTGCCAGTATTAAGCCCCCCCATCATGTTCCATTAAGCCCCCCCCATCATGTGCCACTATTGTAATAAGCCCCCCAATGTGCCAGTAACACTATTGTAAAGAATAAAATAAAAATTATACTTACCTCAGTGTCAGCAATGCGAGGCAGGCCTCTTCCGGCCCGTGTCCCGCGCTGTATGGCTCAGGCGCCGCGATGACGTCGTCGCACCGCCTGCACCGGCCTCTGATAGGCTGCCGGCCTAGTGCCTGCAGCCTATCAGAGGAAGGGGATGGGACACGCCTCTCCTTCCCCTGCACCGCCGCAGCACAGGCAGATTACTATGGAGATGAGCGCAATGGAAGCGCTCATCTCCCTGTGCCCGACCGGCTCACTTGGGGGGGGGGGGGCATTTTAGTTGGGGGGGCACATGGGGGGGCACAGCATGATGTAGGGGGGCCGTGGCCCCCTCTGGCAACGCCACTGCATTGAGCACATGCCAATCTCTTCCTAACCAATCTAGAACCAGCCCTGCACCTCACATGGATCCAGAGCTTTCGTCATTCACTGCTCCAATTAGTCTGCTAGATTATCTTCAGGCTGGCAGCTCAGGAGTGCGCCCTTTCTTAGAGGATGTGTCCTTTCTCAGGGTGTATTCTTGCCATTCCAGCTCTCTACCTATCACAGTCAGGGGGCTTGTCCTTTCTGCTACGCCTCTCTTCTTCTCACAGGTCAGAGGATGTGTCCTTTCCACTGCAGCTCCCTCTCTATAACAGCTCAGGGGGCTTGTCCTTTCTGCTACGGCTCTCTCCCTGTCACAGGTCACAAGTTCGAACAGAAGATATCGATGGTGGCAGCTGAAGGATGCAACTAAGCACGTAGGACCACCTCAGTAAAGGTGGACTGATAAATATGGAAAAAAAAAAAAACAGC
The DNA here is from genome assembly GCF_014858855.1 of Bufo gargarizans. Taxonomy (NCBI): domain Eukaryota; kingdom Metazoa; phylum Chordata; class Amphibia; order Anura; family Bufonidae; genus Bufo; species Bufo gargarizans. Next base: position 584,750,410 of record NC_058082.1, read on the forward strand.
AGTTAGCTTTTAAACAGATAGATTTTATTGATTAACTTAGTAGCTGTATTAAATTGTTTACATTACATGCCATTATAAAATTATTCAGATACAGTTGCTGGTTTTAAAAAATGTAGAATATTTTTCATGAGACGACCTATTTGACTGTAATGGATCCACGTTTTTTGGAGCCATTGTTACCGGCTGCTCCCATTTGCTGTATGCAGTGAAATATTCCTAGTGTTGAAGCAATGAGCAGAAACAGATCTGTGCATTTATCATCCTGGTCCTGAGCCGTCATGTCCGCTCCTTCCCAAATCCCATAATCCTAATAACAAAAAGACAATGTTTGATTACAGAGCAAAACATTTCGAGTCCATGTTTCATGCTTTGAATATTCAGCATTGAGCAATTTCTATGGTGTCTTGCAAAATAAGTGCACTTTTTGTCTTATGTAACTGACCCCAGTCTTAGAAAGAGTGCCCCTGACATTTAATGAGGAGTCTAATATCTGGTGCTAGCAGAAGGAACACAACTTTCTGGCACTGGAAGACATTCCTCAGATGCTTGGAATAGTTGTACATAACATGGGTTGTTTTGTGCTGGATATTTCCCAAAGTGTCCAGAAACTTTATCTTTAAGAAAACATCAAGCCGAAGCTGGCTTCTTAGAACTTCCAGTGACTCAGACACTAAAGCAACGTCTTCCATTTGTCTGATTGCACTTGGAGACTGTTCTTTGTGAGTACGGTATGCACTTTTATCATCTAGGTGATGGATCGGGACTCCTATGGTTCCAGGATCTCTGCTTTCTGCCATATAATGGGAACCTTCATTGTTCATTTCTAGAGGATAGGTCCTGGTCATGTGATGGTCAAGCAGGTGGGGTTTTATGGCCCAGTCTTAAAATATAAGAGGAGCAAGCTAATTTACATCAGTTTCTGGCACAATGTCTAGTACATTTGTCTGACACCACCCATCCTTTTCAAAAGTGGAGGCGTAAACACACTAAAAGTTGCCAAAAACGTTGTGTAAATGATGATTTTGCAATAAAAATTGACTATTTTACATCACTTTCCTGGAGCTCGGGCTTGATAAACTCCCCCCTGTAACTGTAATCAGCCATAGACCTACAGTATGAATTTTTATTCCTTCAATTCTCAGAAACTGATACAAAGAAAACTGTAACGCCTCTTTAATTTTTTCCTGTATTAAAAGCAGATTTTAAAGGAGTTTTCCAAGAAACTTTTACTGATGACCTATCCTCTGAATAGATCATCAGTATCTGATCAGTGGGGGTCCAACACTCAGGACCCCCGACGATCAGCTGGTTGAGAAAGCAGCGGCACTTGCAGTAGTGCTGCGGCCTTCTCACAGCTTTTCCTAGGCCAGTGATGTCACGTTCATCGGTCACATGGCCTAGGAGCAGCTCAGCTCCATAGAAGTGAATAAGGCAGAGCTGCGATACCAAGCACAGCCACTATACAATACACAGTGCTGTGCTTGGTGAGCTGCGGGAAGGCCATGGCTATACTGAGAGCAGGGATGCCTTCTCAAACAGCTGATTGGCAGGCGTCCCGGGTGTTGAACATCCCACCAATCACATACTGATGACCTATGCAGAGAATTGGTCATCAGTAAATAAAACACTTGGAAAACCTCTTTAAGGGAACCTGACACATTGAACATTGTGTCTGAACTGCAGGCAGCATGTTGTAAAGCAGGAGGAGCTGAGCAGATTGATATATACTTTAATGTGAAAAGATTTAGAAAAACTTGTCGATTCTACATTTAAATTCCTGCTCATTCTGGGCTCTGAGGTCCAGGAGGTGGTCCTATCAGTGATTGACAGCCTTTCCTCTATGACAGTGTATACAGAGAGAACTGTCAATCACTGATAGGACCTCCTCCTCATAGAGGGAAGGCTGTCAATCACTGATAGGACTGCCTCCTCATAGAGGGAAGGCTGTCAATCACTGAAAGGACCGCTTCCTTATAGAGGGAAGGCTGCCAATCACTGATAGGACCGCCTCCTCATAGAGGAAAGGCTGTCAATCACTGACAGGACCTCCTTCTCATAGAAGGAAGGCTGTCAATCACTGATAGGACCGCCTCCTCATAGAGGGAAGGTGTCACCACCAGACATCTGAGAAGCTCTGACAGATGCCTTTCAGAACCTCCCCCTTGAGCTTCCTTTGTTTTGCTTTCAGTTCCTCATCTCGTTAGCTTCTCTCAGCTGTCATGTAGTTGTACTGATTGCATCCCTTTAAATTCCTCCCCATAGTGCATCAGTTTGCGGTTTATATTACTTCCTGGAGTGTGTGTGCATGCTGATCCTACTTCCCAGTCTTCTACAAGATAAGTGTTGTGCATTCATTTGTGTTTTTCTGTTTGCTGGATCCCAGGTGACCTTGACTCCCTCCGTACCTAGTGTAGGGAGCCGGTGGTCGTGTCCCCTCACTATTATAGGGTGTTCAGGTGTTATACAGTCGAGGTACGAGGATATGCGATCATCTACCATTGGGATTTTCGCATAGGCTGAGCAGTCAGGGAGAGTGCCAGGTCTGATGCAGGGGTCTCCCTTTTTGTTCCTTAGTTTTGGATCCAGTGAGTCGTATATTCATTTTGTGTTGTCTTGTTCCCTGTACACCTTCCGTGACATTATAAACCGCCAAAACCGATTCAAGCATGGATCCGGTTTCACTTTTGACTGAACGCTTGCAGGGTCTTTCATTGGAGGTAGCAGATCTCCGTAAGACTCTTTCTCAGTTTCAAGTGACCGGTTCAGCTTGCGTTCATGGAGTTTGTTCTGAGCCTAAGATCTCGCTCCCGGATACGTTCTCCGGGGGTAGTGAGAATTTTGTGCGTTTTAGAGAGGCTTGTAAACTCCATTTTCGCCTTCTTCCCCATTCCTCTGGTGATGAGGAACGGAGGGTGGGGATCATTATATCACTGCTCAGGGATAACACTCAGTCCTGGGCCTTTTCGCTGCCGGTGGGGGCACGGCCTCTCCGTTCAGTGGATGAATTCTTTTTAGCCCTGGGTCAGATATATGATGATCCGGATCGTATTGCTTTGGCTGAGTCTAGACTACGTCTGTTATGCCAGGGTAAACAATCCGCAGAGATATACTGCTCAGAATTTCGGAGATGGGCAGCTGATACTGGTTGGAATGATGCTGCACTCTGAAGTCAATTTTGCCATGGTCTTTCAGAGGGATTGAAAGATGCATTTGCCTTTCATGAGAGGCCTATCTCCTTGGACTCTGCCATGTCTCAGGCCGTTCGTATTGACAGGCGTCTCAGAGAAAGAGGAGAGATCACTCCTTCCTGTCATACTCAATCCCAGGACAGTGCAGCGGTCTCATTGTCTCTTGTCTAACATTCTTACTCCCCGGCTAATCCCTTCACTAGCTCCCCTTTGCCCAGCCACTGTAAACTCTCACAGGGTCCCCTCCCATTGCGGAGTCATCTGTCACTAAGTAGAGACATTTATGGATATTTCTTTGGATCCTGTGTTATGGATCCTTTGTAACCCAGTGACCATGGAATCTGTAGGGTTAGAGAAAGGGATGGGGCTTCCTTTTCCCTTCGATCAGAGCCCCCATGACACAATTGAGAGGCTTTGATTAGTTGCTATGACAGCCTGGGGCCTTGTGAAGGTTCCAACACTATCCCTGCGAGCTGCCTGAAAAGCATTGCCTGAGGCATGGCCCGACAGGCAGCTAGTGAAGGTTCCAAATATTGCAACAGTATTTTACCTGGATCGAGGGGAGAGAAGAACGGGCATATGACCTTCTCTCTGAGGATGGAATCAAGACAGGTCCATGGACTTCTAAGAAGCCTATTTCATCCAGCCAGGTGAAAGAGCTCGCTATACACAAGCTACTCTCCCCTCATTCTAGGGATTGGTGGGGGTCCATTTGCTACTTAATGGCATGGGTTAATGTCTAAAACTAATTGATTTTGATTTGAATTTCAGGAAAAATTGCAGTGCAGGGACTGTAATCTTAAACTGAAGGGATCCATAGGCAGGGGCTTGCTGCGCCAGAGGCCAGTAGATGTTCAAAGCTGCCGATTTCTGTGCAGCACCTGAACTCAATTGTATCTGCGTCTACTGGATGCAGATACAATTGACCATACAACAGCGCCGGCGGGACAAGAGAACCACTGGTTCCCTGCCCTACTATTCCCGGTGTATCGATGTGACGTAGGTGGCACGATTACATCATTGCGCCTCCTGCAACGTTCCACAGGATCAGACCCACCAGAAGAGGCTGGGTATGTATCACTGCATCGTGGGACCGCACCAGGACAGGTGAGTATAGACTGCACTTCCCTACTCTTTCCATGTTCCTGAACCCTAATACTGGCCCCTGACCCTAAAACTCACCCTTAACCCTAGTACTGACCCCTAACACTGACCCTAATACTGACCCTAACCCTAATGCTGGGGACACCTGTAAGTTACAAAATGTAAATTATTATTCTGCTACTGACTGTGTATGACCAGTGCTGTAGTCACCTGGATGATCTATAGCTGATGATAGGTGGTAGCATGCTGTTTTGTGAAACAACAACTCTCAGCATCCCTTTACTACTGATCAAGCTATACCGGGAGCTGTAGTTTCACACCGTACAAGCTAAAATGGCGAGGGCTGACCTGACTACTCAAATGGTATCAGTATTGAACTTTTAAAATCTTGTTATATATATATATATATATGTACTGAACATGGTTCTGGTGCTGTATTTATTGTAGTGAACTTGGTTCTGGTGCTGTATTTGACTTATGGGTTAGGTTCTGGTGCTGTATTCATGCGGTGAACTTGGTTCTGGTGCTGTATTCATGCGGTGAACTTGGTTCTGGTGCTGTATTCATGCGGTGAACTTGGTTCTGGTGCTGTATTCATGCGGTGAACTTGGTTCTGGTGCTGTATTCATGCGGTGAACTTGGTTCTGGTGCTGTATTCATGCAATGAACTTGGTTCTGGTGCTGTATTCATGCGGTGAACTTGGTTCTGGTGCAGTATTTGGCTTATGGCTTTGGTTCTGGTGCTGTATTCATGCGGTAAACTTGGTTCTGGTGGTGTATTTGACTTATAGGTTTGGTTCTGGTGCTGTATGTATGTAGTGATCTTGGTTCTTGCTCTGTATTTGTGTGTTAAATGTGCATCTGATGCCATACTTCGATCTAATACTATCCATTCACATCTGAGTTCGGGCCACTGTCACAGATTCTGTCAAAAAGACCAGACAAAAGTCTTGCATCCAAGACTTTTTTGTCCACTAAAGGAACAGCATCCCCTCTAATGACCATGTTGTTGCTACAGACTCATCTACTGTAGGTAGGACTGCACGTGTGTGTGCGATCTCAACACGAAAATACAACCAGCTACCACCTTATAATGATTTAAAGCCCATTTACCTATACCGCCTTTATATGGTAGGTGGAGTTAAACAGGTTAAGGGTGGGCCGCTACACATGGGCCGGTGCTGTGTGCTTGCCCCCCAGGCTAAAATTTGCCAGCCATCCCCTGTCCATAAGAGACAGTGCAGTTTGCATCAATCACTATTTAGGGCACAGGGCTATTTAATTGAACAGTGTCCTCCTTGTTTAATAGATAAGCAATTCTATTATGCCTTGATTCTCAAATTGGGGTGAATAAACTGTCTAATTCTACTGTTATTGGGGTGCCCACCCTGCGGTCACTGGAACTGTTTCACTACTAGAAAGCACCACCTATTCATGTTGCTGTAAGGCACAGTGATGTACACCGAGATACACTCTCCCTGCAGGCCATGATATAGCTGATTTAGCGTGCTTCATGACAAATGAATTCAGAACTAAGCGAATGTCTCTAAAAAATTTGGCGAAAAATCCAAATCGAATTTCGAAAACTTCGCTCATCTCTAACATCCACAGTACACCAGTGATCAGCACCATATTTGGAAAGATGTTTGATTTATTTTCATATAGGTGACTCAATGTTTATTACATTTCAAGTATTTTAACTGATGATTTATGAAAAACTTTAGTAAATTCAGTGTAAGAGTAACAGGCATCCATCAATAGTTTCTCAGCTTGAGACTTTTAAGATATGCTTATCGGAGACAAGTGATGATGGGATAAGTGTTCCATGTATTTTATGTGGGGGTCGTTGACATGCGAATTGCATAACCTTCATGATCCACTCTTCATATAGTAGAATTCCTGAGCATTTCTGTAATTTCTGCTATTTTTTCCCCAATTAGTAAGTACTGAGAAGCCTTGGGCCACGGTCTACTGTGTGCGCATTGTACTGAGTAAATAACATAAATAATTATTATTGCACAGGTCTAATTGTCCAGGGTGGGTGGCTATGTGAAATCAACTCAACCCTCTTAGAGGCCTTTAAACCTCAATATACATTTTAAGTCCAGACTCCAAACATGTGTTGTGAATTGAGAAGCAAACCACTTTGGTAAGTAGGGCAACCCTTCGAACATGATTCTGCCTGTCAACAGGATGGTATTTTTAGAGAACATTTATGGGAGCCATTATCTACATTGCTTGAGAGTTATGGTGTGTACCAAGTAGGAGGCTTTTCCACGGTGTAACTCTGCATAGATAAAAGTGAATGCCCAGCTTATATTCATTTTACCGTTGGTCCAACATTTTGAGCTGATTTATTTAGTCGTACACCTTTATAGGGGTCACAGCTCAGTTTTATTTTTGTTTTTTTTTAGTTCCAGATCTTCTGATTTTCAACTTTTCTAAAGTCTTTTGGAATGAGGTTCATTTTGAACTACACATAAAAAATTAAATAATACAATTATAATAAAAATACTAATTATCAGCATTCTACAAACAAACTGTACATGTATAGACATTAGATATTACAAGATGACAAGCTAATCCACAACTCAAACGATAGCAGTAAGATCCCTGCTCATAAGAGATTACAGTCAATTAGGAAAAAAGGGAGGCAAAAAAGGTAAAACAATGGCCCTGCCTTCTCTTATTTAAATTAGGGCAGTAGACATAAATCGGCAGGAGCCAATCACCAGGCAGTATCTGTGTATGCAAAGATATGAAGCTCATGGAGTGTGGTGGATATGCAGTGAGCCCCTAGAGCAGGGTTCCTCAACTTCAGTCCTTGGGACCCACCTACCGGTCAAGATTTGAGATTATCCCATGAATGAATACCTGTGGTAAGTCCTGATGCATGGACACTAATTATATTGATTTTAATGTCCATGTGGGTGCTAGGAAGAGCAAGTGATGGAAATGCAATTGCCAGGGTGTGGTGCTGAGAGAGTCAGAGACAAGGCCAGATGGAACTTAACAAAAGGCACTCTTAGGCACTCACTATTCTGGGGTGCATAGGGTGTCTTAACTTGCTTTCCCCATGCAGGAGCAGGATCTGGACCACTTTAAGCTGGGTTACCTGGTTAACTCTCACAATGTAGCCATGCAAATCCTCCTTCAGATCTTCTTCTTTTTCATCTCATGGAGCACAGGGAGGGCCTGAAGCTGGAGTATATGGGAGAGGAACACATGGAGACTGCTTGGGTGTTCTGATTCTAGCTCCCTTCTCCCCCATTTATAGTTCCTGCTGGACCAGAAGTGTGACATGCCATCTCCATGCCCATCACTGTGCTAAGCCAGCCCCTTTCTCTGGCTCTACATTGGCTGCAGTGAGAAGGGGGCTTGATGACTTAGCTAGTGAAAGGAGCCAGTCAGCCAACCCCTTCATGTACTGTATCACCCAGGTCCTGTACCGACACAGGAAACTCTTTGTCCACTCGTTGCAGCCATATTGCACTTATTAGTGTTGGTCGAGCACCAAAGTGCTCGGGTGCTCAAGAAGAAAACCTCGGGATGCTCGGGTGCTCTACCGAGCACAATGGAAGTCAATGGGAGAACCAGAGCATTAAACCAGGCACCCCCTGCTCTGAAGAGGGGAGGGTATCTGGTTCACAGGAAAAGGTCAGAAAATGTTGGTAACACCACCTAAATGGTTTGGGAACAGCATGGGGAGAATGTCTGGATGCATCTTTGACTCCAAGGTTGCTGGGAACGATGTTGTCCAAGTAGTACGCCACTTTTACAGACTGACAATAATACGCACCAAACTGAAGATAAAATCGATTTTAGAGGAAAAATTGTTAGGAAACATTCTTTCCTGTAGTATATTTACTTGTATATAAAATGCAAGTGCTGCCAAAAATTACAAGGAAGAGGCACTCCGATACAACCTGTATATCACATAAAGGAGGGCCTCATTCACATTGTGGTACAATTGTTAAGGTAACATAGTAACATAGTACATAAGGCCGAAAAAATACACTTGTCCATCCAGTTCGGCCTATTATCCTGCAAGTTGATCCAGAGGAAGGCAAAAAAAAACTGTGAGGTAGAAGCCAATTTTCCTCACTTTAGGGGAATAAAAAATTCCTTCCCGACTCCAGTCAGGCAATCATAATAACTCTCTGGATCAACGACCCCTCTCTAGTAGCTATAGCCTGTAATATTATTACACTCCAGAAATACATCCAGACCCCTCTTGAATTCCTTTATTGTACTCACCATCACCACCTCCTCAGGCAGAGAGTTCCATAGTCTCACTGCTCTTACCGTACAAACCTTCTTTCCTCCAGACGCAGAGGATGTCCCCTCGTCACAGTCACAGTCCTGGGGATAAATAGATGATGGGAGAGATCTCTGTACTAGCCCCTGATATATTTATACATAGTAATTAGATCTCCCCTCAGTCGTCTTTTTTCTAAAGTGAATAACCCTAATTTTGATAATCTTTCAGGGTACTGTAGTTGCTCCATTCCAGTTATTACTTTAGTTGCCCTCCTCTGGACCCTCTCCAGCTCTGCTATGTCTGCCTTGTTCACAGGAGCCCAGAACTGTACACAGTACTCCATGTGTGGTCTGACTAATGATTTGTAAAGTGGTAGGACTATGTTCTCATCACGGGCATCTATGCCCCTTTTGATGCAACCCATTATCTTATTGGCCTTGGCAGCAGCTGCCTGACACTGGTTTTTGCAGCTTAGTTTGCTGTTTATTAAAATTCCTAGATCTTTTTCCAGGTAGTGGGACTCCTTTACTCATAAAGCCTATGCACTAAGGGAAAGGGCTGCCAAAAATGACAAGGAAGCGGCACTCCAATACACCCTTTATTACACATAAAGGAGGGCATAATACAACCTTGAAAAAAATGTAATTGCTGGCCTGCTGGTGAGCCTCAAAAACATTAGACGCAAGGGCCTGCTGATGACCCTCTAAAACATTTGGGGCGAGGGCCTGCTGCTGATCTGACCATCTAAAACATTAGGGGTGAGAGTCTGCTGCTGAGTTGACCATCTAAAACATTAGGGGCGAGGGCCTGCTGCCGAGCTGACCATCTAGAAAAAATTGTGGGCGAGGGCCTGCTGCTGAGCTGAGCATCTAAAAAAAATTGTGGGCGAGGGCCTGCTGCCGAGCTGACCACCTAAAAAAGTTTGTGGGAGAAGGCCTGCTGCCGAGCTGACCCTCTAAAACATTATGGTTGATGGCCTGCTGGTGACCCTCAAAAACATGGGTGAGGGCATGCTGGTGACCCTCTAAAACATTAGGAGCAAGGGCAGCCTAATAAGCATGTTGATATGATGGAGGAGGAGGACGAGAAAAGGGAGAATAAACCATATACCCATTATCAGGGCTTTTTTTCTGGCGTAACGCACCGGAACGGCATTCCGCCACCTTTTGACATTGCAGCCTGCCATGCTCCAGCATCGCAGGCTGCGATGTATCAGCGGGGAGGGACTGGGAGGAGGAGCTGGGGGCCGGTGCGTTCACTGTGCTCCGGCCCCGCCGCTCCAGTACAGTTATAAAATGTGTAATTCAATTAATAATGATTCATGCTGCCCCCTCTGTAGTATAACATTCAATATATCCTACTCACAGGGCTACTGTTATCGTAATGCAGGCCTACTTTATGAATGAAGCAGGCGGCGCAGGCACATGACGTCAATCAGTCACGCTGCCGCTCGTCTGCCCGGCCGGCCTGCATTACGATATAACAGTAGCCCTGTGAGTAGGATATATTGAATGTTATACTACAGAGGGGGCAGCATGAATCATTAATAATTGAATTACACATTTTATAACTGTACTGGAGCGGCAATGGGGGGGTCTGTGGATGACACTGTTAAGGGGTGAGGGGGTCTGTGGATGGCACTGTTATGGGGTGGGGGGGTCTGTGGATGGCACTGTTAATGGGGGATCTGGGGATGGCACTGTTAATGGGGGATCTGTGGATGGCACTGTTATGGGGTGGGGAGGGTCTGTGGGTGGCACTGTTATGGGGTGGGGGGTCTGTGGATGGCACTGTTATAGGATGGGGGGGTCTGTGGATGGCACTGTTATAGGATGGGGGATCTGTGGATGCCATCCACAGATCCCCCATAACAGTGCCATCCACAGATCCTCCACCCCATAACAGTGCCATCCCCAGATCCCCCATTAACAGTGCCATCCCCAGATCCCCCATTAACAGTGCCATCCCCATCTGGGGGGTTTCTTTGCTGGGCTGGACTTTTATAGCCCCCCCAAATTTTACTTGTATCCCTGTTCTCTAAAGGGGCGGTTTTAGGGGGCGGTCCTAGGGGTGGGTAGGGGCATGGCCAGGGGAGGGGGGGTGAGTTCCACCACCTTTTCTCTGAGAAAAAAAGCCCTGCCAATTATAGTGGTGAAAGGGGTGCATGGGAATACAGTGTATTCAATACACCATAATAGCCACATTTAGAATGCCTTTATCTTTAGCCGCTTTCCTCTGGTGGAGTAGAGAAGTCAGGGGAAATCCAGGTCTTGTTCATTTTTATAAGAGTCAACTGGTCAGCATTTTCAGTTGACAGGCGGATGCGCTTATCAGTTATTATGCCCCCAGCAGCACTAAATACCCGCTCTGACAAAATGCTGGCGGCAGGGCAGGCCAGCACCTCCAAGGCATAGAGCGCCAGTTCGTGCCACGTGTCCAGGTTGTTGTAAGGCACACAGGGATCACTGAGGACGCTGATGTGGTCTGCTACGTACTCCTTCACCATCTTCCAAAATTTTTACCTCCTTGTGACACTAGGCCGCGCATCAGGGTGAGGGTGCTGGCGGGGTGTCATGAAACTGTCCCAGGCCTTGGAGAGTGTTGGCCTGCCTCTGTTGGAACTGCTGTGTGCTCCCCTTGTCTCCCCTCCTTAGTTGGCCAAGGAACTACATACTCTGCAGCCAGCGTTGTCAGCTGGAAATTTTTGGAGCAATTTTTCCACAAGGACCTTCTGGTTTTGCACTATTTTGCTCGTCCTCTCCACCACAGGAATGAGAGATGAGAAGTTCTCTTTGTAGCGGGTGTCGAGAAGAGTGAACAACCAGTAATCGGTGTTGTCCAAAATGCATACAATGCGAGGGTCATGGGAAAGGCAGCCTAACATAAAGTCAGCCATGTGTGCCAGAGTCCCAACAGACAAGACTTTGCTGTCCTCATCAGGAGGATGACTCTCAATTTCCTCATCCTCTTCTTCTACCCATCCACACTGAACAGATGGAATAAAACTTCCATGGGTACTATCCTCTGTAGCGGAGGCAACCGTCTCCTGCTCCTCCTCTTCATCATCATCCAATTTGCGCTGAAAAGACGAACTGAGTGTGGTCTGGCTATCACCCTGTGTACTGTCTTTCCCTATTTCCACCTCTTCCACATGTAAAGCGTCCGCCTTAATTGTGAGCAGCGAGCGTTTCAGTAGACACAGAAGTGGGATGGTTACGCTGATAATAGCGTTATCGCCGCTCACCATCTGTTTTGATTCCTCAAAGTTGCGTAAAACCTCACAGAGGTCAGACATCAATGCCCACTTGTCACTTGTGAAGAGCGGAGGCTGACTGGAAAGGCGACGACCATGTTGCAGCTGGTATTCCACTACTTCCCTCTGCTGCTCATAAAGCCTGGCCAACATGTGGAACGTGGAGTTTCTGCGCGTGCTCACATTGCACAACATCGGTGAGCTGGCAATTGCAAGCGCTGCTGCGTTGATGTTACTTGCAGAAATGGGCACACACGCGGTGCACCTTCACCAGTAGCTCAGGCAAATTAGAGTAGGTTTTAAAAAAAATGCTGAACCACTAGGTTGAACACATGGGCTAGGCATGGTTGTGTGTGAGCTTGCTGAGCTCCAAAGCCGCCACCAAGTTACAGCCACTATCAGACACAACCATGCCTAGGTTAAGTGGCGAGAGACACAGCTCAGTCTGGTCCCTTGTCCCCTGCCGCAGCTCTGCGGCAGTGTGCTGTTTGTCACCTAAGCAGATCAGTTTAAGCACGGCCTGTTGCCTCTTCCCCACTGCAGTGCTACACTGCTTTCATCTACTGACTGATGGCTGACTGGTGCTGCAAGATGATTATTCAGATGTTGAAGTGGAGGAGAAGGCGGAGGAGGAGAAGGGGGGGTTGCAGCCACTAACGTAGGTGGTGGCGGAAAACCTGATAAAAGTAGGGCCCGCAATCCTTGGCAACCTGTGCCTCTCTCCCGGCCACCATAACGTTCACCCAGTGTGCCGTCAGGGAAATGCAGCGTCCCTGGCCAAAAGCACTTGTCAATGTGTCAGTCGTTAAGTGGACCTTCCCAATAACTGCATTGGTCAGGGCACGGGTGATGTTACAGGACACATGCTGGTGTAAGGCTGGGACTGAATACCGCTAAAAATTTTGGCGGCTGGGGACAGAGTACCGCGGGACAGCTGCCGCTTTCAGGCTGTGGAAATTCTCTCTGGCAACAAGCCTAAATGGCAACATTTCCAGGGCCAGCAATTTGGAAAGGTGCACATTTAGTGCTACAGTATGTTCTGTGGGTGGGTGGCTGGGTATTTCTGCTTTTGTTCAAAGGCCTGGGGTATAGACATCTGTACGCTGTGGTGACACACAGAAGTGGATGTGCAAGCTGATGGTGTTTGCGAAGGTCCAGGTGCATTGCAGGAGGCATCCGGGCCTGCGTCTTGGACAGGGGATTGGCCAACCCATAACACAGGGAAGAGGAGGCAGTGGTGTGACACGCAGACACTGGTTGTGGACCCAGGCATTCAGCCCACCTATTAGGACGGATTATGCTGGTGGTGGTAAGGTTGCTAGTGTTGGTATTGTTCTTAAAAAAAGTGACAGACTGCAGAACACCTACCCCTTGGCAAGGGAGATTGCCGCAAGAGGCTGCTCTAGGAAAAAGTTGCGGGCCTGTTTGGTGTGGCCCGCCTTCTCCCTTTTGCCACCCCACTGCCTTTCCAGCCTGTTGTAGTGCTGCAGATCCCTCCCCCTCTGTACTGCTGTCCTCGCTGAGCTTGCCACCTTCCCAGGTTGGGTCAGTGATTTAATCGTCCAGCTCCTCCTCTTCTACTTCCTCACTCTGGTCATCCTCCTGACTTGTGGACCTAACAACAACCTAATTTATTGACAACTGTGTCTCATCCTCATCACGAACCTCTTGAGACACTAATTGCGGTTGACTTATTCGCAACTGTGTCTCATCATCATCATCCACCTCGTGAAACACTAATTGCCGTTCTCCACCATCATCTTCTTCTGACTGTGGATGCTCCAGGGTTTGGGAATCAGGGCACATGTCCTCATGTCCCTCTTCAAGCGGGCTTGGCGAGAGGCCCAAATTATGGAATGTCGATGAAAACAGCTCCTCGGAATATCCGAGTGTGGGATCACTTGTTTGCCCAGACTCTCCATGGTGGGTGGAGGGAGTATCAGGGTGAGGATTCTGTTGACCAGACTCTTGGCTACTCAGACTGGACTTTCTGGAAGACAGGGTGATGCTTAACTGACTGGAAGCATTATCTGCTGCAATCCAACCGACCACCTGGTCGCACTGTTCTGACTTCGAGAGTGTTGTCCTGCGCCGCCCTGCAAACTGGGACATGAAGCTAGGTATCGTGGATGAGTATGTTTCTTGTGCTCTGGAAGCAGGCACAGTTTCACCACGCCCAGGGCCATGGCCTCTGCGTGCACCATCAGCAGCATGGCCACTTCCCCATCCCTAACTGCTTGCCTTGCTCATATTAAATGATATATATGCTTGCAAGTATGTCACACGTACAGTAGCGCACGTTTTGTAAGTGTATGCACAAATAAAGTACACAGAATGTCACAGATATTTTTAGGATGCGGACACGTTAAACAGGAGGTATAGCGCAAGTAATGTTGCTGTCACCGCCGCCTAATAAAAAATTACACCGAATGTCACTGATATTTAGGATGCGCACACGTTAAAAAGGAGGTATAGCGCAAGTAATGTCGCTGTCACTACAGGCTAATAAAAAAATTCACTGAATGAATGTCACTGATATTTAGGATGCGCACACGTTAAACAGGAGGTACAGTGCAAGTAATGTCGTTGTCACCACCACCTAATAAAAAAATCACACTGAATGAATGTCACTAATACAGTATTTTAGATGGGCAAACATTATACAGGAGTTGTAGCGCAGGTAATGTCGCTGCCACCAGCAGCAAAAAAATTGGACTGAATGTCACTGATATTTCGGATACGCAAACGGAGATGTAGCGCAGGCAATGCAACTGTCTGCAGCGGACACCGTCTACAGAAAAAGTACACTGGATGCCACAGATATGTTTAGGCTACGCACACGTTACACTGGAGATGTAGCGCAGATAATGTCGCTGTCACCAGCGGTGAAAAAAATTACAAAGAATGTCACTGATAATTCGGATGCGCTAACGTTATACTGGAAATGTAGTGCAGGTAATGTCGCTGCCACCATTAGCAAAAAAATTTGACTGAATGTCACGTATACGCAAACGTTATACTGGAGATGTAGAGCAGGTAATGTAACTGTCTGCAGCGGACACCGTCTACGGAAAAAGTACACTGGATGTCACGTATATTTTTAGGTTGTGCACACGTTAAACAGGAGATGTAGCTCAGATAATTGAAAGCAATTGCAAGCTATTTAGCGCAGGTTGCGCTAAAAATATATATTGCTGCCACACACAATAGTCCTTAAAAGGACTTTTGGGTCTATAACAAGTATAAAAGCTAAAATATTGCTATTTCAATACCTACACTATCTCTCCCTTCTGCTCTCCAGCTCTCCCTTACTAAGACTGAGCCGAACACGTGTCATCGGGTGCTGTATAGCACCCGATGACGCGTTCCTGCCAGCCAATCACTGTAATGCCAGCAGCCAACATGGCTACGGCATTACAGTGAAGGGCAGTACTTACCTGCATGTTTATTGGCTGCATTACAGCCAACAAACATGCGGGGAGGAGACTCTAGCATCACGCTCAAGCACACACGGTATTCGGCCGAACACTGCAATGTGCCAAGCATAGCGATGATCACCCAACACTAGCTCTTATTGGTGCAATTTTTGCCAAATCTCAGTGAACGCTGAAATTTAGTGCAACCAGAACACTAACGTTTTAGTATTGCATCCCAACCTGTGATATGACTGCAACATGTTTTATTTTTGCTTTATTGTTCTTTTACACATAGTGGGGGATTTATTAATATGTGCCCACCATGAAGGTCGTTCTCCCATATGATTGGGTATTTTTTATCCTTGTGTAAAGTGTACTAGGTTTCTCAACCGGGTACATGGTAAAAGAACACAAGGTCAGACCTGACAGTAGAAAAGTGATAAAAATGTGTCCAAAAAAGGGTTGCATGGGCTGCATAAACATGGCATTTGGCCCATATTTTGTAAGCCGTTTAAAATACATACTTGTAAATTCCTCAGAAATGAGATAATAGTACGCTAGCTTACTTGGAACACAGACCATGAGATTTGCCAAAATAAAACTCTCAGCAAAAATATACATACATCTCTAGATTACCGTAGTTGATGCTCTTCTTTGACCACTCCGCCATATAAACTAAAACACTACACAAGGGCTGCGTGGATGCTATGTTTGAGAGGAGGGCAAGAATTAAGAAAACACATATGAGTTACATCTGAGGATTAAGAACTTGTCTTGCTGCAGCTGCTTCTGCTCAGATAGCTCCATAATGTGCCTTAATGGTGATGCTGACGTCAGGGTGACTCCAGCTTCGATGAAGGGGCTGTCAGACATGTCATATGAGGCACCGCTTTTCAAATTTCAAAAATGCTTTTGAAAACATTATTAGCTAAAACTATTTTCACCACAGCCGGTAGATGCTAAACAAATAATGGCCCGCCAGGTCCCTTCATGAAGTCTTATTTTGGCATTTTTCAAAGGAGATGATTTTAAAATAACCAGAGTTTTTTGGAGAAGAGTGTAGACTATAAAGCACGCAACACACTGCCTTAGTGAGAGATAAGATGATGGTGGTGCCTGAAATTTTTACTTTGAGTTTCATTGAGGTATGTAAGGAGATTGTCGTGACTGATTATGTATACACAGTGCAAAACAGTTATATTTTTACCAGGGTGGCCTGGCCATTCAGGTATTTCAGTCCACTCACACACACAGCTCCATTTCATATACAGTAAACTCACAATTGGGTTGCGATAGAGGTGTATGGTCTCCAATGTATCTCAATGTGCCCCATGTGCACTGTATCTAGTAGTATCTCTGTATGCTTCTGATTTCATATAGAGTCACATTTAGACTCCCATAGAGGTATATGGTCTCTACCGTATCTCGGTATGACCCTGATTTCATATAGAGTAACAATTGGATTCCCATAGAGCTGTATGGTTTCTAGTAGTAACTCCATATACCCCTAATTTAATATAGACTCACAGTTGGGTTCCCATAGAGGTGTATGGTCTCTACTTATTCACCGTATGCCCCTGATTTCATAAAGAGTCACAACTGGGCTCCCACAGAGGTGTATGGTCTCTACGGTACAGTATCCCCGTATGCCCCTTATTTCATATAGAGGCACAATTGGGTTCCCATAGAGATGTATGGTCTCTACTATATCTTGGTATGCCCCTGATTTTATATGGAGTCACAGTTGGGCTTCCATAGAGGTGTATGGTTTCTAGTAGTATCTAGTACACATGATCCCTCCCTGCTTCTATCTTGTGTGCCAATGAGAAGGCTGCAGTATATTTGACTTTAGGAGTAATGTTTGCGAATTTTCGTAATTAGATTTTTTTTTATTGCAAATTTTTTAACTTACAACTATTAGAAAAAGAAGATTATAGCACTATATTAGCTAAATTGCTCTATATTAGTTTTTTTTGAATATTCGCTATATTGCTATAACTTAGTTTTTTCGAATATTCGGAATATTCTAAAACAAGAATATATAGCAATATAGTGAATATTCGAAAAAAACTAATATAGAGCAATTTTGCTAATATAGTGCTATAATCTTCTTTGTCTAATAGTTGTAAGTTGAAAAATTTGCAATAAAAAATTCGAATTATGAAAATTCGCATTACGAAAATTCGCATATTACACAATCATTACCTTGCCGATTTTTCAAGTAAAAAAAAAACGTAGAACATAACGAATATTTGAATTTGCGAATATTCAACGAATATTCTACAAAATATTTGCAAAATATTGCGAATTCGAATATGACCCCTGCTGCTCATCACTAGTAATCCTCATGTCATCCCTGTGAGGTCAGCAAAGGGCATATCTTGATGGCTTATTATAGAAGTAAAGGAGAGAAGTACTAAGGTACTAAGAGAGTGGTCATAGATTCAATTGACTTCCTTTTGTAGGCAATTAGCCTACTTACATACCTAAGTGTAGTGGGGATGATGGGAAGACGCTCCTAGACGGGCGTTTTCCGGTCTCGCTTCCTCAGGAGAAGTCACTATTATGTATGTAACTATTACATCGTATGGTACATTGTCATGCTTGTATCACTGAGAACTACTGAATAGGTGTGGATAAGTAGAGCACAGTAGAGGTTAGAGGCGGTATATGCCCCATATCCATCTGGATTTGTGTTGCTGCTACTTTTAACTGGTCACCATTCTCTGAATTGGCAGTCCTGCCAGCATCATTTTTGTAGATGGCATAAAACACTTTATTTTGTGTACTTGACTAGGGTCGATAAGGTGGTGAAACTTTTGTGGATTCCCTGTTAATATTATTGTGTATGAATTATGATGATATAATTTTTTTTTTTTAATCATGTCTAATAAAAAGTATTTTATGGTTAAAGGAAATTAATTTCACTCATTTGTTGTTGGGATAATATTTATTATTGAGTGTCCCTGTGAGGATTTTATTAATTTTGGACCTATTGTGTCGTTAATCATATAGGCTTAGTGTTCTTTTCTTTTTTTGGAAGGAAAGTTAATTTGAATATCTTTCCCAGAAGGTATGCGAATTAGCTTTACTTCCAAAAAGAAAAGAACACTAAACCTATCTGATGCCAGCAGATGTAAGATTTGCATAAGCCCACTCAGTTAAACAAGGCATTTCTTTTACTTGAGACAAAGGAGAACTGTCTTGCATGTCTCATACAGAGATATGTAATATCAGGACAATCCGGTACTCTTGTCCTTTCGGAAGGAAGACTAGCTTGCAGGTCTCATTTCCAGTGGGGTATTACGTGTAGGTCTCTCTCTCTCTCTCTCTCTCTCTCTGTGATTTGCTGAAACAAATCACAAGAAATTTGGGTTTGTTAAAAATTTAATTATTTTGGGAAATTTGGGATGAATTCTGGATCGGTAGAGTTGATTTGCTCATCTCTAGCTGTAAGTTATTTTTTTTTGTGACATGCAAAGCTACAGTCTACTGTACCACACGGGTGATGTGAATATTGGACGTACAGTATCTGGATTTGCTCTTTACCACTAAGCATGGCTGCATCTGTCTGGCCTTCTCACCTGATGTGGAGTTTATGAGAAATGCCTCCTGCTTTATATTTGCCTCTTTCAGGGAGGTTGTCTGAGAACATCTGTGCTTATAAACAGTATAGCAAACTGTGCATTGTCAGCTCGATAGACAGGCAAGCCGTCAGCGAAATAGCAAGGTTAAGCCACGAACATTTAGAGCTCTGTCATTTTACTTTGTTATTTTCTTCTCTATTATTTCACCACTTAGGATTCTTATCACTGCTGAAAGTGTTTGTCAGCATCATGCCTTTTATTTTTTCGCAACGTGCTCAAATTAAATCCATCTTTTCTAATATAACTTCTTATGTTATCACAAAGTTACGTGCCGGCAGAGGCGTATGCAGGATCTTGGCATGGGGGCTGTAGGGTAGGTCACAGGTATGGTCATGCAGAGGAACTGTAGTCAGTGGATGCACACACATTTCATATACATAATAGAATGATTTTATTACAGAGTGTTTAAATAATGTCGCTGTATAGTGTGGCTCCTCTCCACCACCTGACATGCTGCGACTATAAGGGGTAACCCCTCTCCACCACCTGACATGCTGCAAATATAAGGGGTAACCCTCTTCACCACTTGACATGGTGTGACTAGAAGAGGTAAAAGTACTCTACCCCAAGCTTGACTCTCACTCAGGCTAAAAATGTCATACATATCCTAAACAATCCACGCACCCGGGAACATCAACGTTATCACCACTTGCTGAATATGGGCGATATGCCACACACACTACATACTGGTAAGGTAACGACTGCAATTTTGCAAAAATCAGGTAACTGTCACGGCTGAGGATGGGGAAAACCCTCAGCCGTGCGATGACAGAAGATGGTAGTCACGACTTGGCCAGAACTACAGAATTAGGGAGCAGGTCACCTCCTATTGCTTCCCTAATCTGACCCTAACTCCTAGCGACATGAGCCGACCTTGAAGGTAGGAGGACTCATGCTCTGGAACCTCGGGTCCCTACTACCCCTCCGCAGGTCCCTAAGCTAGGAGCTGGGTAGACTACCTGTTCCTCCTGGACATGGAGAAATAGGAGTCTAAAGATGGCCAAACTATAAAGACAGGGGAACAGGAACAGTCATATGGCAATGGCAGGTAAGTGCAACTAGTACTAACACTTACCTGCCACAGACACCGAGCCTGGGACCCAAGTATCAGTGCTGCTGTCCACAAACAAAATAGACAGAGCACACACACCACACAGGACGCCAGGAAACCATACGCTGCAAAGAATAGACGTGACACACAAACACATCCTCAGAACATCGTGTATAACAATACATAACAATTTGTTTATGACCACAAGGGTGGCCCCCACTGGCAGATGAATTACCAGGAGGGTGTCTCCAGCAAAGCATGGCTGAAGAACCCCTCAGCTTCTGATCTCCAAAGAGGCTTTATAGCCCAAAGTGGCCACACCCACACAGACACACACAGGAGAGGGAATTAACCCTTCCAACACTAACCAGGGAGTGAAACCACTTAAAGGGGAAGTGTCCAAAAGAAGATCACACTGCAGCTGTTACCGCAGGCAACGACATGGGTGGCAAACATGTCCTGGGAGTCAGCCAGAAGGCCGAGACACTGCCACCACATGTACACATCCAAACCAAACGTTGCCACGGGCAGCCACAGTGAAGGGAAGAGTCACAGTGCACACCAAACATAAACTTCGTGCACACCAGACATACAAAGTGCATAACATACACACACACCTGAGAGGTTGCTAGGTGCAACCGCATGAACATTGCCGCAAGCTGCCTAGCACCAGCTCAGGCTGATCTACTGCGACAATACAAAATAACTTGTTGCCCGCGGCAACCACAAGTGAGGCAGCACACTAGCGGACCTCACCTGTGGTTGAACACCCAATAGCAAACCGCAGGCAACAGCGTGCGGTTCAGGAGTCACGACCATGACCATGGCCGTGATAGTAACATAAGCCATATTATACTAAAAAACTTTAGGGTTCTTTAGGGCAACAAGGCAAAGCTATTAAAGTTTTCACCATACTTAAATATTGATGGCCTGACCTCGGGATAGTTCATCAATATTAGATCAGTGAGGTCCAACACCTGGCAGACTGCTAATTATTTTCCTTTTCCACTCCAGTTAGTAGATCTAAGGCTACCCCTCGATGTTCGCCAGAGCCCACTGCAAGGCAGGTTGGATTTGGCTGCTTGGAACCCAGGTTAAATCTGTGGAATAAGGTGGCAGAAAACAGGTGCAAGCTCACAGGTAGCAGACTTAAAGGGGTTGTCTCATGTCAGCAAGTGGCCTTTACTTGCATTTACTTATACATGCCACAGAAGGCTTTAGAACATATAACTGCACCGCTGAATGGCAAAAATATTTTACTTTTGCCACTAATACACAACAAAAAGGGATTTAGAACATATAACTGCACCGCTGAACGGCAAATATATTTTTATTTTGCCATTATTACACGCCAAAAAGGGCTTTAGAACATATAACTGAAGGGACTAGACATAATGGAGCAAGGGGCTTCACTGGGAACTCATCAAGAGGCAGGCTTGAGCTCTTCATGAAGGCGGGCTCAGGCACTAGCAAGAGGCGAGCTTGACTCCTATTGCCGAGAATCATGACCCGCTGGGCACTTTGTAGCCTAATTTGCATTTCAATTGTAACACCCTAGAGTGGAATTACCACATCTGCACCTCACTACTATCTCCTATGTTTAACCTAATATCATCTGTGTATTTATTTCCAAGTGTTTTACAAAGTGCATTTCCTATTTTGTAACTGTCATGTTTAAGTGTAATGTGCCTGGTTCACCAGCAGAGGGCAGCATAAATGGCAGAGCTACAGGTACATATAATGAAACCTTCCTTTCCATTCTACCACTCCCTCTGTGGTGTTGTTGGGGTTTTTCCACTTCCTGCAGGAAGTGTGGGGACCAGTTTTAGTCAGTCCAGCTTACCCCCTTCTAGGGGAAGGTCTACTTTTACCCCCTGCACTTCCCTGCTGGACATGCCTTGTCTAGGCCAGCTAGAGCACCATAAGCTCTGCTGGACACGGAGGCCAAAGCTTGCTGGACACGGAGGCCAACCAGAAGTTGCAGCACCCAGGGAAAGCTAAATTATACAGCTACCCTGTCAGGTCAGCAGAGCCAGAGAGTAATAGAGTTACATGCTACCGCCTGCTGGGAACCAAGACAAAGCCTGAGTCTGTTTGCAGAAAAGTTTATTCAATTAAAGCTGCTATCAAATTCATCACAAGGTTTGGACTCAATTTATTTCTCCATCCCCTTCATCAACAACCCCCCTTTTTTTATTGCTTCGGAGCCATCGCCTAGGGTCCAGCGTATCCAGGTAGGAGCACCGTGACATGTGCACTAACATTAAGGGACATTTGAACCATCCTACACCAATCTGGAATTCCTACACATGGGTATCATCTATTACATCACTAAAAGGGGCCCTGTGCCCTTGTTGCTTTCTCTGCGACTGGAGTCACGAAAACAAGTACCTTTTCCTCTTAAAGGGCCCTGGGGGGAGGCACCCGCTGCACAATCAAACTTATTTTTATGAAGGTTGGAAACAGTGTGAAGACACAATGTGCTACAACACAGTTCCTTTGGTTTTATACCCATGAATGAAGTGACGATTCCCTTTAAGTACATTACATACTATTTGTTACCACTTAGATTTAAAGAAGAACTCCACCAAAACGTATTTTTGGCTTTCTAACTTTGTTTTCTTCAGCTCTTATTCATATTGTCCCGATGTAAAATCAACAATGGGATGGTTATTTCAAAGTTCTTAGAGGAAAATTATAACGTAGAGTAGATCTACCCTTAGAGAGTTTTCCCCGGACTAGAAAAAAAATGTGCATACATTCTTCCAGAAACAGCTCCACACTTTATTGAGGCTGTGTCTGATATTGCAGCTCGGCTTCATTGAAGTAGCTGAATATTAGGCTTTACCGTGTTCTAGCTGGGAGGAAGAAAGAGGCTGAGAAGCTGTAAGCTAAGTAAAGAAACTTTTTGCTTGAGACAACATATCTGCTCTTTGATATCTTAGTCCTATGAAGATGACAGATTTCAGTACCTAAGAGCTGTGATCAGTCTTTATCCTTCTATGATCTTATGTGTAACATTTTTTTATTATCCCACTCGACAGTTACATTAATGACGTCACCCATCAGTATGTCACATTTTGTTATGTATCTGGTGCAGGTTTTAGTCTTTCCTTGGCAGAAATGTCCAAGACCTGCAGGGATATCCTTTGGTGTTTTACATTCTGAGTGTGAAAAAAGGGATATTATGGTAAATTGCACCAAATCCCTCACAGTCTATAACATGAATATTAAGAGAAGTATGACTGGAAGCTTCCAAGAGAAATACACGTAGTATGCTAACTCAAATAATCCACTTATCACAAAACTGAAAGGGGTGTTTGCAGAACGCCAGAGGGTGTGAGGTGGCCAGAGAGAATGGGAGTGGTGGAGGTGGCAATGGTGAAAAAAAAGATCAAGCCATTTCAACGTCCAATCCTTTTGTTCTGGCAGAAGATAGAAGCCAATCGAGCATGCAGGTATGGCCGGTCAACCAGGCGTTCGACTGACAGCTTTTGAAAATGTAGGGGCATTATTAGTGGGACTGACAAAGGTAGACATCTTGTATGTTCATCTCTGGTACCCAGGTCTATCGTTAATCAGTCATTCAAACCTATTCAGATAGTTGCATAGGTTATCTATTTAGGAGCAAGAAGGAGCCAAGCATACTATTACTATGGGGTACTCTAGATTTAATAGCTTCCTCTCTTCTGTGAAGGGTTTACACTAGATTTTGGAAAATGGTTGCAAGAACACTTGTGGTTGAGGTCACGTCTCCTGACCTCAACAGCTACTACAGTGGCCGCTTAGAATAAATAGCCAAATCTCTTACTGAAAGGTACGGCTTCTGACATCATCAGTAAGCTTGTTATTCATATCTCTCTCCACCAGAGACAACCCCAGACTATCGTTTTTGGCTAATCATCTTTCTATGGCATAGAGTGTTATCTGGTGATATCCTCATTGAGTAGTCATTTTTATTTGAACCTACTGACCCTGGGTGCATTCTTTTGCCCTCACTGTATTCTCTTCTTCAGAGGCTTTGAACATGCAGACTTGTTCACCATTACTTATCCACAAATTTTGTTTAGGACTCCAATTTCTCACATTAAAAATTCAATATATTATATTGACAAGCTGGCACCGTTCATAGCTGTGCCCACCGAGTAGAAGAAGCCATGGTTGGCATGCATGCACCATTTATCTTGATTTGCTTGTTTTGGCTTGGACTGCACATTTATTTTGCTCTGGTGGTGTAATTTGTATACCCTGCTTCTCTGCTTGCCAGTGCAACGATGCTGGTTGTCCACAAGACTGCAGAACTTGATTTCACCTATAGTAGTCAGTAGAGATGAGAAAATCAAAGCTGATGAAGTGGAATTCATTTAGAGTAATGTATATGTAGGTACTGCGCGACTTGTACTCCCTATTGCTTTCTCAATCAGAATGGCACCATGAAGATACGTAATGGTTATAGCAGGGACTTACAGTTTGGTTGTGATGTCTCAATCCCAGATGCTCCTCTGTGGGTGCTGTTCTCCTGCGTCTTTCCAACTTTCTTCTTTTCTTTTTTTCTTTTTTGTTTTTGGTGCCGTGCGGGATGAGGGAAGGTTTGGGGAGCTGGGCCCTAATAGTAACAACTATTTTTTAAAATGAGAATATTACTTGAGCTTGCCCCGGCCGGTGACACCGCTCGTGACGAGCGGTGTCACCGGCCGGGGCAAGCTCAAGTAATATTCTCATTTTAAAAAATAGTTGTTACTATTAGGGCCCAGCTCCCCAAACCTTCCCTCATCCCGCACGGCACCAAAAACAAAAAAGAAAAAAAGAAAAGAAGAAAGTTGGAAAGACGCAGGAGAACAGCACCCACAGAGGAGCATCTGGGATTGAGACATCACAACCAAACTGTAAGTCCCTGCTATAACCATTACGTATCTTCATGGTGCCATTCTGATTGAGAAAGCAATAGGGAGTACAAGTCGCGCAGTACCTACATATACATTACTTACATCATTCACTTGATATCCAACGGTGGCGATACCGTTGCGGTACCGCTGCGTCAGCCAAACTCAGTGCAAGCGCCGGTGTACTACTATGGAATTCATTTAGAATTTGAGGAACAATTTGATTTGCAACGAATGCGAATTTCCTCCTGCTTCGTGGTAACGAATCACAATTTTTCATAAAATGGCGGCTACATGTGTGAGGACTGAAAACATGGGGCAAAGAACTCTGGGAAGGCGGTATCACCCAGATTAACATGCATGCATGCAGCCAGCCAGCCCTGTGATGTCACAGCCCTATAAATACGGCAGCCATTTTAGATTCTGCCATTTTCCAGTGTTCTGAGTGCAGGGACAGATGTGGGAAGGCGTAGCAATAGGAAAATCCTAATTGTGAAAAAAGAAACTGAAAAAACGATTTATAAGTGCAGGGAAAGGATAGGGAGGAATCATTTCACAGAATCTTAGTGCAGGGAGAGAGGTCAGAAGATGCTAGGGATAGCGATAGCAAAGCGATTTAAAAGTGCAGGGAAAGATTATTTGGGGATCCAAATAGCCATTAGACAGCTCTGTCATTCCAGGTATTTGTTCATGAGGTGCAAGTGCTATGTTGAAAAGCTTTAGTGGCTTATATCTGTGGAAAAAGAAAAATATATAAGCATTTCACTGCTGCAGTTTTTTCTGGTGAAAGCGTATAGGGGCGTATTTAAGTAAAAACAGCAAAAAATATACGCACTTTACTGCTTAATTTTTCCCTGGTAAAAGCGTATAGGGGCGTATTTCAGTCCTACAAGAAAAATATATACGCAGTTCACTCTTTAAGTTTTTTTTCTGGTAAAAGCGTATAGGGGCGTATTTCAATAAAAAAGGAAAAAATATACGCACTTCACTGGCGCATTTATTTCTGCTAAAAGCGTTTACTAGCCAATTTCAGTAAAAAAAATATATATATTCTCAGTTCACGTTGGTGGTTATATGTGTTGAAAGCGTACAGAAAGAAACAAAATATACGCACTTCACTGGTACACTTATTTGTGGCAAAAGGGTTTAGTGGCCTATTTCAGTACAGAAAGAAAAATATACGCACTTCACTGGTGCATTTATTTCTGCTGAAAGCGTTTACTGGTCTATTTCAGTGCAAAAAGAATACTATATTCTCAGTTCACGTCGGCGGTTATATGTGTTGAAAGCATGGCTGGGAGTCAGCAGGGTGGCAGTAGTGGGAGGTCGGGAGCCAGACACGCCCGGGGTAGACCACCTGCTTCGCAGCAGCCTACCTGACCGGGAAGTAGTGGTGCAGGGGTTCACGGAAGTAGCGGCGGTAGCAGTCAGTCATTGCGTCGGTTATATGTGCTATTTAGTATTTCAATCCAAAAAGAAAAATATATTCTCAGTTCACTGGCGGTTTTTTGTGTTTAGTGGCCTATTTCAGTATAAAAAGAAAAATACATTCTCAGTTCACGTCGGCAGCGGTTATATGTCGAAAGCGTTTACTGTTCTTTTTCAGTACAAAAAGAAAATTATATACGCATTTCACTTCTGCAGTTGTTATTATTTGAGTACAAAAACTAAATATATTCAGTGTTCACTTTTGCAGTCATATAGTTGCAAGAAAAAATATGTGAACCCTTTGGAATGATATGGATTTCTGCACAAATTGGTCATAAAATGTGATCTGATCTTCATCTAAGTCACAACAATAGACAATCACAGTCTGCTTAAACTAATAACACACAAAGAATTAAATGTTACCATGTTTTTATTGAACACACCATGTGAACATTCACAGTGCAGGTGGAAAAAGTATGTGAACCCCTAGACTAATGACATCTCCAAGAGATAATTGGAGTGAGGTGTCAGCCAACTGGAGTAGAATCAATGAGATGAGATTGGAGGTGTTGGTTACAGCTGCCCTGCCCTATATAAAAAGACACACCAGTTCTGGGTTTGCTTCTCGCAAGAAGCATTGCCTGATGTGAATGATGTCTCGCACAAAAGAGCTCTCAGAAGACCTACGATTAAGAATTGTTGACTTGCATAAAGCTGGAAAGGGTTATAAAAGTATCTCCAAAAGCCTTGCTGTTCATCAGTCCACGGTTAGACAAATTGTCTATAAATGGAGAAAGTTCAGCACTGCTGCTACTCTCCCTAGGTGTGGCCGTCCTGTAAAGATGACTGCAAGAGCACAGCGCAGACTGCTCAATGAGGTGAAGAAGAATCCTAGAGTGTCAGCTAAAGACTTACAAAAGTCTCTGGCATATGCTAACATTCCTGCTAGCAAATCTATGATATGTAAAACACTAAACAAGAATGGATTTAGTGGGAGGATACCACAGAGGAAGCCACTGCTGTCCAAAAAAAACATTGCTGCAAGTTTACAGTTTGCACAAGAGCACCTGAATGTTCCACAGCAGTACTGGCAAAATATTCTGTGGACAGATGAAACCAAAGTTTAGTTGTTTGGAAGAAATACACAACACTATGTGTGGAGAAAAAGAGGCACAGCACAACAACATCAAAACCTTATCCCAACTGTGAAGTATGGTGGTGGGAGTATCATGGTTTGGGGCTGCTTTGCTGCGTCAGGGCCTGGACAGATTGCTATCATCAAAGGAAAAATGAATTTATCAAGACATTTTGCAGGAGATCTTAAGGCCATCTGTCCACCAGCTGAAGCTCAACAGAAGATGGGTGTTGCAACAGGACAACGACCCAAAGCATAGAAGTAAATCAACAACAGAAGAAAATATGCCTTCTGGAGTGGCCCAGTCCTGACCTCAACCCGATTGAGATGCTGTGTCATGACTAGAGTTGAGCGAACACCTGGATGTTCGGGTTCGAGAAGTTCGGCCGAACATCCCGGAAATGTTCGGGTTCGGGATCCGAACCCGATCCGAACTTCGTCCCGAACCCGAACCCCATTGAAGTCAATGGGGACCCGAACTTTTCGGCACTAAAACGGCTGTAAAACAGCCCAGGAAAGGGCTAGAGGGCTGCAAAAGGCAGCAACATGTAGGTAAATCCCCTGCAAACAAATGTGGATAGGGAAATTAATTAAAATAAAAATTAAATAAATAAAAATTAACCAAAATCAATTGGAGAGAGGTTCCATAGCAGAGAATCTGGCTTCCCGTCACCCACCACTGGAACAGTCCATTCTCAGATATTTAGGCCCCGGCACCCAGGCAGAGGAGAGAGGTCCCGTAACAGACAATCTGGCTTCATGTCAGCAGAGAATCAGTCTTCATGTCATAGCAGAGAATCAGGCTTCACGTCACCCACCACTGTAAGAGTCCATTTTCATAAATTTAGGCCAAGCACCCAGGCAGAGGAGAGAGGTCCCGTAACAGAGGATCTGGCTTCATGTCAGCAGAGAATCAGTCTGCATGTCATAGCAGAGAATCAGGCTTCACGTCAGCCACCACTGCAACAGTCCATTGTCATAAATTTAGGCCCAGCACCCAGGCAGAGGAGAGAGGTCCCGTAACAGAGGATCTGGCTTCATGTCAGCAGAGAATCAGTCTGCATGTCATAGCAGAGAATCAGGCTTCACGTCAGCCACCACTGCAACAGTCCATTGTCATAAATTTAGGCCCAGCACCCAGGCAGAGGAGAGAGGTCCCGTAACAGACAATCTGGCTTCATGTCAGCAGAGAATTAGTCTGCATGTCATAGCAGAGAATGAGGCTTCACGTCAGCCACCACTGCAACAGTCCATTGGCATATATTTAGGCCTAGCACACAGGCAGAGGAGAGAGGTCCCGTAACAGACAATCTGGCTTCATGTCAGCAGAGAATCAGTCTGCATGTCATAGCAGAGAATGAGGCTTCACGTCACCCACCACTGCAACAGTCCATTGGCATATATTTAGGCCTAGCACACAGGCAGAGCAGAGAGGTCCCGTAACAGACAATCTGGCTTCATGACAGCAGAGAATCAGTCTGCATGTCATAGCAGAGAATGAGGCTTCACGTCACCCACCACTGCAACAGTCCATTGGCATATATTTAGGCCTAGCACACAGGCAGAGCAGAGAGGTCCCGTAACAGACGATCTGGCTTCATGTCAGCAGAGAATCAGTCTGCATGTCATAGCAGAGAATGAGGCTTCACGTCACCCACCACTGCAACAGTCCATTGGCATATATTTAGGCCTAGCACACAGGCAGAGCAGAGAGGTCCCGTAACAGACGATCTGGCTTCATGTCAGCAGAGAATCAGTCTGCATGTCATAGCAGAGAATGAGGCTTCACGTCACCCACCACTGCAACAGTCCATTGGCATATATTTAGGCCTAGCACACAGGCAGAGCAGAGAGGTCCCGTAACAGACAATCTGGCTTCATGACAGCAGAGAATCAGTCTGCATGTCATAGCAGAGAATGAGGCTTCACGTCACCCACCACTGCAACAGTCCATTGGCATATATTTAGGCCTAGCACACAGGCAGAGCAGAGAGGTCCCGTAACAGACAATCTGGCTTCATGTCAGCAGAGAATCAGTCTGCATGTCATAGCAGAGAATGAGGCTTCACGTCACCCACCACTGCAACAGTCCATTGGCATATATTTAGGCCTAGCACACAGGCAGAGCAGAGAGGTCCCGTAACAGACAATCTGGCTTCATGACAGCAGAGAATCAGTCTGCATGTCATAGCAGAGAATGAGGCTTCACGTCACCCACCACTGCAACAGTCCATTGGCATATATTTAGGCCTAGCACACAGGCAGAGCAGAGAGGTCCCGTAACAGACAATCTGGCTTCATGTCAGCAGAGAATCAGTCTGCATGTCATAGCAGAGAATGAGGCTTCACGTCACCCACCACTGCAACAGTCCATTGGCATATATTTAGGCCTAGCACACAGGCAGAGCAGAGAGGTCCCGTAACAGACGATCTGGCTTCATGTCAGCAGAGAATCAGTCTGCATGTCATAGCAGAGAATGAGGCTTCACGTCACCCACCACTGCAACAGTCCATTGGCATATATTTAGGCCTAGCACACAGGCAGAGCAGAGAGGTCCCGTAACAGACAATCTGGCTTCATGACAGCAGAGAATCAGTCTGCATGTCATAGCAGAGAATGAGGCTTCACGTCACCCACCACTGCAACAGTCCATTGGCATATATTTAGGCCTAGCACACAGGCAGAGCAGAGAGGTCCCGTAACAGACAATCTGGCTTCATGTCAGCAGAGAATCAGTCTGCATGTCATAGCAGAGAATGAGGCTTCACGTCACCCACCACTGCAACAGTCCATTGGCATATATTTAGGCCTAGCACACAGGCAGAGCAGAGAGGTCCCGTAACAGACGATCTGGCTTCATGTCAGCAGAGAATCAGTCTGCATGTCATAGCAGAGAATGAGGCTTCACGTCACCCACCACTGCAACAGTCCATTGGCATATATTTAGGCCTAGCACACAGGCAGAGCAGAGAGGTCCCGTAACAGACAATCTGGCTTCATGTCAGCAGAGAATTAGTCTGCATGTCATAGCAGAGAATCAGGCTTCATGTCAGCCACCACTGCAACAGTCCATTGGCATATATTTAGGCCTAGCACACAGGCAGAGGAGAGGTTCATTCAACTTTGGGTAGCCTCGCAATATAATGGTAAAATGAAAATAAAAATAGGATTGAATGAGGAAGTGCCCTGGAGTCCAATAATATATGGTTATGGGGAGGTAGTTAATGTCTAATCTGGACAAGGGACGGACAGGTCCTGTGGGATCCATGCCTGGTTCATTTTTATGAACGTCAGCTTGTCCACATTGGCTGTAGACAGGCGGCTGCGTTTGTCTGTAATGACGCCCCCTGCCGTGCTGAATACACGTTCAGACAAAACGCTGGCTGCCGGGCAGGCCAGCACCTCCAAGGCATAAAAGGCTAGCTCTGGCCACGTGGACAATTTAGAGACCCAGAAGTTGAATGGGGCCGAACCATCAGTCAGTACGTGGAGGGGTGTGCACACGTACTGTTCCACCATGTTAGTGAAATGTTGCCTCCTGCTAACACGTTGCGTATCAGGTGGTGGTGCAGTTAGCTGTGGCGTGTTGACAAAAGTTTTCCACATCTCTGCCATGCTAACCCTGCCCTCAGAGGAGCTGGCCGTGACACAGCTGCCTTGGCGACCTCTTGCTCCTCCTCTGCCTTGGCCTTGGGCTTCCACTTGTTCCCCTGTGACATTTGGGAATGCTCTCAGTAGCGCGTCTACCAACGTGCGCTTGTACTCGCGCATCTTCCTATCACGCTCCAGTGCAGGAAGTAAGGTGGGCACATTGTCTTTGTAGCGTGGATCCAGCAGGGTGGCAACCCAGTAGTCCGCACAGGTTAAAATGTGGGCAACTCTGCTGTCGTTGCGCAGGCACTGCAGCATGTAGTCGCTCATGTGTGCCAGGCTGCCCAGGGGTAAGGACAAGCTGTCCTCTGTGGGAGGCGTATCGTCATCGTCCTGCCTTTCCCCCCAGCCACGCACCAGTGATGGACCCGAGCTGCGTTGGGTGCCACCCCGCTGTGACCATGCTTCATCCTCATCCTCCTCCACCTCCTCCTCATCCTCGTCCTCCTCGTCCTCCAGTAGTGGGCCCTGGCTGGCCACATTTGTACCTGGCCTCTGCTGTTGCCAAAAACCTCCCTCTGAGTCACTTCGAAGAGACTGGCCTGAAAGTGCTAAAAATGACCCCTCTTCCTCCTCCTCCTCCTCCTCCTCCTGGGCCACCTCCTCTTCCATCATCGCCCTAAGTGTTTTCTCAAGGAGACATAGAAGTGGTATTGTAACGCTGATAACGGTGTCATCGCCACTGGCCATGTTGGTGGAGTACTCGAAACAGCGCAACAGGGCACACAGGTCTCGCATGGAGGCCCAGTCATTGGTGGTGAAGTGGTGCTGTTCTGTAGTGCGACTGACCCGTGCGTGCTGCAGCTGAAACTCCACTATGGCCTGCTGCTGCTCGCACAGTCTGTCCAGCATGTGCAAGGTGGAGTTCCACCTGGTGGGCACGTCGCATATGAGGCGGTGAGCGGGAAGGCCGAAGTTACGCTGTAGCGCAGACAGGCGAGCAGCAGCAGGATGTGAACGCCGGAAGCGCGAACAGACGGCCCGCACTTTATGCAGCAGCTCTGACATGTCGGGGTAGTTGTGAATGAACTTCTGCACCACCAAATTCAGCACATGCGCCAAGCAAGGGATGTGCGTCAAATTGGCTAGTCCCAGAGCTGCAACGAGATTTTGCCCATTATCACACACCACCAGGCCGGGCTTGAGGCTCACCGGCAGCAACCACTCGTCGGTCTGTTGTTCAATACCCCGCCACAACTCCTGTGCGGTGTGGGGCCTGTCCCCCAAACATATGAGTTTCAGAATGGCCTGCTGACGTTTACCCCGGGCTGTGCTGAAGTTGGTGGTGAAGGTGTGTGGCTGACTGGATGAGCAGGTGGAAGAAGAGGAGGAGGAAGCCGAGAAGGAGGAGGTGGCAACAGGAGGCAAAGAATGTTGCCCTGCGATCCTTGGCGGCGGAAGGACGTGCGCCAAACAGCTCTCCGCCTGGGGCCCAGCTGCCACTACATTTACCCAGTGTGCAGTTAGGGAGATATAGCGTCCCTGGCCGTGCTTACTGGTCCACGTATCTGTGGTTAGGTGGACCTTGCCACAGATGGCGTTGCGCAGTGCACACTTGATTTTATCGGATACTTGGTTGTGCAGGGAAGGCACGGCTCTCTTGGAGAAGTAGTGCCGGCTGGGAACAACATACTGTGGGACAGCAAGCGACATGAGCTGTTTGAAGCTGTCTGTGTCCACCAGCCTAAATGACAGCATTTCATAGGCCAGTAGTTTAGAAATGCTGGCATTCAGGGCCAGGGATCGAGGGTGGCTAGGTGGGAATTTACGCTTTCTATCAAATGTTTGTGAGATGGAGAGCTGAACGCTGGCGTGTGACATGGTTGAGACGCTTGGTGACGGAGGTGGTGGTGGTGGTGTTGGTGGTACATCCCCTGTTTGCTGGGCGGCAGGTGCCAACGTTCCTCCAGAGGCGGAGGAAGAGGCCGAGGCGGCAGCAGCAGAATAGGCCGAGGCGGCAGCAGCAGAAGAGGTTTTAAGGTGTTTACTCCACTGCAGTTCATGCTTTGCATGCAGGTGCCTGGTCATGCAGGTTGTGCTCAGGTTCAGAACGTTAATGCCTCGCTTCAGGCTCTGATGGCACAGCGTGCAAACCACTCGGGTCTTGTCGTCAGCACATTGTTTGAAGAAGTGCCATGCCAGGGAACTCCTTGAAGCTGCCTTTGGGGTGCTCGGTCCCAGATGGCGGCGGTCAGTAGCAGGCGGAGTCTCTTGGCGGCGGGTGTTCTGCTTTTGCCCACTGCTCCCTCTTTTGCTACGCTGTTGGCTCGGTCTCACCACTGCCTCTTCCTCCGAACTGTGAAAGTCAGTGGCACGACCTTCATTCCATGTGGGGTCTAGGACCTCATCGTCCCCTGCATCGTCTTCCACCCAGTCTTGATCCCTGACCTCCTGTTCAGTCTGCACACTGCAGAAAGACGCAGCAGTTGGCACCTGTGTTTCGTCATCATCAGAGACATGCTGAGGTGGTATTCCCATGTCCTCATCATCAGGAAACATAAGTGGTTGTGCGTCAGTGCATTCTATGTCTTTCACCGCTGGGGAAGGGCTAGGTGGATGCCCTTGGGAAACCCTGCCAGCGGAGTCTTCAAACAGCATAAGAGACTGCTGCATAACTTGAGGCTGAGACAGTTTCCCTGGTATGCATGGGGGTGATGTGACAGACTGATGGGGTTGGTTTTCAGGCGCCATCTGTGCGCTTTCTGCAGAAGACTGGGTGGGAGATAATGTGAACGTGCTGGATCCACTGTCGGCCACCCAATTGACTAATGCCTGTACCTGCTCAGGCCTTACCATCCTTAGAACGGCATTGGGCCCCACCATATATCGCTGTAAATTCTGGCGGCTACTGGGACCTGAGGTAGTTGGTACACTAGGACGTGTGGATGTGGCAGAACGGCCACGTCCTCTCCCAGCACCAGAGGGTCCACTAACACCACCACGACCATGTCCACGTCCGCGTCCCTTACTAGATGTTTTTCTCATTGTTATGGTTCACCACAACAACAAATATATTATTTGGCCCAATGTATTGTATTCAAATTCAGCGGGATATAAATTTGAGGCCTAGTATTTAGGCGCTGGGTGACCGGTATGGATTTAGTGACAGAATTAGACTTGGAAATGCACAGAAGCGTGTGTGTGTGAAGTTATTCTGAATGACCCAATGTGCACCTTGAATATTATATACCCTTTTAGGGATAGATTTCAAATAGCTCTGATATAGCAGAAACCACTAAATTATGAAATTGCTAAATTGGGAATTGTATTTCAACCCAGAACAAAAAATGTGCTTTGACGGACACTAAATAACTTTCCCAGCCACAACAGGACAGCGGTAACGAGAGATTTAGCAGGATATAAATTTGAGGCCTAGTATTTAGGCGCTGGGTGACAGGTATGGGTTTAGTGACAGAATTAGACTTGGAAATACACAGTAGCGGGTGTGTGTGAAGTTATTCTGAATGACCCAATGTGCACCTTGAATATTATATACCCTTTTAGGGATAGATTTCAAATAGCTCTGATATAGCAGAAACCACTAAATTATGAAATTGTTAAATTGGGAATTGTATTTCAACCCAGAACAAAAAATGTGCTTTGACGGACACTAAATAACTTTCCCAGCCACAACAGGACAGCGTTAACGAGAGATTTAGCAGGATATAAATTTGAGGCCTAGTATTTAGGCGCTGGGTGACAGGTATGGGTTTAGTGACAGAATTAGACTTAGAAATACACAGTAGCGGGTGTGTGTGAAGTTATTCTGAATGACCCAATGTGCACCTTGAATATTATATACCCTTTTAGGGATAGATTTCAAATAGCTCTGATATAGCAGAAACCACTAAATTATGAAATTGCTAAATTGGGAATTGTATTTCAACCCAGAACAAAAAATGTGCTTTGACGGACACTAAATAACTTTCCCAGCCACAACAGGACAGCGGTAACGAGAGATTTAGCAGGATATAAATTTGAGGCCTAGTATTTAGGCGCTGGGTGACAGGTATGGGTTTAGTGACAGAATTAGACTTGGAAATACACAGTAGCGGGTGTGTGTGAAGTTATTCTGAATGACCCAATGTGCACCTTGAATATTATATACCCTTTTAGGGATAGATTTCAAATAGCTCTGATATAGCAGAAACCACTAAATTATGAAATTGCTAAATTGGGAATTGTATTTCAACCCAGAACAAAAAATGTGCTTTGACGGACACTAAATAACTTTCCCAGCCACAACAGGACAGCGGTAACGAGAGATTTAGCGGGATATAAATTTGAGGCCTAGTATTTAGGCGCTGGGTGACAGGTATGGGTTTAGTGACAGAATTAGACTTGGAAATGCACAGTAGCGTGTGTGTGAAGTTATTCTGAATGACCCAATGTGCACCTTGAATATTATATACCCTTTTAGGGATAGATTTCAAATAGCTCTGATATAGCAGAAACCACTAAATTATGAAATTGCTAAATTGGGAATTGTATTTCAACCCAGAACAAAAAATGTGCTTTGACGGACACTAAATAACTTTCCCAGCCACAACAGGACAGCGGTAACGAGAGATTTAGCAGGATATAAATTTGAGGCCTAGTATTTAGGCGCTGGGTGACAGGTATGGGTTTAGTGACAGAATTAGACTTGGAAATACACAGTAGCGGGTGTGTGTGAAGTTATTCTGAATGACCCAATGTGCACCTTGAATATTATATACCCTTTTAGGGATAGATTTCAAATAGCTCTGATATAGCAGGAACCACTAAATTATGAAATTGCTAAATTGGGAATTGTACTTCAACCCAGAACAAAAAATGTGCTTTGACGGACACTAAATAACTTTCCCAGCCACAACAGGACAGCGGTAACGAGAGATTTAGCGGGATATAAATTTGAGGCCTAGTATTTAGGCGCTGGGTGACCGGTATGGATTTAGTGACAGAATTAGACTGGGATATGGCCAAAAAATAACCACACTATTGCTGGTTAAATGCACTTGGTGACGGGCGCAGCTTGCCCCTGATTTAGTATATGGCCAAAAAATGAACAGACTATTGCTGGTTAAATGCACTTGGTGTCACAGCTTGACGCACCACACTACTGAGGGTTAAATGCACTTGGTGACGGGCGCAGCTTGCCCCTGATGTAGTATATGGCCAAAAAATGAACAGACTATTGCTGGTTAAATGCACTTGGTGTGACAGCTTCACCCTGATGTAGGCTTTAGCCAAAAAACAACCACACCATTGAGGGTTAAATGCACTTGGTGACAGGCGCAGCTTGCCCCTGATTTAGTATATGGCCAAAAAATGAACAGACTATTGCTGGTTAAATGCACTTGGTGTGACAGCTTCACCCTGATGTAGGCTTTAGCCAAAAAACAACCACACCATTGAGGGTTAAATGCACTTGGTGACAGGCGCAGCTTGCCCCTGATTTAGTATATGGCCAAAAAATGAACAGACTATTGCTGGTTAAATGCACTTGGTGTGACAGCTTCACCCTGATGTAGGCTTTAGCCAAAAAACAACCACACCATTGAGGGTTAAATGCACTTGGTCGCAGCTTGGATGCACTTGGTCGCAGCACCGCACAAGACACAAAATGGCCGCCGATCACCCCAGAAAAAAGTGACTGACAAACGGTCTGGGCAGCCTAAAAACAGTGAGTGAGCATTTGAATTTCAGCAGCTCAATGATGCACAGCTGCAGATCGATCGATTAATCAAGTGAAGTCCTTTGGAGGAGTTAATCTGCCTAATCTCGCCCTACTGTCGCATCCGCAACCTCTCCCTACGCTAATCAGAGCAGAGTGACGGGCGGCGCTATGTGACTCCAGCTTAAATAGAGGCTGGGTCACATGGTGCTCTGGCCAATCACAGCCATGCCAATAGTAGGCATGGCTGTGACGGCCTCTTGGGGCAAGTAGTATGACGCTTGTTGATTGGCTGCTTTGCAGCCTTTCAAAAAGCGCCAAGAAAGCGTCACAAAAGCGCCAAGAAAGCGACGAACACCGAACCCGAACCCGGACTTTTACGAAAATGTCCGGGTTCGGGTCCGTGTCACGGACACCCCAAAATTCGGTACGAACCCGAACTATACAGTTCGAGTTCGCTCATCCCTAGTCATGACCTCAAGAAAGCGATTCACACCAGACATCCCAAGAATATTGCTGAACTGAAACAGTTATGTAAAGAGGAATGGTTAAGAATTACTCCTGACCATGGTGCACGTCTGATCTGCAACTACAGGAAACGTTTGGTTGAAGTTATTGCTGCCAAAAGAGGTTCAACCAGTTATTAAATCCAAGGGTTCACATACTTTTTCCACCTGCACTGTGAATGTTTACATGGTGTGTTCAATAAAAACATGGTAACATTTAATTCTTTGTGTGTTATTAGTTTAAGCAGACTGGGATTGTCTATTGTTGTGACTTAGATGAAGATCAGATCACATTTTATGACCAATTTGTGCAGAAATCCATATCATTCCAAAGAGTTCACATATTTTTTCTTGCAACTGTATGTGGTAAAACCTTTAGTGATGTATTTTGGTTGAAAAACAAAATATATTCAGCGTTCAGCGCTGCAGTAATAACTGTGGTAAAATGTTTATTGACGTATTTCGGTGGAAAAACAAATTTTATTCAGTGTTCAGCGCTGCGGTTATATGCGGTAAAATCTTTATTGAAGTATGTCGGTCAAAAAACTAAATTTATTCAGCGGTCAGCACCGTGGTTATATGCAGTAAAATCTCCATGATGTCTCTATGATAAATCTGCAGCGTGGGAGCCCTGTGTGGCTTCTACACACTTTCAAAATAATCCTTCAGCGGAGCGAATAGATGCCGGATGCCGGGGACACTCCATGACCTTCCCAGGATTTGCTGTCATGAGCAGCGCTTCATTTCTGAGACATCCATATAATGAGGGGGAATCCAAAGACTCTCTCCGTGCTCTGTTATATGCAGTAAAATCTTTTGTGACTTATTTTGATGGGGAAAAAAATTGTAGTTGGCGTTCAGCGCTGCAGTTATTCGTGGCAAAATCTTTTGTGACGGATTTCAGTCGAAAAACAAAATTTGTTCAGCACTGCAGTTATATGTGGTAAAATCTTTATTGACGTATTGCGGTCGAAAAACAAATTTTATTCAGCGTTCAGCGCTGTAGTTATATGCAGTAAAATCTCCATGGTGTCTCCATGATAAATCTGCAGTGTGGGGGCCCCGTGTGGCTTCTACACACTTTCAAAATAATTCTTCAGCGGAGCGAATAGATGCCGGATGACCGGGACGCTCGATGACCTTCACAGGATCTGCTGTCAGGAGCAGCGGTTCATTTCTGAGACATGTGTATAGTGCGGGGGAATCCAAATACCCTCTCTATCTCTGTGCTCCGTTATATGCGGTAAAATCTTTTGTGACTTATTTCGGTGGAAAAACAAATTGTAATCAGCATTCAGCGCTGCAGTTATATGCAGTAAAATCTTTTGTGACTTAGCTAATATGGGTCATGCTGCTTCTACCTCACCACTATGTCATAGGTCCACTCTATGGACTTCTCATGCTGTTACCACCCTCCCCACTTCATGACTGGTCCACTATTTTGGCTTTCGGCCTGGCTGACATCATCATTTATTTTACACCTCTTCTGATCTGTCAGAAGAAAGAAAAATGAGACGCACAACAGATCCTGTCTGTGTAGCTGCTTTAAGGCCTGTATGGTCCCATCAGAACTGGCTTATGATTTGGTAGCCAAAAGCAGGAGTGGGTACAAAACACAGAAGACATGCAAATATTCAGTTCACATGTTATCTCTGTTTTACATCCACTCCTGCTTTTTTTGGCATTGGCAATACGGATGGATTAGTGACCAAATGCTAACCGAGTGAAGGCAGATGCTCAACAGACAGGATCTGTTTTTTGAGGAGTTATTGTTCTGACGGATCAGAGGAAGGCCAAAATAATCAGTGACGTCAACACAAACTTACTGCTGACACCCTCTCCACTGTGTCAGGGGGGCTCTACTTGTATAAGCGTTTAATAGAACAGGTTCTGTAGATATCTATGTGGAATTAGCTGCCGACAGTGTAAAAAGAAGGGGGGCGCTTCTTCTTGACGCTAACATTGACCTGTAAGGCTGAGTTCATACTTGAGTTATTTTGTCGGTTTTGGCCCCGTAACTGCCCAAATAAGTGAAGTGTGTAGTGATTCTAAGAGCGACGCCTGTCATCTACATGTCATTTTCCAAGTACTGATGATTAGCGATGGCCTTGCGGTTCGCCCGGCGGTTGTTTCGCGGCGAACTTTGCTTGTTCGTGATTCGCCGAACATATGGCGATATTCGCACGCGCAATATTTTTTTGCATAGCGCTGAACTTTGACCCATGACACATCCATCAGGTGGTACAGGACAGCCAATTGAGACGTTTCAGCACATGGACATACCACCTACCCTATAAATAAACAGGATCTGTTAGGGCCACCATACGCTTGCTCAGTGGTGGGCAAACTTTTTTGTCAACTGAGCCAAATATCGCCAAAACCACGATTGAAATTTATTTTGAGAGCCACATTTTTAAAACCTAAAATATATAGGAAGGAAGCGCATGCTGAAGTGAATGGGTCCAGGATCCGGGATATGAGTGCTACAGAGTGCTTCCGTGGTGCTTCTGGCTGTGCCTCCGCACCGCAAAAAAGTAGTGCTTGCTGAAGTGAATGGGTCCATGATACTATACTTTCCAACATAGAAATGATATTATAGTGTATTTGTATTGTGCAGCAGTTGTGTGCGGTTCTGCTGCGATACTGCAGCTAGATAGAGGGACAAACGCTATTGGAGTAACTAATTGCAATGGGTGTGATATACCTGTTGCCCCCCAAAAAACTGGTTGAGGGCTGCGATACACCTGCTTCCACAAAATCCTGATTGAGGGGTGCTATATACCTGTTTCCGCCAAATATTGATTGAGGGGTGCTATTTCCATTTTTGCCAAATACTGATTGAGGGGTGCCATATTCCTGTTTCTGCCAAATACTGATTGAGGGTTGCCATATACCTTCTTCCACTAAATACTGATTGAGGGGTGCTATTGCTAAATACCTTCGTCCACCAAATACTGATTGAGGGGTGCAATACACCTGCTTCCACAAAATACTGATTGAGGGGTGCCATACACCTGTTTCTGCCAAATACTGATTGAGGGGTGCCATACACCTGTTTCCACCAAATACTGATTGGGGGGTGCTATTGCTATATACCTGCTTTCGCTAAATAGTGGTTGAGGGGTGCAATACACCTTTTACCGACAAATACTGATTGAGGGGTGCAATACAATGGATGTGCAATGTGCATGTGAGAGATATTTCTCTGCTGTCCATACGTACATTCTACAGACATAGTGCTGTGATGTTACAACAATATTTAGCGCACCAATCAGTAATATCTAATGAGACCTTAAAAAATTTAAGTTGTGTTCACTGCGAAAAAAAATCGAATCATTAGGGATTTTCACAATGGCACATTTTTTTAAACACTCTATCTGTATAAAAAGTGATTATTCTGACATGCATGTGAAATGTAATCAAATACACTGCTGTAATGTCAAATTACTTACAGTGATCAGGAGTTCTTCCTCAACGTCGCGAACATTGCTGCCAACCATCTTTTCTGATCGCATCCAACTTCGGGTCGGTGGAAACCAGTTACATTGCCGATATTTCGCAATGAAAAAATAATGAATAGAGATCACAAATTCGCATAATACATCTGGTATATCACTGTCCATGTTGTGGGACGATTTGTGCACTTCTAGTAAGTATTTGGCAAATATGACCTGAAGGTTTTTCCATTAAAGTCAATGGAACCCGCCGCGAACTGGCGGTTTGCGAACATTTGATCGCTTTCACGCGACCGCGTTCACGAATCGTCCCGGCCGACGTGCCATCACTACTGATGATGTTTCCCAGTACTCTGACAGCTCCAGGAATTACAGTAGAGCCAAAACGTATAAAGAGCAGACAGTCACGAGAATAATATTATGAATCATGTATCAACACTGGCAAGCATCAAATATAAAGAAATAAACTCAATAGATGACAGGAACCTAATGAAGCAGATATCAGTCTGGCGTTGGAGCAGGCAGAAGGTGGTGATGGTATACAGACTGAGAGCAGATGAGACAATGCAAAGAAATAAACACAAACAGAAACTGACTATAATCTGAATACTACACATCAAAACAACAAGAAGAATCTAGGATCCAAAGGCAAATCAAAAACCAACTCGGCAAACAAAGTCTGAGTTCACAGGGCAACAACAAACTTGAATACTGAATAAACTAACAGGCGCTCAATCACCGGGAATTGCACCAAGGACAAATATTTATTACATCCAAATACATATAAACATATCAATTTGTGCAAAAATAAATTTAGATAAAATTATATTATGTTTTCCTGTTCACAACTCAGTGTGGGCAGGAAAACATAATATCATGTTATCTATATTTTTCTTATAGTATAAGATTATCTTTTGGTGTACACATTTGTTGGATGAAAGAGAAACAGCTCCCTCTCTTGGACCCATAAGTGTGGACAAAGGAGGAGATGAGTTAGAGTTCCTGTGCTCCTCAGCTATACAAACGTTACCCTTACTGAATGGGACAGGAAATCACAATACCATCTCGTGGTGATTTTAATTATATATTTCAAACAGTATTTTATTTTTTATTTTACATTTTTAATGTTCAACGTATATTCTGTATGCCTGGAGATCTTTGCACAAATTGATATGTTTATATGTACAGTATTTGGATGTAATAAATATTTGCAATTCCCGGTGATTGAGTGCCTGTTAGTTTATTCGATGTACATTCACACATATTTACAGACGGTGGGTAGTCTGATAACGGTGCACCTAAATCCAGAGACCAGAATGGGAGAGCCGCTATACACTTATACAAAACCTTCAATACTGGCAGCAATAAAGGGCAGAGGCCTACAGATCCCATGCTACACTGACAACCGAACATAGTAGAACAGAATACTAGGAACATAAGGATTCTGGATACAAAAGTACAGAGCTCACGCTATATCTGGCAACAAATGATCAGAAAATAGGAACATTTAAAGGAAGGCTAACCAATCAAAAATGCCTCCTTAAATTAACCAAGCTGAGCAAGGTAGTCATCTCACCCACATCAGGTATAAGGCAGATACATGGCAACTGACCCAAATAATGTTAGTTAACAGGAACACATGACGCAGAAAGAAAATCCCTGCATGCTGTTAACAGCCAGTGGGTAAGCAGAACATACAAATTTGGATTTTCCTCTTCTGGAAAATATAGAAGCTTCACCAGATTAGATTAATGCACAATCCTTGGCCAAGAGTTGGCAGTTGAACAGCATATGCATGTCCATCAGACTTTGATTCAAAAGGTGTACTTGACTTTCAGCGATCAAGACTAGGGATGAGCAAACTCCAACCTCACTGGGTTCGGGTTCTTTTATAGGTTCCGTTATAACGGAATTTGAAGACGGAATGCTAAGCGGAAGCCTTTAAGAGGCACTCTATTTTGATCTGTCATAAAATAAGTCTATAGGCAAGCATAACGGAGCCATCTGGTTTCCGTTATGCAGAACTTTGTTTTCCATAGATTTCTATTATGACGGATCAAAACGGAATGCCTCTTAAAGGCTTCCGTTTTGCATTCCATCTTCGAATTCCGTTATATTCCATTATAACGGACCCTATAACGGAACCTGAACCTGTAAAGGTTCGCTCATCCCTAATCAAGACACAACTACATTGATAGTATTCACATATAAACTGTCAATACCTTGTGGGACTGGGTGAGACTGCAGAACTTCTCCAAACTTTAAGTCCTAGTGTATGTTCTATCACTTCTTCTTCTTCCTTCCTGTCCACTTCTATTCACCTTTAAGCCTTATTCACACTGTCAGTATTTGGTCAGCGGTTTCCATCAGTGGTTGTGAGCCAAAACCAGGTTCGGGTCTAAACACAGAACAGGTGTAAATCTTTCCATTCTACCTTACGTCTGTGGAGGCTCCAATCCTGGTTTTGGCTCACAATCACTGATGGAAATCACTGACCAAAATACTAATTTGCGAATAAGGCCTTAACTAGATTTTTAGTCTTGCTTTTCCTCCAATGCGTCACACTGTTGCTGATGTTCTCCATGTTATTGTGTGTGGTAAAAGTGAATAAGAAAATTATATTTTTGAAGTTCTGGAGAACCCAAAGAAAACTCACACAAACATGAGGAGAACATACAAACACTGTAAGACCAGAGTGCTAACCACTGATGAATTTACCATCATTAAATGTTATTAATCAGAACATAAGTCGTACAATGTACATATGATAAGGCTGTATTACACCAGGTGATTCTGCAGGTGATTGTCGGGAAGGAAGTGTTCCTTCCTGGCAATCGCCTGCTCGCTAGTGGAGGAGACTACTGCTATTACATGCATCGATCTCCTTCGCAGTATAGGGAGGACAGCTCGTCATGCCATCACTCGTCCCTATGCTGTCTAGTTATTTGCCAGCAGTAGATCGTGATTAGACAGGACAATCTGCCGTCGGCAAGTCTTAGGCCTCTTTCACACGGGCTTCATGTTTTTGGCCCGGAAAATGCATAATTTTTCCGCGAGAGTGCAAAACATTGTAATGCGTTTTGCACGCGTGTGAGAAAAATCGGCATGTTTGGTACCCAAACCCGAACTTCTTCACAGAAGTTCGGGTTTTGGTTAGGTGTTGTGTAGATTGTATTATTTTCCCTTATAACATGGTTAGAAGGGAAAATAATAGCATTCTTAATACAGAATGTATAGTACAATAGTGCTGCAGGGGTAAAAAAATAAAAAATAAAATATTTAACTCACCTTAATCCACTTGTTCGCACAGCCCGGCTTTTCTTCTGTCTTCTTCTTTGAGGAATAGGACCTTTGATGACGTCACTGCGCTCATCACATGGTCTATCACATGATCTTTTAGACGGGCGAGATTTCCACGCGGGTGCGATGCATGAGGTGAACGCATTGCACACGCACTGAATCCGGACCCATTCATTTCTATGGGGCTGTGCAGATGAGCGGTGATTTTCAAGCATCAATTGTGCGTTGTGTGAAAATCACAGCATGCTCCTCTTTGTGCATTTTCTACGCAACGCAGGCCCCATAGAAGTGAATGGGGCTGTGTGAAAATCGCAAGCATCTACAAGCAAGTGCGGATGCGGTGCGATTTTCACGC
This sequence comes from Bufo gargarizans, assembly GCF_014858855.1. NCBI lineage: Eukaryota > Metazoa > Chordata > Amphibia > Anura > Bufonidae > Bufo > Bufo gargarizans. The sequence continues at coordinate 584,794,700 of NC_058082.1, forward strand.
ATGGATGCTAGGAGACGATCGGGATGGGGACCTGATTATTATTATTTTCCCTTATAACAATAGGGCTGGAGGGGTTAAAAAAAATGAAAAATAATTTAATTTACCTTAATCCACTTGTTCACGCAGCCTGGCTTCTCTTCTGTCTTCATCTTTGCTGTGCAGTAGGAAAAGGACCTGTGGTGATGTCACTGCGCTCATCACATGGTCCGTCACATGATCCATCACCATGGTAAAAGATCATGTGATGGACCATGTGATGAGCGCAGTGACGTCATCAAAGAAGAAGAAAGAAGAGAAGCTGGGCTGCGCGAACAAGTGGATTAAGGTGAGTTAAATAATTTTTTATTTTTTTAACCCCCTCCAGCCTTATTGTACTATGCATTCTGTATTAAGAATGCTATTATTTTCCCTTATCACCATGTTATAAGGGAAAATAATACAATCTACACAACACCTAACCCAAACCCGAACTTCTGTGAAGAAGTTCGGGTAACAAACATGCAGATTTTTCTCACGCACGTGCAAAACACATTACAATATTTCGCACTCGCGTGGAAAAATCGCACATTTTCCCGCGATGCGCCCGCATCTTATCCGGGCCAAAAACATAACGTCCGTGTGACAGAGGCCTTAATCTTACAGCATGCTGAAAAATCACAATTGCCGGATGTTCATCAGGTAATCAGTGGCAGTATTAGACTGCCAGATGATCGCCAATGAACGTTACTACGAATGCCCGTGATCTGCCAGTGAAAATCTGCCAGGGTAATACAGGCTATAGCCGTATTTGTGATGGCAGTAGTGTCATCCTGTACTGTAGAAGGAACTGTACTTATTTAAATGGAAAGCAATGTTAAAGCACCGGAAAGATAAGACAGTAAATTGCTCAGAGCAAAGGATTATCTGCTCTTCTGCAGGACATGCTTCTTTATCTTGTAGAAACAAGCAAATTACAGGAAGAAGGGAAATGTAATACACTGTGATACAATCAAGGAGCCTCCTAGTAAGCCATGCCTCTTGCATTTGGTGAAAAAAGTAATTTTATCAGAAGACAAACCTTTTAAGCAAGAAATTAAAAAAACTATTGATGGACACTTTGAATGCACATACAGAAGCTAGAACTGCTTGACATGTTATTTGCCAGAGAGTCCTAAAAGTACTAGACAAAGTGATGACCATTATCATCTTTCACGTATGATGTCCACTTTATTTTCTAACTCCCACTGTTGTCCTTACCCATATGCCTGCAGACGATTTTTCAGCCCAATGGTTGTCTCAAATCCATTGTTTTCTTTGTAACATAGTAACATAAGGCCGAAAAAATACATTTGTCCATCCAGTTCGGCCTATCATCCTGCAACCTTGTAGAAATAGTAGAAGTACTGTATATATATGATACCTGAATAAGTTTCCTCTATAAATGCTCATCATGCAGTATCATCTTGGGTCATGTTCTGGGTCTATGTGCTAGTGGGGGGGAGGGGGTGCATGGGAGTTCATATACGTATACTGTATATTAGTAATCCATCAGCTCAAGCATTGCCTACAGTATATGGACTGATTGTATGTCTTTCATAGACATTTGACTCTTCCAAGTAAAAATCCCAAGGCTACTCATGCCTAAAATGGAATATACCAGGGTATAAAAAATGAAATACTGATAGCTGACTGGACTGTCAATCATGTGAAATGTAGTATGTAGGCCCTGATCTAACCCTGTCCCGTATTACCCTAACCACGTTAGTAGAGTGGTGGGTGAGAACGCGCATCGCTGATCCATTCAAAATCTATGGGGCTGATGGAAAGAGCTGGGTAGAGCACTTGGCTGTGTTAATCAGGCCCTTAGACTTTGAATGGAATTGGTGACTATAAGTCCTTTAGGGGCCATTAAGAAGGAACAGCACAGGGCAATGATCGGGAATGAACTTTTTGTTCGCTATCATTGCTCAATTTTTCAGATGCACTAGAGCTGCATTTAGATTGTGAGCCCCATTGGGGACAGCTTGATGCTAATGTCTGTAAAGCACTGTGGAATATATCAGCGCCATAGGCGTAACTACTATTGGGGCAGACCGTGCCACTGCTATGGGGCCCAAGGCAAGAGGGGGCCCAGTTGGGATCATCCCATCTTTTACTGGGGGAAAACTTGGTCAGGACTCTACCCTCTAAAAGAACAACTTTTAGCAAATGAAGCAGTGGAAAAAATGTCCCAAAGGTCTTTAAAAGGTTTTTAGGCGGAAACCCTTCTGTCCTGTGTGTGTGTGGGGGGGGGGGGGGGGGGGCTGGTTTGATCCTTGCTATGGGGCCCTTACTTCTCTTCGTATACCACTGATCAGCGCTATATAAGTTTGTAAAATAAATACATTTACAGTACCGGTACATGCAGCCATCACTCCCTCTGTATGGGGATGAATGATCACTACTCTAATTATTTATTCCCATGCAGGTCTGTATGCAAGGCAATGTGCTGCCATCAAATTATGATTTTAGGTGCTGCATAAAAGATGTGATCAACTGACAAACGAGCAAGCACTGATCGGCAGCGCTTTTACACAGGGCAGTTATTGGGACCAAGCATTTGTACAAACATCTGTCCTTGATTCAGTCTCCATAGAGAGTGCAGTCACAGGGAAACATGTATATACGGAAAAGCCCTATAAGGTAAATACTTGAGAAATCTGGCAAGAAGAAACCTTTGATTCATTGATTCAATCATGATAGAGGTGTGGACATAATTCACATGTGGCTTTCAAGCCAAAATATTGACATTGTAGGTGTAAATAATAGGTATAGAGAAGGTTGTAGATAAGGGCATAAATATCATAGAGGTAGCCCATGTGGTGCAATGGGGCTCCTGAAAAGGGAAGACCCATGTTACAGTATGGCAGTGGTATCCACATCTTAAGTGGTAACAAAAACCTGCACAGGCATCTACCCTAGTCTCCACTGGTACTATCATGTTAGCAAACAAGAAAACGGGTAATGTTGCAGCCAGTTAGAAGTGTGTTGGTGTCCAGAAGAGCCTGAAAGAGGCCTATTTTTTATATTTGCTTTGGGGTCCTCTCAAGACCAACCTTAAAGGGGTTGTGCAAGAATGAGGGGGAAGGGGTTGGCAACCCCCCCCCCCCCCCCCCACTTGGCCAGACCTGTAAAGGTAAGCCTACTTACCTGCTTCCTAGCGCTGGCTCTCAGCTCTTTCTCCCAGAAGCCTATGATGCTCCACTAGGCTCCCTCTCTATAAACATCTGGTTTGACATCACCGCATCCAATCACTGACTGTGAAGGAGACTGGTTTCCCTTGCGTAAAGTGACCATTTGTCATGATGTCAGGGGAGCCAGTCACCGCTGTGGTCAGTGATTGGATGCGGTGATGTCAAACCAGATGTTTGAGCCCAGAGGAGCAGCTCAGGCCTGGAGGAGAAGCAGCAGGGAGCCAGCCTCAAGAATCAGGTAAGTAAGCTTCCCTCTACAGGTCCTGCAAGAACTCCCCAAACCCCCCATCCTTGGACAACCCTTTTAATGTTATGGGCATATTGGTCGTACCTGCTGAAATGGGGACTACACAGTAGATAGCCTGGAATCCAAAGTACAATCTAAATATTAAGTGTATATAACACTAATACTTAGATATTGTACTATCATTTTATTTTAGTTATGGAGCTGTTATTTGAGGTTGTTATTTAAGCACTGTATGGTGGTATTGGAGTTTTGTCACAAGGCTGCACAGGTACTGTACAGTTTATTATTTTTACAGTACATAATGGTGACAAATCTGTGTAGCATTTGTTTGTCAGCCAACTATATAGAATTCATATTTGGTCACCATATGGCACTTACAATTACACGCTGCACTAGCGTTCCAAAAAAAACCCAAAAAACGATTTTGCAATATTGTATCACAGGATCTATGCGTGGCCACCCAGGGGTTTTTATGTAACTGGCAGCCCATCAAGGGTTTCGCTAGCATGTTGCAATATTATATTGAATTAGTTTCACAAAAAATTGGAGCACTTAACCAAAGCAGAGCTAAGGTAAGGGTGGTCACATCTGTACGTATGGTTGATTGTACACTGTGTGACCTAATACTATATGGGGGGGGGGGGGGGTCACCCACTTTCTATGTACTCCATGAGTTGTAAAACTCACCCTGAAAGAATTTCCCTGTGACTGATTGTTGCTGAAAAGAATCAGACGCTTGGCCTATAAATTAATGACTTGTGAGTCTGACGTATGGACTCCATGTGAAGGAAAACAAATGACGTCCGCCCACAATGGATGGGCTGACACTGCTCCTTGTAAATGTGACCATAAATGATCACGGCTTTGCGTGAAGACAAAAACAATGGCAGGCACCTGACTTGTGTTTTTGCAGCTGACCTAAATCATTTTGAGTCTGTAGAGATGACTAATGCTGACCCACGTTCATTGAAATCATGTGAACGGCTTACAGTCTCGGTACTGGAATATCACAACTAGACTTGGAAAAATAGCAACCCGTCGAGTCTTATACCTTCATTTACTATGAGAAGTTTCTGGCAAATCAACTCTCTACACATCCCGGGAGACCCTTTCTTTGCCAGGTGAATACTAGCCCTAGCACATAGTTTTGCAATGAGCTACAAGTATTCTCATATTTGCAAGATGATCTCATGGGCTAAGATGCTTGTGTTCTGCTTAGTTTGCCATTTTACATGTTCTCCGAGAGCCAATACTCATTTCATGCCATCTCCGAAAATATGTTTACAGATTTGTGTTTTCAGCTAAAAGAGCTCAACATATGGCGAACTGGATATGATTCATAAATTTTAATAAGTGCAAATGCTCTGTGTTTAACAATTCTGTCAGTGTATCAGTGGCTAACACGCTCCAATATTAACACACGTTCCAGAATGACACATAATAACACCATTATTAATCAAGCAATCACACTGTTATTGGTGCTTAGGGTCCTGATTGTGAAACACTATGCAAGTCCAAATATTTGCTCTTAAATTTGATATATCTTTGCTTCTTTTGCTCTTAAAGAGGTTGTCCCATGAAAAAAAAACATTCTACATTTTTGAAACCAGCACCTGGATCTGAATACTTTTGCAATTGCATGTAATAAAAAATGTTGTATAGCCACTGAGCTAGTCATTGAAATCTATCTGTAGAGCGCCACATCCTGTTTGCTTTTTTTAATTTCTCTGTCCTGCTCGCTGAGATGGACGCACATGCTCAGTTCCATCCTTCAACTGCCACCAGTTACAGTAGAAAGGACATGCCTTCTAGGCTGACAGTTTGATAGAAATCTAGCAGAGCAATTGGAGCAATGAATGGGGAGATCGCTGGATCCATGTGAGGTACAGGGCTGGTTCTAAGTTTGTTTTGAAAGATACCGCCATGGAGCACACTTGGTAAGTTATCACATCTAGTTAACGCATTGTGACCGTGACTGCTACATCTGTATTATATGAAGTCCTATTTCATTTTGTATATTGCTCATAGGATTACCGCTTTAATAAAGCTTTAAAAAAAAGTTTTGTTTTACACATTTTGCAAAGGTCTTGAGGTTAATAAAGTTTGGACTTAAATAGTCTCTATGTTGATCTAAAGGAAGATACAAATAAAACTTTCCTGTGGTAGTTGCAAATGTGTAATCCTGGCTCTGTATCTATAATTGGATGAAAGGGGTTATTCCAGGAAAAAAAGCTTGGCACCAAAAGAGTCATAAGTGGTAAGGTGTCCTACCTAATATCTTGATCAGTGTTAAAAATAAGAAGCTACTCATTCTGGTGGAGTGGAAAGGATAATTGTAAGAAAAGTAAGTGAACTAGAGATGAGCGAATAGAGTCTCATGAATCAATTAATCTCATTAGCAAGAGAGCTTCATCTGTTAGGGGTGCTCTCCATAAGTGAAGAAGCACTCACTTGCCTGTTGACAAGACCGGAAATCTCACCTTGACAATCTTGTGCCTACCTAGGCCTCATCATCAGCATCACCTAAGGTTTTACCCAAAGTGAAGCCAGTGGTTGGACACTAGTGATGAGCGGCAGGGGCAATATTCAAATTTGTGATATTTTGCGAATATTTTGTAGAATATTCGTCATATATTCGAGAATTCGAAATTTTATTCTTGATTGTGAAAAACGGCAATTTAATATTTGCGGAATGCGCGTTAAATACAGGCGTGGGTCACTTATGCTACATTTTTAAAGCTGGTATAATGTTCCTGAGATTGGAGAAAATGGTTGGCACGGCAGAACATTAGAATAGCTTTATATGCAGATAGAGTGCTCCAATATATTTGCGTTTGCGAATTTTCAGGAATAGTAAGGAGTAGGCAAATTTTCTATTGGTTGCAAGGGATGTTGCTAAGCTGTGACAAAGCCTTCTCATTGGCCCACAAGCTAGAAGAAGGGAGGGATGATCACCAAAAAAATGAATATTTGATTTTACGAATATATAGCGCTATATTCTAAATATTCCTGAATTCTCAAAGTTCCGATATTCGTGATTAAAATTTGCTATTCGAATATTCGCGCTCAACACTATTGGACACAGGGGCTCCACACCATCTAATCATAACAATTAATATAATTGGTTTAGAAAAATGTAATAAATCAAGATATATTTTTTTAAATGCTTGCTTTGACACTGGAGCCAATGTGTCCAACTTTGAGATAAACCTTAGGGTGTTACCCTGGCAGTCTCCTCATATTCACTAGTGTTGATCGAGCACCAAAATGCTTGTGTGCTTGAGTAGAACACTTTGCGATGTTTGGGGGGGTCTACCGAGCACCCGAGCAGAATAGAAGTCAATGGGAGAACCTCGGGCAACCCCTGCTCTTAAGAGAAGAGTGTGTGGGGACTCAAGTTTGGCTTAGGAGTCCCTGCTCTGACTCTATATATAGCTACAGTCAGGTCCATAAATATTGGGACATCGACACAATTCTAAAAAATTTTGCTCTATACACCATCACAGTGGATTTCAAATTAAACAAACAAGATGTGCTTTACCTGCAGACGGTCAGCTTTAATTTAAGGGTATTTACATCCAAATCAGATGAACAGTGTAGGAATTACAACAGTTTGCATATGTGCCTCCCACTTGTTAAGGGACCAAAAGTAATGGGACATAATAATAATCATAAGTCAAACTTTCACTTTTTAATACTTGGTTGCAAATTCTTTGCAGTCAATTACAGCCTGAAGTATGGAAGTCATAGACATCACCAGACGCTGGATTTCACTCTTGATGATGCTCTGCCAGGCCTCTACTGCAACTGTCTTCAGTTCCTGCTTGTTCTTGGGGCATTTTCCCTTCAGTTTTGTCTTCAGCAAGTGAAATGCATGCTCAATCGGATTCAGGTCAGGTGATTGACTTGGCCATTGCAGAACATTCCACTTCTTTCCTCCACTCTTTGGTTGCTTTTGCAATATGCTTTGGGTCATTGTCCATCTGCACTGTGAAGCGCCGTCCAATGAGTTCTGAAGCATTTGGCTGAATATGAGCAGATAATATTGCCCGAAAATTCATCCTGCTGCTTTTGTCAGCAGTCCCATCATCAATAAATACAAGAGAACCAGTTCCACTGGCAGCCATACATGCCCACGCCATAACACTACCGCCACCATGCTTCACTGATGAGGTGGTGTGCTTAGGATCATGAGGAGTTCCTTTCCTTCTCCATACACTTCTCTTCCCATCACTCTGGTACAAGTTGATATTGGTCTCATCTGTCCATAGGATGTTGTTCCAGAACTATGAAGGCTTTTTTAGATGTCGTTTGGCAAACTCTAATCTGGCCTATCTAATTTTGAGGCTCACCATCGGTTTACATCTTGTGGTGAACCCTCTGTATTCACTCTGGTGAAGTCTTCTCCTGATTGTTGACTTTGACACACATACACCTACCTGGAGAGTGTTCAATGTTGAAAAAGATATATTTATGGTGGTCCAACTCGCGTCCACCCAAACTGATCAGTGAGCACCCCATCTCCTTCATTGTCTACCAGGCACAGCTTTGCACTTTTCTTTCTGCTTGAAAATCTGCCATGAAACTCAGATTTCTGCATCAGATTTTTAGCTGCGCATGCCGTGGATTCGCCTGGGCAAATTTTTCCATGTGGAGATATGAAAGCCGTATGGTGGGAAAATTGACATGCTCATTGTTTAAAAGGGCTGAATCCTGAATTTGAGCTGCACAGGCTGTGGATTTGCCTATTTAGCCCCATTTAACAAATATCTGCACTGTATAAAGTATGCTATGGATACTCATTGGGAAGCAGAATGCACACATTTTATCCTGCGGATTTTGGCAAAGAATATGCAACAAAATTCTCGTAAAAAAAATCCACCATGTGAACATACCCTTAGTAGCAGCTGTGTTTGATATTGGAGCTCAGTCCTATTCACTTGAATGGGGCAAAAGCTGCTCTGAGCTGCAGTTCCAGACACAGTCCTATAAGGCTACTCTCACACTAGCGTTTTTGCTGGATCCCTCAGGGTTCAGCAAAAACATTTCCGTTACTGATAAGAAAACCGTCTGCATCCGTTATGAACGGATCCGGTTGTATTCTCTTTAACATAGCAATGATGGATCTGTAATGAACTCCTTTTAAAAGTAAATGGGGGATGGATCAGTTTTCGATTGTGTCAGATTGTGTCAGATAAAATGGATCTGCACCCATTGACTTGCATTTTGGGTCATGACGGATCAGTCTTGCTCCGCATCCCAGTTATGAGAACGGAACGGAATGCATTTTGGAGCATTCCGCTCTGTTCATTTACGTTTTGTCCCCATTGAAAATGAATGGGGACAAAATGGAAGCATTTTTTTTACAGTATTGAGACCCTATGATGGATCTCAATACTTGAAAATATTAACGCTAGTGTGAAAGTAACCTAAAAGTTTGGAGCTCTTTCTAGAAGTGGTGAATGATGCTTGTACTGTAAACGGTGAATGGAGCTGAGCTACAGCCTACAGACAAGAGTGGTTCTCATAGAAATCAACCATGTTTTCTTATCCTTTTAGCCCAATTAACTAGTGGTACTTGCAGCGTACCATATTATAATGGCCATACATTACATCATAATTAGAGATGAGCGAATCAAAGTTGAGGAAGTGGAATTCGATCCGAATTTTAGGAAAAATTAGATTCGCACCAAATCTGAATTTCCTCACGCTTCGTGGTAACGAATTGTATTTTTTCCTAAAATAGCTGCTGCTAAAGTAGCTGCTGTGCGTGTGAGGACATGGAGCAAAGAACTCTGGGAAAGCGGGATCACCCATAATGACATGCATGAAGCCAATCAGCAGCCAGCCAGCCCTGTGATGTCACAGCCCTATAAATATCCTCAGCCATCTTAAATTCTACCATTTTCCAGTGTACTTAGTGCAGGGAGAGACATCAGCAGGCGCTACGGACAGTGCTAGGAAAAACGTCATTGTGCTAAAAAAAAACAATTTACAAGTTCAGGGAAAGATTATTCAAGGTGTAGGGAAAGGATAGGGAACAATCATTTCATGTAGAACAGGGTTCAGTAGGGGAGTTTACAGCCTGGGTAATAACAATCCTATTGCACCTTGCTGCGCTGACTGGGGATCCAAATTGCCATTATACAGCTCTGTAATTCCAGCAAACCGTTCTTGTTATTGGGGTGCAAGTGCTGTTGGATACAGACATTAACAGGGTTTATTACAATGAAATATTTCTACGTCTTATTTGCACTTGTGCGGTGCAGTTATATGTTCTAAAGCATTTTTTTGCTTGTATTAGTGGGAAAAAAAAGGGCTTATTAACCATTGTGTGGTGAAGTGTGAAAATGACAGCCCTTTTTGGTGCAAAAAAAATTATTTGCCGTTCAGCTGTGCAGTTATATGTTCTAAAGCCTTTTGTGGAGTGTATAAGTGGAAAAAAGCAAAATATATTTGCTGCTTATCGGTGCAATTATATGTTCTATAGCCTTTTGTGTTGTGTATAAGTGGAAAAAATAAGGGCCTACCGTATTTTTCGCCCTATAAGACGCACCGGCCCATAAGACGCACCTAAGTTTTTGAGGAGGAAAATAAGAAAAAATATATTTTGAACCAAAAGGTGTGCTTTTGGTGGGTTTTGAACTAATTGTGGTCTGTGGGTGGCACTGGTATGGGGGATCTGTGGATGGCACTGTTATGGGGGATCTGTGGGTGACGCACTGTTATGGGGATCTGTGGGTGACGCACTGTTATGGGGATCTGTGGGTGACACTTATGGGGGATCTGTGGGTGACACTTATGGGGGATCTGTGGGTGACACTTATGGGGGATCTGTGGGTGACACTTATGGGGGATCTGTGGGTGACACTTATGGGGGATCTGTGGGTGACACTTATGGGGGGGATCCGTGGATGACACATATATAGCATCTTATGCTATGTGTCATCCACAGATCCCCTCCATAAGTGTCCCTGTAGTGAATGACCCTCAATACACGGGCTGGGGGCCGGCATCTGCTTTTATAATGACAGCGGGGCCCGTGCAGTGACTGTATTCTACTACACGAGCCCCGCTCACTGTATAATTGTATCTCTAATAGTTAATGGTTACCGTATGTATATAATCACATAAGGAGCGCTGTGTACTACCGGTACTTACAACTACAAGCGCTCGTCGAGAGGAGGGAGGAGGCAGGAGGCAGGCCGGGAGGACAGGCGCTGGCAGCGTGAGTCATACGTCATGCGCCCACGCCGCCTGCTTCATTCATAAAGTGGGCGGCGCAGGCGCGTGACGTATGACTCACACTGCCAGCGCCTGTCCTCCCGGCCTGCCTCCTCCCTCCTCTCGGCGAGCGCCTGTAGTTGTAAGTACCGGTAGTACACAGCGCTCCTTATGCAATTATATACATACGGTAACCATTAACTATTAGAGATACAATTATACAGTGAGCGGGGCCCGTGTAGTAGAATACAGTCACTGCACGGGCCCCGCTGTCATTATAAAAGCAGATGCCGGCCCCCAGCCCCTCCTCCCTCACAGCTGATACACCCGCCGCGCGGCATCGCGGCGGGTGTATCATTGAAAACAAGGCAAAATCAGCAGCATTCGCCATATAAGACGCACTGCTATTTCCCCCCCACTTTTGGGGGGAAAAAAGTGCGTCTTATACGGCGAAAAATACGGTATTTGCCGTTCAGTGGTGCAGTTATATGTTCAAAAGCCTTTTGTGGAGTGTATTAGTGCAAAAGAAAAATATATTTGCCATTCAGCGGTGCAGTTATATGTTCTAAAGCCTTTTATGGAGTGTATAAGAGGAAAAAAGAAAATATACTTGCCGTTCAGAAGTGCAGTTATATGTTCTAAAGCCTTTTGTGTTGTGTATAAGTGTAAAAAAATAAGGGCCTATTTGCCGTTCAGCGGTGCAGTTATATGTTCTAAAGCCCGTTTGGTCGTGTATTAGTGCAAAAGAAAAATATATTTGCTATTCAGCTGAGCAGTTATATGTTCTAATGCCTTTTGTGTCGTGTATAAGTGGAAAAAAGAAAAATATATTTGCCGTTCAGTGGTGCAGTAATATGTTCTAAAGCCTTTTGTGGGGTGTATAATGGAAAAAAGAAAAATATATTTGCCTTTCAGCGATGCAGTTATATGTTCTAAAGCCCTTATTTGCCGTTCTGTGGTGAAGTGAGAAAATTACAGATATTTTTAGAGTGTTTTAATTTCATTTTTATTTATTTATTTGATTTAACAGTATGTCAGACAGAGAAGTGAAAGGCCCTGCATGGGGGAGTAGCAGAGGCCTAAATGTTTCTGGTACAGGCATAGGTCGCAGCAGAACAAGGGGACGTGGCAGCAGGCGTCACAGCGAGAGGCCTGACCTCCCTGTGTCATCTAGCGGTTGTGTCTTGACCAGCAACCCAGCGATTCTTAAATGGTTGACTCGGTCATCCACTTCATCCCAAGTGACACCAGACACCCCCAGCCAAGAGTCGGTGGGTTCGTCAGACACAACCCTTAGTTGGCATGGCCCGGGAGCAGGCCCTGTGCCCTCACCTGTCCTCAATCTGCCTCTGTCCATTTCTGTTCCCTCAGACAGAGAAGTAATATATGCTGAGGGCTCAGCCCCACTATACAGCGAAGACGAGCTACTAGAGGACAGTCAGTAGCTACTGGCCAGCCAAGATGTGGAGGACATATCCGCCACTTCCTCCGCTAGGCGGGCAGGTAGTGATGAGGAGAGTGGCGTGGGAGCTGGTGTTGCGAGCATCGAGGCCCCCGACCCAGAGACCATTAATCAGTGACGTGCAGACAGCACTCGATGATGATAATGTAGCTGATCGCACTTGGGAGCCGGGTAAATTTGCGGCTTCATCATCATCGGTAGAAGAGGGTGGCAGCTTGCCCGTGAGACAGCGGTGGAGCCAGTAAGTCGCTAGCCTGTCCGGAAGTTAGCAGGGTGGCAACAGTTGGAGGTCGATAGCCAAACGTGCCCAAGGTAGACCACCCGCTTCGCAGGACTCTACCTGCCCGGAAAGTAATGGTGGACGGGCTTGCGGAAGCAGCTGCGGTAGCAGTCAATCAGTGCATAGTGTTGGGGATAGAATCATCTACTCGGTGGTGTGGCAGTTTTTGTTAAGCTGCCGGAGGAAGTGAACATGGCCATATGTAGAATCTGTGGGCAGAAGGTGAAGCGTGGCCAGGGTGGCACCATGGCCCTGCGTCAACATATGCAGTGTCACCATGAAGTGGCATGGGAGAACTGTAGTTCTGATGTGGTAGTCCAGCCCGCCGCAGCAACCGCTGCATCACCCAGTGGTCAAGGCTCCCCCACCTCAGCCGAAGGGAGATGTCTGTCCTTCCCATGATCTGCTGGTCCTGATGCTCCTGCTCTCCTCCTCCTACTCCTCGTCAGTCATTCCGTCAGCAATAGATCACCAAAGCGATTGCCAAGAGACAACAGTATGTGTGCACTCATCCAACGGCGCAGAAGCTGAATGTGCTTCTGTCCACGTTGCTTGTGGACTTCAGAGAAATGATGGCTTGTGCCGAGCCGAGATGGAGAGTCCCAAGCCGTTATTTCTTTGCCAAAAAGGCAGTACCAGCCCTGCACACACATGTAGAACAGAAGGTGGGCCAGTCTCTGAGCCTGTCAGTGTCTGCCAAAGTGCACGTCAGCGCCGACATGGGGATCTGTATCTACGGTCAGAGATGATACATGTCCTTTACAGCCTACTGGGTGAATGTGGTTCCTGCACAGCCACACCAGCAACTTGGCCAGGTGACGCCGCATCCGCCTCCACGTTGCCATGCCGCTCGTCCAGCGACAATGTCCACCTCTGCCTCCTCATCCTTCACCATGTCCTCAGCATCCACTGCAGGGACAATTCACAGTGCCCCTCCAGCATACCACATGTGCAGGGCAAGGCAGTGTCACGCTGTTCTGCACCTCGTTTGCCTGGGCGAACGGAGTCACACAGGGGAGGAACTGCTCAATTTCCATCATCAAGAAATCGAAACCTGGCTTACTCCGCGACAACTCAAAATCGGAACCATGGTGACCCGCAATAGGAAGAACATGGTGTCCATGCTACGTCAAGGAGGGCTGAGCCATGGGCCCTGCATAGCACACGTGTTCAATCTTGTTGTCAAGCGGTTCCTGAAGTCTTCCACCCATCTGCAAGACATCCTAAAAATGGCCAGAAAACTTTGCATGTACTTCTGCCACTTGTACCCTGCAAAGCACACCCTCCTTAAGCTGCAGCAGCAGAACGGCATCCCTCAACATAGGCTGATATGCGATGTTTCCACCCATTGGAATTCCACCCTCCATATGTTGGACCGACTATACGAACAGAGAAAGGGCATAAACGATTTCTTGATGATCCAAGCGGACAGGAATGGAGTGTTCCTCTGTGTAACTTTGATGTCAGCCAGTGGCAGCTCATGCCTGACACCTGCCGTTTGCTCAGGCCCTTTGAGGAGGCCACATTATTTGTCATTTGTCAGGACTACAGGATGAACAACGTCATTCCACTGCTTCATGTTCTGGTACAGATGCTGGTAAATCTGTCTGGTCAGGGTACTGGAGACGTGGCGCCTAGATTTCATAGCCACATGAGCCATTTGAGGGCTGAATTGAAGGAGGAGGAGGACATTGGAGCACAAGCAATGTGTAGTGAAATTGGTGGTTTTTCTACACAGGTGACAGGAGAGGAGGAGCAGGAGCAGCCAGAGCTGCAGGGCGATGAGAAAGACGAGGCAGAGGACCCAGACACACCATGGCAGTATGCAGTGGAGATGGAGACAGAAAGTCCCTCTGAGTCACTAGCAAAAATGGCCCAATGCATGCTCACTTGCTTGCGTAGTGACAGCCGAATTGTCACCATTCGGCAGAGGGATGACTTCTGGCTATCCACCTTGTTGCACCCTCACAACCGGTCCAAAATGGGGGCCTTTTTTACACCCGCTGAGAGGGAGGACAAAATGAACTACTATAGAGACATCCTATGAGTTGGCCGCTGCCTATTAGTGATGAGCGGGAGGTGCCATATTTCACGAATATTCGATTGAATAGTCGTCTTATATTCGTCGAAATCGAATATTCGTCATGATTCTATTTATCGCGAATAATATGTGATTTAATTATTCGCAGATTGCGATTTTTAACTGTATAAGGCAACTTTCCTATTGATTGGCTATGGCTATTGGCTAATATGTGTATTTTACGAATATTCGCTATATTGCTATATATTCTTGTTTTAGAATATGACGAATATTCTAAAAAACTAAGTTATAGCAATATAGCGAATATTCGTAAAATACACATATAGACTGTTATCTAGCTAATATAGTGCTATAATCTTTTTTTTTTATAGTCTAATTATTTTTTTTCTCTTCTGAACTTCAGATCTGGAAAAAATTGACACTATCAAAAAAAAAATACTATAGCACTATACAGGTCCTTCTCAAAAAATTAGCATATTGTGATAAAGTTCATTATTTTCTGTAATGTACTGATAAACATTAGACTTTCATATATTTTAGATTCATTACACACCAACTGAAGTAGTTCAAGCCTTTTATTGTTTTAATATTGATGATTTTGGCATACAGCTCATGAAAACCCAAAATTCCTATCTAAAAAAATTAGCATATCATGAAAAGGTTCTCTAAACGAGCTATTAACCTAATCATCTGAATCAACTAATTAACTCTAAACACCTGCAAAAGATTCCTGAGGCTTTTAAAAACTCCCAGCCTGGTTCATTACTCAAAACCGCAATCATGGGTAAGACTGCCGACCTGACTGCTGTCCAGAAGGCCATCATTGACACCCTGAAGCAAGAGGGTAAGACACAGAAAGAAATTTCTGAACGAATAGGCTGTTCCAAGAGTGCTGTATCAAGGCACCTCAGTGGGAAGTCTGTGGGAAGGAAAAAGTGTGGCAGAAAACACTGCACAACGAGAAGAGGTGACCGGACCCTGAGGAAGATTGTGGAGAAGGGCCGATTCCAGACCTTGGGGGACCTGCGGAAGCAGTGGACTGAGTCTGGAGTAGAAACATCCAGAGCCACCGTGTACAGGCGTGTGCAGGAAATGGGCTACAGGTGCCGCATTCCCCAGGTCAAGCCACTTTTGAACCAGAAACAGCGGCAGAAGCCCCTGACCTGGGCTACAGAGAAGCAGCACTGGACTGTTGCATGTCATTCGGAAATCAAGGTGCCAGAGTCTGGAGGAAGACTGGGGAGAGGGAAATGCCAAAATGCCTGAAGTCCAGTGTCAAGTACCCACAGTCAGTGATGGTCTGGGGTGCCATGTCAGCTGCTGGTGTTGGTCCACTGTGTTTTATCAAGGGCAGGGTCAATGCAGCTAGCTATCAGGAGATTTTGGAGCACTTCATGCTTCCATCTGCTGAAAAGCTTTATGGAGATGAAGATGTCATTTTTCAGCACGACCTGGCACCTGCTCACAGTGCCAAAACCACTGGTAAATGGTTTACTGACCATGGTATTACTGTGCTCAATTGGCCTGCCAACTCTCCTGACCTGAACCCCATAGAGAATCTGTGGGATATTGGGAAGAGAAAGTTGAGAGACGCAAGACCCAACACTCTGGATGAGCTTAAGGCCGCTATCGAAGCATCCTGGGCCTCCATAACACCTCAGCATTGCCACAGGCTGATTGCCTCCATGCCACGCCGCATTGAAGCAGTCATTTCTGCAAAAGGATTCCCGACCAAGTATTGAGTGCATAACTGAACATAATTATTTGAAGGTTGACTTTTTTTGTATTAAAAACACTTTTCTTTTATTGGTCGGATGAAATATGCAAATTTTTTTAGATAGGAAATTTGGGTTTTCATGATCTGTATGCCAAAATCATCAATATTAAAACAATAAAAGGCTTGAACTACTTCAGTTGGTGTGTAATGAATCTAAAATATATGAAAGTCTAATGTTTATCAGTACATTACAGAAAATAATGAACTTTATCACAATATGCTATTTTTTTGAGAAGGACCTGTGTTGGCTAAATTGCAGTCTATATGTGTATTTTACGAATATTTGCTATATTTCTATATATTCTTGTTTTAGAATATGACGAATATTCTAAAAAACAAAGTTATAGCAATATAGTGAATATTCTTAAAATACACATATAGACTGCAATTTAACTAATATAGTGCTATAATCGTTTTTTTATAGTCATTTTTTTTTTCTCTTCTGAATTTCAGATTTGGAAAAAATGGACACTATTAAAAAAAATACTATAGTACTATATTACCTAAATTGCAGTCTATATGTGTATTTTACGAATATTCGCTATATTGCTATAACTTTGTTTTTTAGAATATGACAAATATTCTAAAAAACTAAGTTATAGCAATATAGCAAATATATTCGTCACCATGGGAACGCCTGTGGGTTGGAATATACCATCGGATCTGAGTTTTCACGATCTCAGGGAAAACTTAGATCCGATGTTATTTTCTAACCCACAGGCATTCCCATGGTGACTGGGACACTTGTCGGGGAGGAGTATGCGAACAACTGTACAGATTGGAAAAAAAAGGCGAATATTCTAAATAACAAATATATTCGCTATATTGATATACATTCGTCTTTGAGGATATTCATCATTTTTTTTCAATATTAAAACATGATTCCTTCCTGCTTAAGTTGCTTGTGGGCCAATGACTTATTGACCCACAAGAAAAAAGCAGGGAGGAATCATGTTTTCAGATGTTAAAAAATTACGAATATTCGATATGGCGAATATATAGCACTATATTCCAAATATTAATGAATTAGCGAAGTTGCGATATACGCAATTAATATTCGCTATTCGAATATTCGCGCTCAACACTACTGCCTATCTGTGCCATCGTCCATCCTCTCGCAGGTCTGACCGGGGGGGGGCTCTCTGCTGGGGGGGGGGGGGTAGGAGCAGTTGCAGCTCCATCAGCAGCAACTTGAGTCTAGAGCAGCAGCAGCTAGACATGGAGCAGTACCTGAACCAGCAGGTGGTGTCATACTTGGACAGTGCCCCGCCAACCCACATTGAAGATCCGCTGAACTACTGGGCAGCCAAACTGGATTTGTGGCCTCAACTAGCAGATTTTGCCATGGAAAAGCTGTCCTGCCCAGCCAGTAGTGTGGTATAAGAGTGAGTGTTTAGTGCGGCAGGGGCCATTGTTACCCCAAGAAGAACTCACCCGTCCACCCAAAATGTGGAGAGACTGACCTTTGCCAAGATGATTCAGGCGTAGATCATCCATGGTGCCACACTTGATCATCCATGGTGCAACACTTTGACAAAAGAGACTTCTTTCTTCTGGCTACCTGCCTCAGCTACTATTCTGATGCAGTGATGAGCGGCAGGGGCAATATTCGAATTCGCAATATTTTGTGAATATTTCGGCAGATATTCATCATATATTCGCGAATTCGCGAATTTGTGATCTCCAGTCATTATTTTCTTGATTGCGAAAATAGGCCATTCAGAAAATTAGCGAATGAAAATTTGCGATACGAAAAATTTGTGATCAACAAAGTCAAAGATATTGCAGCCTTCTCATTGGCCCACAAGCAAGAAGCAGTGAGGGATCATGGGTACTGATGAAAAAAAAATCTAGAATCTTTGCGATTATGAAGATATAGCACTGTATTCTAGATATTCGCGAATTCTCGAAGTGCCAATATTCGCGCAAAAAATTAGCAATTAGAATATTCGCAATCAACACTATTCTGATGCTGCCACCCGCCTGATGCCACACATCTGATGCTAAGTGCTCCTTCTTTCACCCACCATCTTCAGCTGGTACTCGTATTGCCTCTGACCTCCCCACTCTGTCACTGGGTCACTCCGTGGTCTCCTGATTCTGCTGTCACCTCCACGCTATGTCACCTTGGCACTCTGTGGTCTCCTGATGCTGCTGCCACCTCCACACTATGTCAACTTGCCACTCTGTAGTCTACTGATGCTGCTGTTTCCACCTCCACACTGTCATTGTGCCATTCTGCGGCCTCCTCTTGATGCTGATGCTGCTGCTGCTGCCACCACCTCCACACTCTGTCATTGTGCCACTCTGTGGCCTCCTGCTGCTGCCACCACCTACACAATTTGTCATTGAGCCACTCTGTGGCCTCCTCCTGATGCTGCAGTCACCTCCAGACTCTGTCATTGGGCCACTCTGTGGTCTCCTCATGCTGCTTCCACCTCACCACTATGTCATAGGGCCACTGTGTAAACTTCTCATGCTGTTCCCACCCTCCCAACTTCATAACTGGGCCACTATCTTGCCTTTCGGCCTGTCTGGCATCATCATTTATTTGAACCTTATTCTGATCTGTCAGAAGGAAGAAAAAATGAGACGCACAACGGATCCTGTCTGTGTAGCAGCTGTAAGGCCTATATGGTTCCATCAGATTTGGCTTGCGATTTGGTAGCCAAAAGCATGAGTGGGTAGAAAACACAGAAGACATGCAAATATTCCATTCACTTGTCATCTCTGTTTTGGATCCACTCCTATTTTTTTGGGCATTAGCAATACTGATAGATTACTGACCAAATGCTGGCCGAGTGAAGGCAGATGCTCAACAGACAAGATCCGTTTTTTGGGGGGTTATTGCTCTGACGGATCAGAGGAAGGGCAAAATAATCAGTGATGTCAACACAAACTTACTGCTGACACCCTCTCCACTCTGTTGGGGGGCTCTACTTGTATAAGCGTTTAATAGAACAGGTTCTGTAGACATCTATGTGGAATCAGCTGACTACGGTGTAAAAGGAGTGAGCCTCTTCTTGGCGCTAACATGAACTTGTAAGGCTGCGTTCATACTTGAGTTATTTGGTCAGTTTTGGCCCGTGACTGCCCAAATAAGTGAAGTGTGCAGTGATTCTAATTGCGACACCTGTCATCTGCATGTCATACGGATTTACAGTATTATTTCACTACCACAGCAGACTCCCTATGCATGTTACTGCAAGGCACAGTGTTCTACATAACTATAAAGGCTCTCAGACGCCAGGAAATAGCAGTTTTGTTTACGTGATTCGCCGTGAATAAATTCAGATTGAACCGAATTTTTTATTAATTCGTCGAACCGGCCGAATCAAATTTTTTAAATATTTGCTCATCTCTAGTAATAGTTTCTGACAATTCTCTATATTCTATGGAAATCCTATTGTAATCTAATAATTATAGGAAAGAGTACATTATTTGCTAGAGCTGTCAGGTTCTTGTCTGTAACATGCGATATGACAGTAAGTTCAAGGGCATGCACAACAACAGTCCTACTGTATGGATGAAAAGACGGAGATCCTAAGATCAAAGGAATTATTATTTGACACAATTATAACACAGGAAGGATATTCAGTAAATGGAATTATCTACAATGAGATTGCCGCCAGAAGATAAACCTGAGAACTGACACTCCTAATTTGTCCCTAATATACTGTAGAAATGGACAGACAAAGCATAATGAGGGAGGTGAGGAAAGTCTTTGAATCCTTTATCAAATGGACTATTCGCTGACTGACAAATCATAATGAAATCTTTGAACTTTAAAGAATTGATCCTACAAAGGAAAGAACAAGAAGAAAATCTCAGAATGTTCTTCTTACATAAACTCACTCAGGTCCTGGCAGAAGTCTTCTGTTTTCTCTAGTTATTCCCAGGATTTAAGATTTAGATTTATTTGAAGACTGTCCAGCTGTCACCTGGAATTGGTCTAAGCTTATGAAGTGTAGACGATATATTACTATTATGTTAAATTGTATCTCATGTTTTGTATACTGTATTTGGAGTTACGGTAGTTTGGAAACTCGGTGCATAAGTCTGCTGTATCTACTGAACAGATTTGACCTGGGACTACTACAGAGAGTGTTGTCCTGACAGATCCTTGGTGGCCTTCACCCTTTAACACCTATAAAGAGATCTAGTCTTCGTCTGCTGGAGAACCACCAGACCACTAACTTTTGACGTAGTCTCTGTTTGGAATATTGCTGACCCAGGGGGGTCAAGAGACACCAGTGTGAAGCACCGAGGGATCAGGCAAAACCATAGTCAGGGATAAACCAGGGTCAGAGCAGGCAGAGTTCTTGGAATCCAAAGTTAGGGCAGTGTCAGCTCTGAGTCAGTATGAGGAACAGGCAGAGGTCGGATCAGGAAGTGAAGGGTCAGAAACAGGGGAGAGTCCACTACATGGACAGGCATAACAGCAATGGCTCACCTTAGCAGAAAGCTAGTTGACTGGACCCTATTGATCAGGCACTTTCTGAAAGACGAATGTGCCTAATATAACCTTACAGTAGGTAGCCAGCCATTAGCTGAGGAAGATTGAGATGCAGGGGCAGTAGCTCTTTAAGAGCCAGAGAAGGCAGGCACATGTCCTAAGGGTGAAGGGAGGCATGGCAGGCCCTAACCTGTGTAGAATGGATGGAGTTGTGTTGGTCCTGTGATTGAGCCTGCCAGAAGGAAGCAAAGGAACTCCGACAGGCATAGACCACTGGTGGAAGATCACAGGAGGGAAGGTGATTGCTACAGCAACTGTGTCCACCAGGAGAAGAGAGATGGCGGTGGACATGGACCTCTGCCCTAACACAGATAATGTAGCCAATGGTATGTTACAAAGAAATATTTACAACCTATCACATATACACATATGCCACTTAGCTGAAGACAAACATGGATTAGAACATTGTGTCTGCCTGAAGCCACCGGTAGGGGGAGCTTAGGACATCAATGCTTTAACCAGGCACCAGTGATGTCCTGTAAACCAGTATCAAAAAGACTAGGTGCTAATAGTGCTTTAGGCCCCAATCGTAATCTGTGACAAGTGGGAGAGGAGAGCTGGCCAGGAGACAGAAGAAGGAGGCTACTGCTCAATGAAATCAAATGCTATCCAGGATCATGGGTACCTCCATTCAGATATGCTGCATCTGCCATCTGCTCTTGCACTGGTCCTGGATGTCAGGATAAGCGTAAGCACAGTGGAGCAGATATATCAACACTAATTGTCCTGGAAAAAGTGTCTTGATTTGCTCCAGAATTTGTGGGGCATGCAATTTTGTATAAATTACGACATGCTAGATTTGGGGTTATTTTAGACAACTATTTCGCCAATTTACTTTACTTTTTTTCTGGTGATAACCTGTTTAAGATTAACTTATGTTTGTCTCATGAAGCAAACCTGTGTTTGTAATCCCACACATAGTGATATCACAGTGTGCTATCTCTTGCTTTACATAGGACTGCAGGTAAATGAATCCATGAAATGACTAATTCAGCTCTGCTAGGAAAATTTTCTTAGCTCTGGTGTGATGCTTTCCACGGATCTATAAGAGACTCAGACTGCTCTGTTGGCGCTATGTCTCGGTGGCCTGAAGCAGGTAGTGTTAGCTTACACAGGAATATCGTAACTGGGTACATAGCTAAGACACATATCTGTTAAATATGTTTGAACAGCACTAGACTAAGAGATAATTACAGTTTACATTCTGTGGTGCAGCGTCATTGAACAGGCACCGTCTATGTGTATCTGTACTGTAAGTCATCGGAGGAATCTCAGCGTCAGGCCACTCACTGGTTACACTTCTAGGTGTTAGCTTTTTGGGAGTATGCTCACGTATCTTATAAAATAAGCTTATGTTGGTTCATTACTTGGAAGGCTTACGGTTCAAAATAATGTTCTGTTCAGTAGCGATTAGTGTAATAAGTTGCGCTTGGTGCCCTGTCTGAAGGCTCTTTCACACGGGACAATTATCATGGACGAACCAAATGTTCCCAATAACTGCCTGATCAGTGAGCCGCTGTGACAGCTGCCTTTACCTATATGCAGCAATCATCTCCTCTGTATGGGGACAAATTATCGCTACTGTGATTGTTCATCCCCATAAAAGATGTCATCACTAGTGATGAGCGGCATGGGCAATATTCGAATTCGTGATATTTTTTGAATAATTTCTAGAATATTTGTCATATATTCGCGAATTCGAGATTATATTTTTGATTGCAAAAATCGGCAATGTATTATTCTTGCAATGCGCGCAAAATACTGGCGTGGGTCACTTATGCTACATTTTTCAAGCTGGTTTAAGTTTCCTGAGACTGGAGAAAATGGTTGGCACGGCAGAACATTCCAATAGCTTTATATGCAGATAGAGTGCTCCAATATATTTGCACTTGCAAATTTTGAATGAAAATTGAATTAATTTATTAATGATGCACATATTTTTTCGCAATACGTGCAACTTGTGACATCACAGCACTGTCTGTAGCATGTATGTATGGACAGCAGAACCTATCAGCTACACTATAGATCAATCTAAACTACACTGACTATCTCCCCCTAACTATCTGAATTATATATATATAAGATAACTGTCTAATGTAATACAACAAAGCACAGAGCACAGCAATCACACTGCTGTCTCTTTCATAACTGCAATAAGCTTTAGAAAATAGCTGCTGGGGATGTTCTTATATAGTAAGGGGTAGGCAACTTTTCTCGGGCTGTTGCTAAGCTGTGACAAAGCCTTCTCTTTGGCCCACAAGCTAGATGATCACCTGATGTGTACTGTGTTTAAAAAATAAATAAATAATAATAATAATAATATTCGTCATTACGAATATATAGCACTATATTCTAAATGTTCGCAAATTAGCCGATATTAGCAATAGAAAAATTTGCTTTTTGAATATTGGTGCTCAACACTAGTCATCACTCAACAAAAGAGAATGTGCTTGTTCTTCATGAGATCAGTGGCAAATTTACATGGGGCAATTATCACATATTCCCGAAAAAATTTGACACCTCCCAGACTGCCAAAAAAGTTGGCAAACCTCCCAGAGGTCTGCTTTTGAGGTGCACTAGAGCAAAGGAGCTTTTTGGTATAGACATTTGCGCCTATTGCCTACTTTATTGCACTTTAAACGGTGCAATGTAGATGTAAACAACAACATTACTGTGCGAGTTGCACAGTAATGTTGTTGTTTACATCTACAATGTTTGATATTGTTGAACTGTATTTTATGTGTTTATTGTAATAAATCGTGTTCATTTGCACAGCCAGCTAATACTGAGAGACTTTGCACTAAGAAGCTAGTAATTTTCTACAGTCAGTATAAGAGAATATGCAGTATTAGGTTTTGTAGGGAAAAAAACTGACACTGAGAACCTTTAACCATCTGATTAACCCTTTGAACACCGGAGTTTTTTTGTTTTATTTTTCCATTTCTTCGTTTTCATTTTTCTTCCCTGACTTCCTGGAGCCATAAATGTTTTATTTTTTCTGTTCACAGACCCATAAAAGGGTTTGTTTTTTGTGTGACAAATTGTACTTTCTAATTCCACCATTTAATATGCCATACAATGTAAAAAAAAATCCACGTGGGGTAGAATTGGAAAAATAAAACACAATTCCTCCACTGTTTTACAGATTTTGTCCCTAAGGTGTTCCCTTTGCATCAAAACTGACCCGTGTCCTTCATTCTCTGGTTCAGTATGATTGCAACAATACCACATATGTATAGGTTTTATAAGTCTAAATACTGTAAAAATTAATTAAAACTTTGAAACAAAAAGGTTTTTACTTCACCATATTCCGACCTCCGTAACTTTTTTTTATAGTTATGTCTGCTGAGCAATGTGGGGGCTCAGTTTTTTGTGAGATAATGTGTAGTTTTTATTGATACTATTTTGGAGTGTCTGACTTTTTGATCACATTTTATAAAATGTATTTTTGGTAAGAAAAGCAATGAAAAAATGGCGAAGCGGCAATTTTGATACTATTATCCTTTATGCCATTCGCCATATTTGAAAAATATTTTTATATTTTAATAGTACGGGAGTTTTTGGACACGGTGATGCCCATGATGTTTATATTTTTTATTATTTATGTATGTATTTATTTATTTTAATTTCAGTAAATAGTATTTGATACACTGGCAATTTTGCAAGTTTTCCCACCTACAAAAAATCAAAAAAAAAAATCCATAAAATCACATTGCATAATTTTTAAATAATCAATTAGCATTTTATTGCATGAAATAACTATTTGATCACCTACCAACTAGCAAGAATTCTGGCTCTCACAGACCTGTCCTTGATCTGGGGCACCATGCAAGATCTTACCTTGTGGGGTAAGAATGATTCTGAGAAAGGTCAGGAATCAGGCCAGAACTTATTTTGCTTAATGTATTTTTTTTTTTTACATTTTTTTTTTACATTTTTTTCTAACTTTTTAATGTTTTTTGTAGCCAGTGTGGGAGGCTACCATGTTCACAACTTTTTTTTATTCAATATCACCATACTGAAAATAGCAGCATAGTAATATTTAAATTGCTGATTTCATATGTTGGCCTTCCACCTGCTGGCCAACATAGGAATTGCAACTCTAATATGCTGGGTCTCTTCAGAGTGACCCAGTCTATAAGAGTGAATTACCAGCATTCCCAATCGCCGCACAGGGAGAGTTTTTCACTCTTTAGATGCCGTGATCTAAAGACTGCAATGGCCGCGATTGCGATTATTGCTATTCACGGTCATTCGCCGCAGGCCTCTGCTGTTTGAAAGTGCCATGTTTAAACATCACTCCAGCATCGTACATGTGCTGCACTGGTAACGAAAGGGTTAAGGTCTGTCTAGTTCTTGTTTACAATTGAAAGCTTCTTAGTCACTCCCATTGACTTTAATTGTCGCCCAAAACAAGTCTATTGCAGACTAGATTTGCAACAATGTTTATGTTATGTTGTGTTTCTACAGCTACACCCCTCCTACTAGAAGGTTCTAATTCAGCTAAAAACTGTAGCGAGCAGTCAGAGTCTTTGTTGTTTGCAGATAGGGACCATTTGTCACGGTCCCTCAGGTGACTGGTGTCAGGAGATCAAGGAGACTGGCTGAGCGTGGAGGAATCTAACAGCCTCCTTGATTTCTCTTGATTCAGTGTTAATAGGGTAAATTACCACTTCCCTTTTCTTAGCTGTTGCTCAGTGGTCATCACTTCCACCCTTTATAATCTGACCCCACCCTTCTGACTATGTGGTAGATAGCTTCATTTGGATTTGGCTAGGCTGGTGTGAGGTCGTCTCTGGTGTTCTTGTTCAGCCATCTCTACAGAAGTTAAGTGTTGCGTTTGTTTTTATTTGTTATTGTATCTGGGCCTGAGACAGAGACTTCCATTCGTCCATGTCATGGTCTTACCTTCTCACTGTTCTCCCTCGTTTGACATGTGCTGGCGGCCATCTTGGTTTCTGGGTTTCTTGTAGCCTCCCACCCTGCGGCTTCTCCTTCCCACTGGGAGGAGCTGGATGCCTAGCTCATACATATAGGAGGTCTGTGGCTTCAGTTCCTTGCTTGGTCCTCCTGTGTTCACATGCTTCTAAGACTGCTGCTGCTTCTGGTTCCTGATCCTGGCCTCGTCTGACTACCCCGTTGGTTCCTGATCCTGGCTTCGTCTGACTACCCCGTTGGTTCCTGATCCTGGCTTCGTCTGACTACCCCGTTGGTTCCTGATCCTGGCTTCGTCTGACTACCCTGCTGGTTCCTGATCCAGGCTTCGTCTGACTACCCTTCTGGTTCCTGACCTCTGTCTACGCAAGACCCTGCTTCGGTTTAGCCATCCGTTTGGACTTTTGCTTATGGCTTGCTTTTCAATAAAGCCTTCTTATTTTCCACTTATCTCTTGTTGTACGTCTGGTTCATGGTTCCATGACATTAGGACCAAGCCATGAATTCTGACGGTACAGGGCCATCCTCGCTACCTACGCTGGTTGCCAGACTTGATCAGCAGGATCACCTGTTGGGTCGGTTTGCTGTGGCGTTGCAAACCCTGCTTGAACGCACGGCTCATTTCGCTTCCGTTGCCGATGGGTCGGTTGTCGCTCCTGGGCCCGTTCCTACTGCCGCTCCGGTTGTTGCGCCAGAGTCTACCCCGACACCTGTTGCTGCGCCTGCGGTGTCTCGGGGTATGACCGGTTCTGCCCCCCTTCCACAGCGCTTTGGGGGAGAGCCAACTCAGTGCCGAGGTTTCCTTAACCAGGTGGGCATTTATTTCGAGTTGCTGCCACATGCCTTTCCTACTGAGAGATCAAAGGTGGGCTTCTTGATCTCGCTGCTCTCGGACAAGGCCTTGGCCTGGGCCAGCCCTTTATGGGAGAACAACAATCCGGTGGTTGCCGAGTTTTCCGGTTTTGTTGCTTCTCTTCGGAAGGTATTCGATGTGCCGGCTCGTGCTGCCTCTGCTGCGAAGCTCCTTATGTCCATCAGACAGGGTTCACGATCCGTAGCTGAATACGCCATTGAGTTTCGTACCCTGGCAGCAGAGGTGGGCTGGAATAATGAGGCTCTGGTCGCTGCTTTCTCTCATGGTCTTTCGGATGCCTTGAAGATGAGGTTGCAGCTAAGGACCTACCAGTGGAGCTCGAGTCTCTTATTTCTTTCCTGATTTTGATTGACACCAGACTCAGGGAGAGACCTTCCTTTAAGGAGAGCCTGCGGAGGTCTTCTAACAGATTGGCGCCTACGTTTGCTGTCCCACCCGTGCCTCCCTCTCCTCCCACGCCTCCTGGGGATGACTTGTCTGGGGGTGAACCCATGCAGCTGGGGTTTGCTCGCCTGTCCGAGGGGGAGAGGGTACTCCGGAGACGCGAGGGCCGATGCATGTACTGTGGTCTCGGTGGGCATTTTCGGTTGGCATGTCCGAACCGTCCGGGAAACGCTCGCACCTGAG
Source organism: Bufo gargarizans (assembly GCF_014858855.1). Lineage (NCBI taxonomy): Eukaryota > Metazoa > Chordata > Amphibia > Anura > Bufonidae > Bufo > Bufo gargarizans. The sequence continues at coordinate 584,821,895 of NC_058082.1, forward strand.
ATCCTGTCGGGGGCAGATCTTGGGTGGAGTCTCCTCGTCCCCGGTTTCCCGTGTTGACAAACCACTGATCACTGTTGTCCTCTCCTGGGTCGGGGGCTCGGTGACGACCCAGGCGTTGGTGGACTCTGGTGCTGGTGGTTTGTTCATTGATAGTGTGTTCGCTGCCACCAATTCCATTCCTCTGCAGCCTCGAGGTTCCCCACTGGCTCTTGAGGCGATAGAGGGCAGACCCCTTCTGCCGCCACACGTGACTCATGAGACCCTTCCAGTGGGGATAGCCATTGGTGCCGTTCACAGAGATTCGGTCTGTTTCCAGGTGATTTCGTCTCCACACTACTCGGTGGTCTTGGGGTACCCCTGGCTCCAGAAGCATAATCCGACTTTCGATTGGAGATCGGCCGAGATCCTCTCGTGGTCACCGCAGTGTGGGGCTAGTTGCATCCATGGGCCTGTCAAGTTGCTGTGTACTTCCTCGGACTCTCTGTTGCCTCCTGAATACGAAGAGTACCGGGATGTATTCGATAAGGTGCGCGCGGTTGCCCTACCTCCGCACCGCCCATACGATTGTGCCATAGAGTTACAATCTGGTGCCGTTCCTCCTCGTGGCAAAGTCTATCCACTGTCGGTAGCGGAGAATGAGGCCATGGAGGAGTACGTGAGGGAGGCGCTTTCACGCGGACACATTCGCAAATCCTCGTCCCTGGCAGGGGCTGGATTTTTCTTTGTGAAAAAGAAGGGCGGTGAGTTGAGGCCTTGCATCGATTACAGGGGTCTCAATCGCATCACGATCAAGAACGCTTACCCGATACCCTTGATTTCCGAGCTGTTCGATCGCCTCAAAGGGGCCACGGTCTTTACCAAACTCGACCTGAGGGCGGCATATAACCTGGTAAGGATCAAGGCGGGCGATGAGTGGAAGACCGCGTTTAACACCAGGACCGGTCATTATGAATCCTTGGTTATGCCCTTTGGGTTGTGCAATGCGCCCGCAGTCTTCCAGGAATTCATCAACGATGTTTTCCGTGACCTGTTGCAGCAGTGTGTGGTGGTCTATTTGGATGACATCTTGGTATATTCTGAATCCATGGAGGCCCACATTATGGATGTCAGACGAGTGTTGCAACGGTTACGAGAGAACAGGCTGTTCGGTAAGCTTGAGAAATGCGAATTTCACCGATCCCAGGTAACCTTCTTAGGTTACATCATTTCCGCTGAGGGGTTCTCCATGGATCCTGAGAAGGTTTCGGCTGTCTTACAGTGGCCCCAGCCCAGTGGTCTCCGTGCCCTGCAGCGCTTTTTGGGCTTCGCCAATTATTATCGGAAGTTCATCAGGGACTTTTCTATGCTAGCCAAGCCGCTCACGGATCTGACCAGGAAGGGCAGTAATTTCCAGGTCTGGCCGCTCGAGGCCATCCGAGCGTTTGAGGCTCTAAAGTCCGCCTTTGTGTCGGCTCCGATTCTGTCGCATCCCAACCCTGGGTTGCCCTTTGTCCTCGAGGTGGACGCGTCTGAGACGGGAGTAGGCGCCCTCCTGTCTCAGCGTAGAACACCAGAGGGTCCTCTGCTTCCTTGTGGGTTTTACTCCCGGAAACTGTCTTCCACGGAGTGCAACTATCAGATTGGTGACAGGGAGTTATTGGCCATCGTGCAGGCCCTTAAAGAATGGAGGCACTTGCTCGAGGGTTCGGTGGTTTCGGTTCTCATCCTGACGGACCACAAGAATCTGACCTACCTTTCTGAGGCCAAGAGATTGACACCACGTCAGGCCAGATGGGCTCTGTTCTTGTCACGTTTTAATTACGTGGTCTCCTACCTACCCGGTTCCAAGAACATCAGAGCGGATGCCTTATCACGGCAGTACTCCGAGCTGTCCGGGGAGGAGTCGATTCCGACTTCGGTCATACCTCCGAATCAGATCCTGGCCGCCATTCGCACCAGCCTGACCTCTCCCCTGGGTGAGCAGATTTTGGCGGCTCAATCTGGTGCTCCCTCTGGGAGACCCAACGGCAGGTGTTTTGTGCCTGAGGAGTTGCGCATTCGGTTGTTGCGAATCTACCATAACTCCAAGGCCGCGGGGCATCCTGGAAAGAATCAGCTGTCCTGGGCTGTTTCACGTCTGTTCTGGTGGCCTTCTCTACGTTCCGACATCGCCGCATATGTAGCGGCATGCTCCGTTTGTGCCCAGAGTAAGTCCCCTCGGCACCTTCCGTTGGGCCTTTTGCAACCCATAGCCACCGGGGAGCGCCCATGGTCACACCTGGGGATGGATTTCATTGTGGACCTCCCTGCATCCCGAGGCCATACGGTCATTCTCATGATTGTGGATCGGTTTTCCAAAATGTGCCACTGTGTTCCTCTCAAGAAGTTACCCTCTGCACAAGAGTTGGCCACGATTTTCGCCAGGGAGGTCTTCCGGTTGCACGGTTTGCCCAAGGAGATTGTGTCGGATCGGGGGAGTCAGTTTGTGTCCAGGTTCTGGCGCGCCTTTTGCTCCCAGTTGGGGATTCATCTCTCTTTCTCCTCGGCCTACCACCCTCAGTCCAATGGGGCCGCAGAACGATCCAATCAGGCCTTGGAGCAATTCCTTCGTTGCTATGTCTCCGATCACCAAGACAATTGGGTTGACCTCCTGCCTTGGGCTGAGTTTGCCAGGAACACGGCGGTGAACTCTTCCTCTGGGACGTCTCCCTTCATGGCCAATTATGGGTTCCAACCTGCCGTGTTACCGGAGGTATTCTCTCCCCAGGATATTCCGGCTGTGGAGGATCACCTTTCCGTCCTACGTGCTTCTTGGGTACAGATCCAGAGGTCCCTTGAGGTCTCTGCGCAGCGCCAGAGACTCCAGGCTGATCGCAGACGAGCGCCCGCTCCTTCCTACCAGGTCGGAGACCGTGTATGGTTGTCCACTCGCAACCTCAACCTTCGAGTGCCCACTCCCAAGCTGGCGCCTCGCTTTGTTGGTCCCTTCCGAGTGCTTCGCAGGGTAAACCCGGTAGCCTATGCCCTTACGCTTCCTCCTGGCATGCGGATCTCCAACGTGTTTCATGTCTCCCTGTTGAAGCCATTGGTGTGTAATCGTTTCACTTCCTCGGTTCCTCGGCCCCGTCCGGTCCAAGTGGGCAATCGTGAGGAATATGAGGTGAGCAATATCCTGGACTCACGCCTGGTCCACGGTCGGTTGCAGTTTTTGGTCCATTGGCGTGGTTATGGTCCAGAGGAGCGTTCCTGGGTTCCCTCCGCAGATGTCCATGCTCCTGCTTTGCTCCGAGCCTTCCACGCACGCTTCCCTCAGAAACCGTTCCTTACTCCGCGGAGGAGGGGCCCTTGAGGGGGAGGTACTGTCATGGTCTTACCTTCTCACTGTTCTCCCTCGTTTGACATGTGCTGGCGGCCATCTTGGTTTCTGGGTTTCTTGTAGCCTCCCACCCTGCGGCTTCTCCTTCCCACTGGGAGGAGCTGGATGCCTAGCTCATACATATAGGAGGTCTGTGGCTTCTGTTCCTTGCTTGGTCCTCCTGTGTTCACATGCTTCTAAGACTGCTGCTGCTTCTGGTTCCTGATCCTGGCCTCGTCTGACTACCCCGTTGGTTCCTGATCCTGGCTTCGTCTGACTACCCCGTTGGTTCCTGATCCTGGCTTCGTCTGACTACCCCGTTGGTTCCTGATCCTGGCTTCGTCTGACTACCCTGCTGGTTCCTGATCCAGGCTTCGTCTGATTACCCTTCTGGTTCCTGACCTCTGTCTACGCAAGACCCTGCTTCGGTTTAGCCATCCGTTTGGACTTTTGCTTATGGCTTGCTTTTCAATAAAGCCTTCTTATTTTCCACTTATCTCTTGTTGTACGTCTGGTTCAAGGTTCCATGACAGTCCATCTGGGGAGGAATAGGTTGTCTCTGGTCCTAAACTTATTCCAGGGCCTTATAAGGAAATCAGGGCCTAGGTTTCCTGCATATGAATATTCCTACCTTCAAGGTCTATTCATATTGATAGGTAGTCAGGGCCCTGACTAGGCTTGTCTAGGAGGTGAGCTGTTTCTTCCCTAGTTTCCAGGCCCAGTTACTGTTCCCCTTTCCCTCTTGTGTTCAGTGTGGAGTTTCTCTCCCACACTGATCGTGACATTATCTACCACCATAAAAAACGCCATTTTGTTCAGGTCAGTGCAGCTATGGATCCTATGTTTGCACTGGTCAAACAGCTGCAGGGACTGTCATTTGAGGTAGTTGACCTCCGTGCAACAGTCTTATGGATGCAGAGACCACAGGCGGCTGGTTCTAATGGTTGGTACCAGGCCTGACCTGAACCTAAGGCTGCCCTCCCGGACAGATTTTCTGGGGTAGTGACAATTTAATTCAGTTCAGGGAATCGTGTAAGCTGTACTTTAAGCTGTGTCCATACTCTTCTGGGAATGAGTGTCAACGTGTGGGTATGATAATTTCTTTGCTTAAGGATGATGCGCAGACTTGGGCTTTTTCTCTGCCGGATCATCGTCTCTCCAGTCGGTAGATACATTTTTTAGAGCCTTGGGTCTTATTTATGATGACCCGGATCGGATTTCTCAGGCTGAGACCAAGTTACGTGGTTTACAGCAGGGAGAGCACTCCACAAAAATCTATTGCTCTGAATTTAGAAGATGGGCTATGGATACGAATTAGAATGATCCTGCTCTCAGTAGCCAGTTCTGTCAGGGACTATCTGAGAGGCTGCAGGATGCGTTGGCCTTTCATGAAAAACCTGAGTCATTGGAAGCAGCTATGTCCCTTGCTGTACGTCTGGATAGACGCCTGAAGGGGAGATCTAAGGGTCCTCACCCTCAGGACGCACTGTGAAATAAGGTGGCAGCTTCCTTTGACACTTTTGGTAAAGAGACACCTGTGGTTACACCTTGTGAGGAGCCTATGCAGTTGGGGGGAGCTACTCCTGGTGCCGCTGGTAAGAACTCTGGTCATATGAAGGGAGTCTGTTTTTGTTGTGGAAAAAAGGGACATTTCGTGAATATTTGTTTGTACATTCAGCGTCAAGGTGTAAACAGAATAAAAACGGTAATCCCCAAATTACTATTGGTGGTGTAGGTGGGGAGCAAGAAAACTTACTTTTGTCATTTACTGGTAGTACCCAATTTCTCCTGTCTGCCAAGGTGGCGCTAGAGTCCAAAACTGTGTAAAAGCAAGGTATTTATTGACAGTGGGGTTGGGGTTAGCCTGATTGATGGAAGTTTGTTTGTATTCATCGAATGGCAAGTGAGACAGATTCTCGATTGGAGTGATTTTTGCACGGACAACTGTCTTAATGCGTCTTTCTCTGTGGTCACCGCTAAAACTGTACCCTCATTCATTTCCGAATTTTCTGATGTGTTTTCTGAGTGTGGTAACCAGGAGTTACCCCTGCATTGGGAGTATAATTGTCCCGTCATTCTTATTCCTGGAGCTAAACTGCCCAAATCTCGGTTGTATAGTCTTTCGGAGCCTGAAAGAAAGGCTATGCAAGAGTATATCACCGAGAGCTTGGCGAAGGCTCATATCAGACCATCCAAATCCCCAGTGGCTGCAGAGTTTTTCTTTGTAAAAAAAAAAAAGATGGTACCCTTAGACCAGTGATGGCGAACCTATGGCACGGGTGCCAGAGGCGGCACTTAGAGCCCTCTCTGTGGGCACCCGCACCCTGGAGAAAGTCTATGGTGTACCAATATGCCTTAGACTTTTCCTGCCATTCATCAGTGCAGGACATGCTATGAACAGCACATTTAATGTAGGCAGGTTATTATAGCTAAATGATAAAGTACATGGAAGATATTTGATATTGGTGTTCAGGTTAAATTGCCGTGTTGGCACTTTGCGATAAATAAGTGGGTTTTGGGTTGCAGTTTGGGCACTCGGTCTCTAAGAGGTTCACCATCACTGCCTTAGACCATGTCTGGACTTCCGTGAGCTCAACCGTATTTCCGTCCGTCATCCTTCCCCCTTTCTTTGAGGGGGACGAATGGAAGACAGCCTTTAATACCCCTGAGGGTCATTTTGAGAATCTGGTCATGCCTTTTGGGTTAACCAGTGCTCCAGCGGTTTTTCAACACTTTATCAATGACATCTTTCATCATCTGGTGATGAGATTTGTTGTTGTATATCTGGATGACATACTAATTTATTCTCCAGACATGGAGACTCATCAGGATCATGTGAGACAGGTGTTAAAGATCCTAAGAGAGAATAAATTGTATGCAAAGATGGAAAAATTTGTTTTTGCTGTTCAGGAAGTGCATTTCCTGGGTTACCTGCTCACGTCCTCAGGTTTTCGTATCAATCCCAAGAAAGTTCATGCGGTGTTTGGCTGGGATCAACCCGAAAATGTGAAAGCACTTATGCAATTTTGGGGATTTCTCTGTTTGGTCTGAGGCGGCATTACAAGCCTTTTCTGCTGTGACGGAATGTTTTGCTTCAGCCCTTATTCTGGTGCAACCGGATGTGTCTCAGCCATTCATTGTAGAGGTTGACGCATCCGAGGTAGGGGTGGGAGTAGTTTTTTCGCAAGGTCCTTTACCTAGTAAATGAGGCGCATGTGCTTTTTTTTCTAAAAAACTCTCGACTGCTGAAAGAAATTATGACGTGGGTAATAGGGAATTGCTGGCCATTAAGTTGGCTTTTGAAGAATGGCTTTTGGTTTGAAGGAGCAATTGATCCTATTACGGTAATTACTGATCACAAAAATCTGGCTTACCTTGAGTTGGCTAAAAAACTGAATCGAAAGAAGGCCAGATGGTTGCTGTTTTTCACCAGATTTAACTTAATTGTCATCTACCACCCTGGGATTAAGAACGTCAAGGCGGATGCTTTGTCACGCAGCTTTCCTTGGGAAGGGGGTGATTCTAAAACTCCTGGTTCTATTTTGTCTGAAGGGGTAGTCATATCTGCCCTACAGTATATCCTGATCTTGAGGCTAAGGTGTTGGAGGCCCAAGAGGAGAGGGTGTCAGCAGTAAGTTTGTGTTGACGTCACTGATTATTTTGCCCATCCTCTGATCCGTCAGAACAATAACCCCCAAAAAACGGATCCTGTCTGTGTAGCATCCGCCATTCAGCATTAGGTGCTAAAGCCCAAAAAAACAGGAGTGCCTCCAAAACAGAGATGACACATGAATGGAATATTGGCATGTCTTCTGTGCTTTGTGAAAGAACAAATGGAATCCAGCTCCTCATAAAAATATGCTTTAATCGACTTCCATAAAATTCAACATCAAATAGGACAATTTGCTGTGACGCTTTTTTTGCTGTTACATCTTAGCCCTTCATCAAGACAAACAAACAGACTTAAAAACCTAAATTTTATACACTGGCATGAAAACGCCCACTTGATTGAATAATCCACACCACCAGGAATCAGCACCTGACGTTAAGTAGAATCTAACAAAAGGGAAATTCAGCCATGTTTTGAATAAGAAGCATGATTTAACCCTACAATATAAATGATACATTTTCTCTCTGTATTCAGTTTTCATTCCACTTGGCTGAATTTCCCTTTTGTTAGATTCTACTTACCGTCAGGTGCTGATTCCTGGTGATGTGGATTATTCAATCAAGTGGGCGTTTTCATGCCAGTGTATAAAATTGAGGTTTTTAAGTCTGTTTGTTTATCTTGATGAAGGGCTAAGATGTAACAGCCCGAAACACGTCACAGCAAATTGTCCTATTTGATGTCGGATTTTATTAAAGTCGATTAAAGCATATTTTTATGAGGAGCTGGATTCCATTTGTTCTTTCACAGTTTGTACCTGACCGAGTCCAGGCCTGATTTGGGAGGTGGCAGGTGAGAGCTGCAGTGATTTCCTTTCACTTCTGTGTTTTGTACCCACTCCTGCTTTTGTCCACTAAATCATAAGCCAATTCGGATGCAAAATAGGGACCATGTCATGCACGCCTAATAGCTATTACATAGACAGGATCCGTTGTGCGTCTCATATTTCTTTCCTTCTGACAGATCAGAAAAAGGGTCAAATAAATTATGTCAGTCAGGCCGAAAGGCAAAATAGTGGCCCAGTCATGAAGTGGGGACGGTGGGAACAGCATGAGGAGACCACAGAGTGGCCCAATGACAGTAAGCAATAGTAAAAGTCCAGCTCACCTGCATCAGCATTTTGGAGAGTGCACGGATGGGAAGAGACCCAGACTCATGTACTTGAAAAGAAGATATCCAGCACCTTGATTTTTTGTGCTTATCGATGTTTATTCCACAAACCAAGTGTACAGCGGTAAAAAAATCCTCAAAGTACAAGCCCCAATACGGTCTACGCGTTTCGAACCATGTGGTTCTTAATCATGACCTTCACAATACATTTCTGAGGAAGTATATATATAGGAGTGAACATAAAAAAATCCCTCCCCCCTTAAACTAGCTGGGCGGTGCAAACCATCCCAGGTGTTGCAATCAAAGTGCTAGCAGAAATTTTAATGCAGAAAACAAGTTTAAAATCTGACATGAGCCACTATGAACAGACATTTTATGACATTAGACCCAGCAAAAAATGAGCAGTAACAGAACATTGATAATAAATATATAAATAAGTGGATAAACACGGTTCTAAGTGAGCAGCAGAAAAAATGCTCCATCTGAACACTCCTCAATACTTGCTGGCTGCAATCTAATTCTGTTCATTCAGGCTATACAATATATTTTTTTTGTTTTTTTTTAAGTTGCAACATGGTGTAGTTATTAATGGCTATTAATAAATATACATAAGTTCTTTTCTTAAGTTTAATCTTGCAGGACTTCTGGAATTCCGTTTTAGAATCCAGAAGGCTTCTCTTTGGTTTACAAGTTTTTTGAAGTCTCCACCTTTTATGGGCAGAAACACTCGTTCTATGGCATAAGCTGTAAATGATGACAAGCTTCTATTATGAACCGTGATAAAATATTTTGCTGCACTTGAGATGTTTACATATGCAGGATTTATTATGTAATTGATATGTTCCAATAACCTTACTTTGAATTTTCTGGTTGAACATCCTACATATATTAACTGGCAATCTTTGCATTCAATGATGTAGACAATTCCCGATGTGTTGCAATTAATGTAAGTTTTAATCGGATATTTATTGGTGCTGTCAGAATCTTTTGGGGTTACATAATTGCAAGCTTTACATGGGGAATTGCCACATTGTGTGAAACCTGATTCAATAATTTGTGATCTCCAGTCATTGTTTACTTGATTGTGAAAAATCACCAATGTAATATATTTGCAATAAATTCATGATAAATTCGCAATTAGAATATTCAACACTATTCACGAATATGAATATATAGCACTATATTCTATATATTTTCGCAAATTCTCGAAGTGGCGATATTCGCAATTAAAATTTGGGTCCAACAAGGTGGAGAGCCAGAAGTCATCCCTCTGCTGAATGGTGACAATACGGCTGTCACTACGCAAGCATATGAGCATGCATCAGGCTATTTGTGCAAGTGACAAGATACCGCACACTACCTTCCCCACTACTTTTCCTGTTAACCCTGCCAGAATGAGACCACAGTTACGTGTCAATACATAAATCAAGATTGCCTTGCTATTGAAACTTCCTCCGTGATCTCTACTCAACTTCTATTACAGGCTTGATTTCAGTATTTTGCGGGTCTGGTATCTTTCTCGCTGGAGTACGCCCTGGTCGGTGGCGTTACTCCATGCTGATGGGTTTCAAAGCTTGCGCTCACATGGAGTGACCTAGTGATGACATTATATGAGCTACGAATCCATACAAGTGCCAACCTTCCAAAGCATTTCAGACAATGTGACGTCACTAGACGCTACACGTGAGCGCGAGCTTTCAAACCCATCAGCACAAAGTAAGGCCACTGGCCGGGGTGCACTCCAGCGAAAAAGATACCAGACCCTCAAAATCCGGATATCAAGCCTGCAATAGGAGTTGAGTAGAGATCACGGTGGAAGTTTCAATATCAAGGTAATCTTGATTTATGTATTGACACGTAACTGTGGTCTATCTCTGGCAGGGTTAACAGGAAAAGTAGTGGGAAAGGTAGTGCGCGGTATCTTGTATTGAAGTGTTTATGGCTAAGCATCCCTAACAGCAGGCATTGAGGTACTGCAGCACACAACTTAAGGAGCATCAGCGCCAGTGGACTAGTAAAACTATAAATTTAGCGCACTGTGTATAAAAACCACCCATTTCGCTACACATTGCTTGTGCTCCAAAGTCCTCCTCCAGTTCAGCCCCCACAGGGTTAATGTGGCCATGAGATATACAGTACAGACCAAAAGTTTGGACACACCTTCTCATTCAAAGAGTTGTCTTTATTTTCATGACTATGAAAATTGTAGATTCACACCGAAGGCATCAAAACTATGAATTAACACATGTGGAATTATATACATAAAAAAAGTATGAAAACAAATGAAAATATGTAATATTCTAGGTTCTTCAAAGTAGCCACCTTTTACTTTGATTACTGCGTTGCACACTCTTGGCATTCTCTTGATGAGCTTCAAGAGGTAGTCACCTGAAATGGTCTTCCAACAGTCTTGAAGGAGTTCCTAGAGATGCTTAGCACTTGTTGGTCCTTTTTCCTTCACTCTGCGGTCCAGCTCACCCCAAACCATCTCGATTGGGTTCAGGTCCGGTGACTGTGGAGGCCAGGTCATCTGGCGCAGCACCCCATCACTCTCCTTCATGGTCAAATAGCCCTTACACAGCCTGGAGGTGTGTTTGGGGTCAATGTCCTGTTGAAAAATAAATGATGGTCCAACTAAACGCAAACCGGATGGAATAGCATGCCGCTGCAAGATGCTGTGGTAGCCATGCTGGTTCAGTATGCCTTCAATTTTGAATAAATCCCCAACAGTGTCACCAGCAAAGCACCCCCACACCATCACACCTCCTCCTCCATGCTTCATGGTGGGAACCAGGCATGTAGAGTCCATCCGTTCACCCTTTCTGCGTCGCACAAAGACACGGTGGTTGGAACCAAAGATCTCAAATTTGGACTCATCAGACCAAAGCACAGATTTCCACTGGTCTAATGTCCATTCCTTGTGTTCTTTAATCTTTAGCCCAAACAAGTCTCTTCTGCTTGTTGCCTGTCCTTAGCAGTGGTTTCCTAGCAGATATTCTACCATGAAGGCCTGATTCACACAGTCTCCTCTTAACAGTTGTTCTAGAGATGTGTCTGCTGCTAGAACTCTGTGTGGCATTGACCTGGTCTCTAATCTGAGCTGCTGTTAACCTGCGATTTCTGAGGCTGGTGACTCGGATGAACTTATCCTTTGCAGCAGAGGTGACTCTTGGTCTTCCTTTCCTGGGGCGGTCCACATGTGAGCCAGTTTCTTTGTAGCGCTTGGTGGTTTTTGTGACTGCACTTGGGGACACTTTCAAAGTTTTCCCAATTTTTCGGACTGACTGACCTTCATTTCTTAAAGTAATGATGGCCACTCGTTTTTCTTTACTTAGCTGCTTTTTTCTTGCCATAATACAAATTCTAACAGTCTATTCAGTAGGACTATCAGCTGTGTATTCACCTGACTTCTCCACAACGCAACTGATGGTCCCAACCCCATTTATAGGGCAAGAAATCCCACTTATTAAACCTGACAGGGCACACCTGTGAAGTGAAAACCATTTCAGGTGACTACCTCTTGAAGCTCATCAAGAGAATGCCAAGAGTGTGCAAAGCAGTAATCAAAGCAAAAGGTGGCTACTTTGAAGAACCTAGAATATTACATATTTTCAGTTGTTTCACACTTTTCTGTTATGTATATAATTCCACATGTGTTAATTCATAGTTTTGATGCCTTCAGTGTGAATCTACAATTTTCATAGTCATGAAAATAAAGAAAACTCTTTGAATGAGAAGGTGTGTCCAAACTTTTGGTCTGTACTGTAGGTGTCACGTCTCCAGTCCCCTGACCAGCCAGATTTACCAGTATCTGTTAGAGGACATGAAGCACTGGAATGACATTGTTCATCCCGTAGTCCTGGCAACTGACACATAAATAGCCTCCTCAAAGGGCACGAGCAAACGACAGGTGTCAGGTATGAGCTGCCACTGGCTAACATCGAAGTTACACAGGGGAGTACCTCTGTCTGCTTGAATCCTCAAGAAATTGTTTAAGGCCTTTCTCTGTTCGTATAGTCGGTCCAACATATGGAGGGTGGAATTACAAAGGGTGGAAACATTGCATATTAGCCTATGTTTGGGGGTGCCGTTCTGCTGCTGCAGCTCACGGAGGGTGCGTTTGGGGGTGTGTGAGTGGCTGAAGTGCATGCAAAGATTCCTGGACATTTTTAGGATGTCTTGCAGATGGGTGGAAGACTTCAGGAACCACTTTACAACCAGATTTAACACGTGCGCCATGCAGGCCGCATGGCTCAGCCCTCCTTGACGCAGCGCCGACACCATGTTCTTCCCGTTGACGGTCTTCATGGTTCCAATTTTAAGTTGTCGCGGAGAAAGCCAGGATTTGATTTCTTGATGAAGGACACGGAGCAGTTCCTCCTCTGTGTGACTCAGTTAGTCCAGGCAAACGAGGTGTAGAACACCATGATACCGCCGTGCCCTGCACATGTGGTATGCTCGAGGAGCACTGTGAATTGTCCTTGCAGTGGAGGCTGAGGAGACGGTAGAGAATGAGGAGACAGTGGTGGACATTATCGCAGGACCAACGGCGTGAGAACGTGGAGGTGGAAGCGGCGTCACCTGGCCAAGTTGCTGCTGTGGCTGGGCAGGAACCGCATTTACCTAGTGTGCCGTAAAGGAAATGTATTGTCCTTGACCGTAGTTATAGCTACCGACCAATTTTCCCCAAAGAGGCTGTATCATTAACAAATTTCACCACTGAATGCCTAATTGACACAATTACTCAGGCCCTACAAAAGAAAGTCTACATTCACCGACCAATTTTCCCCAAAAAGGCTGCATCACAAACAAATTTCACCACTGAATGGCTAATCGATAAGTTGTTAGTCCCTACTGCAGATACTCTACAATCACCCTTCAATTTTCCCAAAAAGCTTGTTTTACAAAACAATTTCACCACTGAATGGCTAATCGACGCAATTACTCAGTCACTACAGAAGAAACTCTACATTCACCAACCAATTATCCCAAAAAAGGCTGTATCCCAAGCAAATTTCACCACTGAATAACAATGTAAATTCACAGCAGAACGGCTAATAACACATACTTAATTTTGCTATTAATACAGAGCAGCAATGTCTGTATGACAATGTAAATTCACAGCAGAATGGCTAATTACACATACTTATTTTTCCCATTAATACACCCCAAAAATGGCTGTATAACAATTCACTGCATACAGGCTAGTAAGACGTACTCTTTTCCTTATTAATACACCCCAAAAAATAAGAATAAATGTGACGGACTGAACCGTCACTGGGGCTGCTGGAGAAGCAGAATCCTTCCTGCAGACTATGGACCGAGAACTGTGGAGACCCCCTGAGACCTTTTGTGGTTACAAGGAGCTATGAATAGTGTTGAGCGCGAATATTCGAATTACGAATTTTTTTCTCGAATATCGCAATTTCGAGATTTCGCGAATATTTAGAATATCGTTCTATATATTCGCGAATTCGAATATTCGTATTTTTTTTTTTATTATAATATTTTTTTTCTTTCCCACTTTTCTAAAGTTGTTCTTACCTGTCCTTTGGATTCCTGGCTTCCTGGCTGCTCCAGTCAGTGGTGTTTTCAACTTACTGCTATATTCCATATTAGCTAAATTACAATCTAATCTATATGTGTATTTTACGAAATTTCGCAAGTTGCGATGCGAGTAATATAACACGAAATAATCGCATGAAGATTTCAATTTAGCACTGCTATATTCCATATTCTAGCCTAATATGGAATATAGCTGTGCTAAGTTAGCACTGCTGTATTCCATACTAGGCTAGAATATGGAATATAGCAGTGCTAAGTTGAAATCTTCATGCGATTATTTCGTGTTATATTACTCGCATCGCAACTTGCGAAATTTGCAAATGTTCTTAATATTGCTCTAACTTCGTCTTTTAGAATATTACGAATATTCTAAAAGACGAAGTTAGAGCAATATTACGAAATTTCGTAAAATACACATAGATTGTATTTAAGCTAATATACTGCTATAGTAATATTTTTTAATAGTGTACATATTTTACAAAAAAAGTTCAGAAGAGGCAAAAAAAAATTAGAGGCAAAAAAAGGGATTATAGCAGTATATTAGCTAAATTACAATCTATATGTGTATTTTACGAAATTTCGTAATATTGCTCTAACTTCGTCTTTTAGAATATTCGTAATATTCTAAGAGACGAAGTTAGAGCAAATCACAAAATTTCGTAAAATACACATATTAGCCTAGCCATAGTCAATTAGCATAGGAACGTTGCCTTATACTATCAAGATAAATAATCGCAATACGCGAAAAAAAATTCGTATATTATTCGCGATAATTGAATAATTACGAATATTCGATTTCGACGAATATAACACGAATATTCATTCGAATATTCGCGAAATATCGCGAAATCGAATATGGCACCTCCCGCTCATCACTAGCTATGAACCCTGATTTATGTGTGTAATTTATATGCCACATATTTCCTATGGCCCATTGGAGGGGCGAGGTGTGGATTCAGCTACATAAAAAGGGTTAACTCTGCACTGAGACTCCCACTGATTGTGTTGGTGATGGGATTAAGATGGTTGATTATAATGGCAGCCGACTCGTAGATGAGTAGATCACCATATGATGCACTCAGGAGATAATCCCATCACATGTGTCTCCTCTTCCCATTCATTCATTATGGAGGGGGTGAAGATGTCTGTTTGCATGCTCATTGTTGATTGCGTGAAAGACAATGCCAGTGTGTTTGTTAATTGCGTCACAGACAATGCCATTGTGTTGGTTGAATAGGGTTAGTTTTTGTGTTTAAACTGTACAGGATTGGCTGCTATGTCATGTCCTCAGTTCCCAACCAGGTCTACGGGGGTGGCACCCTTGTTGTAAAATGTGTATATAAGTCAATGCTGTGTGTTCAATAAAGAGTTTCTGTTTTACATTTAACATAGATCCTCGTCTCATGTGTGTGGGAATTGCTATACGCTGTATACTCCCGTGGCTATAACTCCTAGCTCTTGTAAGAGCTGTTCCTGCTCTCTGTATTTAGGAGAGGTTCACCCACTGGAGCCTTGGGGCGCTGTTCGGATACTAGCGTTGCCCTCAATATACTCCACGAACGGTGTCTCCGAGCTGCTTCTCCTTACACTAGGATGCCATCCCACCAATATACCGGATCTCCTAGCACCCAGACCGGGTACCTCCGTCGTAGGTCCAGGGTGGGTAGGAGATGGTGAGACCTCAACCAAGCTTCGGCGGTTCGTGGGGTCTGCAGTGCTTAAGTGTCAAGTGGAGTGCTTGGAGTCCTCGGGAAGCACTAGGAGCATCCATCGACGGAGGTACCCGGTCTGGGTGCCAGGAGATCCGTTATATTCGTGGGATGGCATCCTAGTGTAAGGAGAAGCAGCTCGGAGACACCGTTCGTGGAGTATATTGAGGGCAACGCTAGTATCCGAACAGCGCCCCTGGCTACAGCAGGATGGAATCGGCTAGTTTTTGGACAGAGTTCCACTATGAGGAAGAGGATTACCTGGACTGGAGGGATGCAGTCCCGAAAGGCGAATGGCACGAGGCACTGGAAGATGTACAGCGTCCCCACAGTGAGAGGAACAGTTGCGGATGTGAGTGGCCCTGCGAATGCCCCTTCTGGGAGAACAGCCCCTGGATGAGTGGGTGACAGAACTCGAGAGCCTGGTATGGAAGGAGCTTTGGCTAGACAACGCCTACCAGGCACTCTGGTGGTATGTGATTCGGCACTTCCCCTGGATGGCTGAGCACGACAGACCCGAGGGTGAGGATTATGATGGCCCTGGCCTGTTGTTTGAGTCCTTCGCAGAACTGGAGTTCGGAGATGCTGGAGAGTCCCGGTTCTGGGATATCTATGACTACAGGGAGGCTATGTATGATTGGGCTACAGCAAGAGAGGTGAGACAAGACCTGGCATCTCTAGTGACAATGGAGTGGGAGCTGGAGCAGGATTACCAATACTTCCTCAGCTCAATTCGGCCCCAATATACACTGCCAGAGAGCTGGGTGGCAGACCCAGGTCCAGAGCCCTTCAGCGGGGAGGATATTGTGGAGGTTTACTGGGAAGAACCCTAGGTGGCCGGTGGAGGTGGGACCGAGGTCTCTCCACCAGTCCTGCAGGGAATTGGGAGCCCAGTCTCCATCCCCCAGCGGCAGGCTGAGTTACAGGGGGCAGAGACAGTCGGTCCTGTCCCCCAGCAGCAGAGGGTTTTATTGGGAGAGGAGACCTTTGTCCTCACACCCCAGCGGCAGAGTGTCCAGCAGGGAATAGAGAGCCCAGTCTCCTTTTCCCAGCAGCAGGACACTGTATTGGGAGTGGAGACGGTCGGTCGCCCTCCCCTGCGGCTGGTAGTATATATGGGAGAAGAGCTTGTTAACCCCTCTCCCCAGCGGCAGCTTATCGTACCAGGGGGAGACAGTAAGCCCCACAACAGTGGAGATGGGACTAAGGTATCTCCACCGGCCCTACAGGGATGCTGGACATTCGGCCCAGATTCCCAACGGCAGCTAGATTTTCAGGGAGTAGGGACAGTCGGTCCTGCTCCCCAGTGGCAGTATGTTTTGCAGGGAGAGAAGAGCATTGTCTTCATTCCCCAGCGGCAGTGTACCTTGAAGGGAGAGAAGACAACCAGTTTCTCTCCCCAAACACAGGGGGACAGCACCCCTAACTCCGATGGTGCAGATGGGACCGCAGTCTCTGCACCAGGCCTACCGGGATGCTGGACGGTTGCTACAGATCCCCCACTAACCCCGCAGGAATGCCAGGAGGAGGAGGTAAGCGCTCCATCCTCTTTACAGCTGATCCGCAACAAGGTCCTGCCAGCTCATCCCAGCGGAAGAGCTGGCATCTGGGCAGAGCGCAGTTGGCCTCTGCCCTTCCCTATCCTCTTGACCAGACGCTGACTCCCTACAGGCTACCCCAGCGCAAGAGCTGGCATCTGGGCAGAGCCCAGTTGGCCTCTGCCCTCCCCTATCCTCTTGCCCAGAGCCTGACTCCCCACTGTCTACACCAGCGGAAGAGCTGGCATCTGGGCAGAGCGCAGTCGGTCTCTGCCCACCAAGTACCCACAGCTCCAACAACAATGAAGCAAGGAGTAGCAGATATCCACTCAACAGCTAGGGACATACAGGACAGAGCCAGGCCCCAGAGTTCAACAGGACCAGTGTTTGTTTATGTTGTTTATGGGTGGGCTACTCGACTACTCAGGCACTGACCGAAAGGAGGTCAGGTACCTGGTTAGTCTACTGTTGGGAGGGGAGAAATGAGACGGACTGAACCGTCACTGGGGCTGCTGAAGAAGCCTGAGGGCCAGCCTCCTTCCTGCAGACTATGGACCGATAACTGTGGAGACCGGAGACCTTTTGGGGTTATAATGAGCTATGAACCCTGAATTATGTGTGTCATTTATATGCCACATATTTCCTATGGCCCATTGGAGGGGCGTAGTGTGGATTCAGCGACACAAAAAGGGTTAACTCTGCACTGAGACTCCCACTGATTGTGTTGGTGATGGGATTAAGATTATAATGACAGCCGACTCGTAGATGAGTAGATCACCATATGATAATCCCATCACATGTGTCTCCTCTTCCCATTCAGTGGCGTAACTACCGGGGAAGCAGGGGAAGCAGCTGCTTTGGGGCCCAGGCTGCCAAGGGGGCCTGGCGCCCCGGCAGCGTGTGTGACAGTTTATTTTAAAGTTAGTTAAATATCGTATTCAGGGTCCCTTCACAGCAGCCGCCGCTAATGTGATCATATTTTTTCAGTTTTTTTCAGTTAACAGCAAGGCAGCTGGTATGGTCTTGTGTTTAGCTGCTTTGCCTATGAAGCAGAAGGTCGTGGGTTTGAATCCCAGCAGAAACTTTTCTGAAATACAAGCACTGACTCCATATATGGACATACAAGGCAGGACACAGGAAGAGGCTGACATGGAGGTAAGTAGAAGTGTTTATTTTTATTTTTTTAATACCCGACTGTTACTACCATGGGGGAGCGGGAGGCACCTGATACTGGCACCTGATACTGGCACCTGGGGGGGGGCGGGAGGCACTTGATACTGGCACATGGGGGGAGGGGGGTTGGCACCTGATACTGGCACCTGGGGGGGAGGGGGGTTGGCACCTGATACTGGCACATGGGGGGGAGAAGCACCTGATACTGGCACATGGGGGGGAGAGGGGTTGGCACCTGATACTGGCACATGGGGGGGAGAGGCACTTGATACTGGCACTTTTTTTGTGGGGGGGGGAGATGGCACTATGATACTGGGACATGGGGGGGAGAGGCACCTGATACTGGCACATGGGGGGGGGAGAGAGGCACCTGATACTTGCACATGGGGAGGGGGGAGGGAGAGAAGCACTTGATACTGGCACTTTTTTGTGGGGGGGGGGGAGATGGCACTATGATACTGGGACATGGGGGGAGGAGAGAGGCACTTGATACTGGCATGTGGGGGGGGGTTGGCACTATGATACTGGCACATGGGGGGGGGAGAGAGGCACCTGATACTTGCACATGGGGAGGGGGGAGGGAGAGAAGCACTTGATACTGGCACTTTTTTGTGGGGGGGGGGGGAGATGGCACTATGATACTGGGACATGGGGGGGAGGAGAGAGGCACTTGATACTGGCATGTGGGGGGGGGGGGGTTGGCACTATGATACTGGCACATGGGGGGAGAGAGGCACTTGATACTGGCACTTTTTTGGGGGGAGATGGCACTTTGATAATGGGACATGGGGGGAAGAGAGAGGCACTTGATACTGGCACATGGGGGGGGGGGGTTGGCACTATGATACTGGCACATGGGGGGTGGGAAGGAGAGAGGCACTTGATACTGGCACATGGGGGGGAGATGGCACTATGATACTGGGACATGTGGGGGGGAGAGGCACTTGATACTGGCACATGATGGGGGGGCATCTATGGGGACACTTACTGGCACATTATTGGGGGGCATTATGGGTGACACTAGGCCGGCAGCCTATCAGAGGCAGGACACTGAGGGGCATCTACTGGGGCACTATATATGGGGCATTTTATACTGGTACATTATGGGGGGCACTAGCAGGAAGGGGGAGAGGAGCACTATGGGGGAATTTACTGGGGGCACTATATAGGGGTATTTTATACTGGCACATTATAGGGGCACTATGGGGACATTAGCTCAACTGGGGGCATTACAAGGGGGTATTTTTGCACTGTCACATTATAAGGAGAATTATTACTACTGGGTGGGCATTATGGTGGGCTTTATTACTCCCCCATGGTATGACCCCCTAGTAGCAGCACCAGCCTCTCCTTGCTCTGCTATCCCTCTGCCCCTTCTCCAAATCCTTATTATAAAATCTTTCTCATTAGGATAAAGCACAACATCAGCTCCGCCGAGCCCCCCGGCCATAGTGTTGAAGTGGTGTCCGAGATCCCCAAAGGTCAAGCCAAGTAATTGTAAGTTTTCATGTGAAATATGTTTATGTTATACACATATAGCCTACACTGTGCCCCACAATGTACAGTATACCGCTACACTGTGCCCCACAATGTACAATATACCTCTACACTGTGCCCCACAATGTACAGTATACCTCTACACTGTGCCCCACAATGTACAGTATACCGCTACACTGTGCCCCACAATATACAGTATACCTCTACACTGTGCCACACAATATACAGTATACCTCTACACTGTGCCGCACAATATACAGTACACCTCTACACTGTGCCACACAATATACAGTATACCGCTACACTGTGCCTCACAATGTACAGTATATATCTACACTATGCCACACAATATGCAGTATACCGCTACACTGTGCCCCACAATATAGAGTATACCGCTACACTGTGCCAAAGGAGTGGGGTTTACACAGGAGGAGGGAGGTGCGAAGCGCGCTGAGGGGGGCCCTTACAAATATTTGCTGTGGGGCCCAGTCACTTCTAGTTACGCCCCTGTTCCCATTCATTCATTATGGAGGGGGTGAAGATGTCTGTTTGGATGCTCATTGTTGATTGCGTGAAAGACAATGCCAGTGTGTTTGTTAATTGCGTCACAGACAATGCCATTGTGTTTGTTGAATAGGGTTAGTTTTTGTGTTTAAACTGTACAGGATGTCATGTCCTAAGTTCCCAACCAGGTCCACGGGTGGTACCCTTGTTGTAAAATGTGTATATAAGTCAATGCTGTGTGTTCAATAAAGAGTTTCTGTTTTACATTCAACATAGAACCTCATCTCATGTGTGTGGGGATTGCTATACTCTGTATACTCCCCTGGCTATAACTCCTAGCTCTTGTAAGAGCTGCTCCTGCTCTCTGGATTTAGGCGAGGTTCACCCACTCGAGCCTGGAGCCTTGTCGTAGGTCCAGGGTGGGTAGGAGACGGTGAGACCTCAACCAAGCTTCGGTGGTTCGTGGGGTCTGCAGTGCTTACGGTGTCAAGTGGAGTGCTTGGAGTCCTCGGGAAGCACTAGGAGAATCCATCGACGGAGGTACCCAGTCGGGGTGCAAGGTTACAATAACAATCACAATTCACCACAGAACGGCTAATAGGACATACGTATCTATCCTATTAACCCTTAAAGGACCCATAACGAAGCTGTACGTCATAGGTCCGATCCCTAAACATGGCGCCCGCTCGCACGTGCAGCGGGTGCCTTAGCCACAGGGTTTCTGCTATTTTAAAAAACAGAGATTCACGGCATATGTATGCGATCAGCCATAAGGCAGATCGCATACATCTTACCTTTCAGATGCCGTGGTCAAATGTGACGGGGGACTTGTTACCTTGAGCAAATTGACCGAAGCCTCAAGCAGGCTTCAGAGTCAATTATATATATATATATATATATATATATATATCAATACAGGCCACTAGGTGGCAGCCTTGTATTGATATAGTGCAAATGAAATCTTCAATGATGGCTATTTAGCCATCACTGAATACTATTGGCAATCAAATGATTGCCAGTTATTCTCATCCAAGGTGACTTAAAAAAAGTAAAAAAAAAAATCACCCCCCTTTCCTTAAAATAAAAATACTTAACCAATAAAAAAATAAACATCATGGGCATCGCCGCTTGCGAAAATGTCCATACTATTAAAATATAATAATATTAATGGCATACTGAAAATGGCATAGCTGGAAAAAAAAATGCCAATTTGCCATTTTTTGTCACTTCAACTACCCAATAATTTTTTTAATAAAAAGTGATCAAAAAGTCGCACGCACTTAAAATTGGTATCACTGAAAAGAACAGATCGTCCTGCAAAAAAATAGCCCTCACACAGCCCAGTACACAAAGCTACAAAAAAGTTATAGGGGTCAGAATATGATTATGAAAAAAAAATGTTTTTCTCCGGTTAAAAAAAAATTTCAGTATAAAAACGCAAGAAAAATTATACAAGTGTGGTATCATTAGAACTCTACTGACCTGGAGAATGAAGATAACAGGTAAATTTTACCACATAGTGTACAGTGTAAAAAAAAATATATATATATTGCACTTTTTCCCAATTCTACCCCATTTGGATTTTTTTTCCCGCTCGCTACTACATGGTATGCAACCGTAACTGGTACCATTAGAAAGTACAACTTGTCCTGTAAAAAATAAGAACTCATATGGCTATGTGAATGGAAAAATAAAAAAGTTAGGACTATCGGAAGGCGATTAGTAAAAAATGAAAACGCAAAAATGGAAAATCCCAGGGTCCTTAAGGGGTTAATACAACCCGTAAATGACTGTAGTACAATGGAACTTCACTGCTGAACGGCGAATAATACTTATTTTTTGCCACTTATACATGCCAAAAAGGGCTGTAATTTTCTCACTTCACCACACAACAGCTCATAAGCCCCTTCCCCCACTAAAACAACAACAAAAAAAAGCTTTAGAACATATAACTGCGGCCATGAACGGCAAATAATACTTTTTTTTGCCACAAATACACTCCAAAAAGGGCTAAAATTTTCTCACTTTAACACACAATGGCTAATAAGCCCCTTTTTTTGCCCCCACTAATACACGACTAAAGAAAGCGTTAGAAGATATATATAACTGAACCGCACAAGGGCTAATAAGACCCCAATAACAAAAAACGGTTTGCTGGAATTATAGATTGGATCCGCAGTCAGTGCAGCAAGGTGCAATAGGATTGTTCCTATTACCCAGGCTGTAAACTCCCCTACTGAACCCAGTTCTGCTTCAATATTGTGTAATAATTCCTCCCTATCCTTTCCCTACACTTCTAATGATCTTTCCCTGAACTTCTGTTGAGCTAAATATAAGTTTTCAAGTCTTTACTTTGACTGTCCCTAGCACCTTTTAACGTCTCTCCCTGCACTAAGTACACTGGAAAATGGCTGAATCCAAGATGGCTGAGGCTATTTAAAGGGCTGTGACATCACAGGGCTGGCTGGCTGCTAATTGGCTGCATGCATGGCATTGAGGGTGATCCTTCATTCCCAGAGTTGAGCGAATCAAAGCTGACAAAGTGGAATTCGATCTGAATTTCAGTAAAAATTTGATTCACACCGAATGCGAATTTCCTTGCGCTTCGTGGTAACGAATCACATTTTTGCCCAAAACGGCTGCTGCACGTGTGTGGAAATGTTGCAAGGAACTCTGGGAAGGCGGGATCACCCATACTGCCATGCATGCAGCCAATCAGCAGCCAGCCCAGTGAAGTCACAGCCCTATAAATAGAGCAGCCATCTTAGATGCTGCCATTTACCAGTGCACTTAGTGCAGGGAGAGATGTCAGCAGGCGCTAGGGACAGTGCTAGAAAAAACTTCATTGTGCTAAAAAAAAACTATATACAAGGGCAGGGAAAGATTATTCAAGGTGTAGGAAAAGTATAGGGAGGAATCATTCAACTGCATTTATCTTGAAAAGGGTTCAGTTGGGGAGGTTACAGCTTTGCAGCACTGACTTGGGATCCAAATTGCCATTATACCGCTCTGTAATTCCAGCAAACCGTTCTTATTAGGGTGCACATGCTGATTGATACAGGCATTAACAGGGTTTATTACAAGGCAATATTTCTACGTCGTATTTGTCCTTGTGCGTTGCAGTTTTTTCTTGCAAAGCCTTTTGTGACGTGTATTAGTGTAAAAAGCTGAAATTATTTGGCGCTCAGCTGTGCAGTTATTTCTCGTAAAGCCTTTTGTGACGTGTATTAGCATAAAAAAAATATATATATTTGCCGCTCAGCGGAGCAGTTATTTCTTGTAAAGCCTTTTGTGGGGTGTTTTAATTTCCTTATTATTTATTTATTTGATCTAACAGTATGTCAGACAGAGAAGTGCCAGGCCCTGCACAAGGGAGTGGCAGAGGCCTAAATGTTTTTGGTGCAATCATAGGTCGCAGAACAATAAGAGGGCATGGCAGCAGGAGACACAGCGAGAGGCCTGAGCTCCCAGTGTCATCTAGCGGTCGTTTCTTGACCAGAAACCCAGCGGTTCTGGAATGGTTGACTCGGTCATCCACTTCGTCCTAAGTGACATTAGACACACCCAGCCAAGAGTCGGTGGGTTCCTCTGACATGAAGCTTAGTTGGCATGGACCGGGAGCAGGCCATGTGTAGAGATGGCCTTGTGGTTCGCACGGCGGTCATTTTGCGGCAAACTTTGCTCGTTCACGATTCGCCGAACAGGCGAACATATGGCAATGTCCGCCGGCTCCATATTCTTTTGCATTGTGCAGAACTTTGACCCATGACACATCCATCAGGTGGAACAGGACAGCCAATTGAGACATTTCAGCACATGGACTATAAATAAAACCGATCTGGCTGCCATTTTACATTCAGTCTTTTGCCAGTGTAGGGAGAGGTTGCTGTATGGAGCAGGGACAGACTGTTAGGGCCACAAAAGTCCTTTAAAGACTGGTATAGGTGTGCTATAGATAGGTGTGACATACAGAGGGGTGTGATATACTTATAATATACTTTCTAACATAAAAAGTATATTATAGTGCATTTGTATTGTGCAGCAGTTGTGTGCGCTTCTGCTGCGATACTGCAGCTATACAGATGGACAAACACTATTGGAATAACTAATTGCAACTGGTGTAATATACCAGTTTCCCCCCCAAAAAAACTGATTGAGGCAGGGGTGTGATATAATTATAATATAATTTCTATAAAGTGCATTTGTATTGTGCAGCAGTTGTGTGCGGTTCTGCTGCGATGCCGCAGCTATACAGAGGGACAAATGTTATTGGAACAACTAATTGCAACTGGTGTGATATACCAGTTGCCCCCCCAGAAAAACTGATTGAGGCAGGGGTGTGATATACCTATAATATAATTTCTATATAGTGCATTTGTATTGTGCAGCAGTTGTGTGCGGTTCTGCTGCGATGCCACAGCTATACAGAGGGACAAACGCTATTGGAACATGATATACCTGTTCCCCCCAAAAAATCTGATTAAGGGGTTTAATATACCTGCTTCCAGCAAATAATCATTAAGGGGTTCTATATGCCTGCTTCCACAAATACTGCTCTTCTATAGGGACTTTGTCAAAGGGTCATTTTGAAAATGACAGGCAGAGGAAGAGGCAAGGCCATTCTGCAGGGGTGGTAGGGGTCGGGCAGGTGCACCAGGCAGAAGCCTAAGTGGGATGTTGGAGAAAGTGCGTGCGATTACGTCAAAGGATGCACCAGAGTTGGTTGAGTGGCTCACTCAGTCTTCCTCTTCTGCACGATCTTCAAACTCTGTATCAGCAACTTCCTCAATCTCTGCTGTGTGCACCCCCAAAAACACCACCACTACCACCCCTTCACTCGAATCAAAGGAATTATTTTCACATCCATTACAAGACCTTACTGATGCGCAGCCATTCTTGGCATCAGATCAGGAAGAGGAGGTAGCAATGGCCACCACCCAGTGGTCTAACGACAGTACCCAGATCAGCCCAAGGAGGGTGGTCCCCCGCTGTTGCTGCCTACGCCGAGATCTCTAATGTCAGTGGTGATGAGGGTGACGATGATGACGTGACGATGGACATCACGTGGGTGCCCACGAGAGATAAAGAGGATGGGGAGTTCAGAGGGAGAAATGGAGCAGCAGATAGGGAGGAGAAGCATGCAGAACTCACAGTGCACAGAAGGCAAAAAGCAGACTGCAAATGTATCTGGAGTGAGCCATCCACCATGCACGGTCACATCTGGCGCTCCAAGGACGCCGGCACATGGCCCCACAGTGTTTTTTTTTTTATGTGTCAGCTCTTGACAATAGTGTTGCCATCTGCAGCCTGGGCTGTCAACGCATACGTCGCGGTAAGCCCAACACTCACCTAGGGACAACCGCCTTAAGAAGGCACCTGGCCTCCCATCACCGAGCACAGTGGGAGCAACACTGTCAGAACCCACAAATACACACTCCCAGCACTCCACGTCCAGCCTCTTCTCCTTCTCCTCCCATTTGTTCTCCACTCCACCTTACACCGTGCCGTCGTCGCGTTCATCTGGCAAAAGCCAGGCTTTTGTGGCCCAAATGTTCGCCGGAATGTCTGAACTGCTAGCCCGCCAACTACTGCCATATAAACTGGTGGACTCGGAGGCCTTTAGAAAATGTGTGGTCATTGGCACGCCGCAATGGAAGGTCCCCGGAAGGAAATATTTCTCCCAGAAGGGCATCCCAGACCTATGCTGCCATGTTCAGCGGCAAGTGAATGTATCTCTGACACTCAGTGTTGGTAACAAGATACATCTGACCACAGACACGTGGTCTAGCAAAACACGGGCAGGGAAGGTACATAACTTTAATTGCCTCTTCTTCTCCTCCTCCTACTACATCCTCCGTCTCCTCCTCAGTTGACTCCTCCTTTTCCACTGCTACCGCCTCTTACGCTGCACCCCCCCAGCTCCCTAGAACCAGTTTGACGTCCCAGGTGAGACGTTGCCATGCTGTTCTGCGGCTGTTGTGCCTGGAAGCCAAGAGCCACACCGGTCCTGCACTCCTTTCAACTTTGCGGTCACAGGTCGATCAGTGGCCAACCCCGCTTAATTTGACAGTTGGTAAAGTGGTGTGCAACAACGGTGCCAATCTGCTGAGTGCGCTGAATCAGGGCAAAATGGCACCCGTGCCATGCATGGCACGCATCCTGAACTTAGTCATGCAGCAATTCGTTGCCAAATACCCCGCGCTCCAGAACGTCTTGCGGCAGGCCAGGAAAATCTCTGGCCATTTTAGAAGATCTTACACGGCCATGGCTTGCCTTGCTGATGTACAGCAGCGACACCAACTGCCCGCCTGCCTGTCAGATGTCTGATTTGGGACTGCCCAAAGTGCTGGAACTCCACCTTGTATATGCTTGATAGGCTGCTCCAGCAGAAACGTGCCATTAACAACTACCTGTGTGAACTCTGCGACAGGACAGGTTCAGGGAGCTTTTTTTTTTCTTCTTTTACCGCACCAGTGGCTGCTCATGCGCGATGCATGCAGACTTCTTCGGCCATTTGATAAGATCATCAAACTAGTCAGTTGCAGCCAGGGGGACATCAGTGACATCGTACCTTACGCCTTCTTTCTGTAGCATGCATTGAGTCGTGTGATTGATCAAGCCGTCGAGGAGCAGGAAGATGAGGAAGTCACAATGCTGAATAAATTCCCAGGGGGGGCTACTCCATCTGAGACAAGTCAGCAGGGTTCTGAAGAGGAGTCAGAGGAGTATAGTTCCGGGGAAGAGGAGGAGGAGCAAAATGAGCAGGCTTTAAACTTTTTGGTATCCCTGGTGTTGTCCGTGGATGGGGGGAGGAGACTGAGGATGACATTCTCCTGGGCGATGAGCACGAGCCAGGGCGCTCCACAGCTTCCAATTTTTTGCAAATGGTGGCCTTCATGCTCCAGTGTTTGAAGAGGGACCCCCATATAAAAAGCATAAAGGACAAGGACCAGTACTGGGTGGCAACATAGTTAGACCCCCGGTACAAACACAAAATGGCGGGCATGTTACCAGCATCACAGAAGGATGTCAGAATTCAGCATTTCCAGGCCTTGCTTCGAGAAATGCTGCATTCTGCTGTTGTGGCGCTGGCAGAGGAATTTCCACCCACAGAGAAACAGTTGCGGGTATCAATCCTACAGCACATTTGAGGGCGGTTTGAAGATGTGTTGGTCTCTTCAGATATGAGATCATTCTTGCAGCTGAGCCATCGACAACTGCCCTCCAGATCCAGCCTCAGGGAACGCCTAGACCGACAGGTGTCCAACTACATCGGGTTAACGGCCGATGTGGACGATCTGAGAAGCGAGGAACCCCTTGACTACTGGGTGTGCAGGCTTGACCTGTGACTAGAGCCTGCACAATTTGCCATGGAACTCTTGGCTTGCCCCTCGTCAAGTGTCCTGTCCGAAAGGACGTTCAGTACAGCAGGGGGGATCGTGACCGATAAGCGCACTCGCTTCGCTCACGACAGTGTGGACTACCTCACATTTCTAAAAATGTATGAGGCATGAATCTTGGAGGAATTCAACACCTGTGACGATGACATTTAATTGAATTTCACCTATTACTATTGTTTTTTTTTTTCAAGAGTGGGATTTCGTTAGCAATGTTTTTAATCCAATTTTATATTTTTAGTTCTTTTATACATATGTATTTGACATGTATTTGTACTGGCCTGCAGTAAAATTTATATCCAATGACTGTCTAATATACCTCCAGCCACATAATCTCTTGATGTTTTCTGTCCGGCTAATGCCTAAAGCTTGGGGCCTGTACTCCACTGGCCTGCAGTAAAATTTATATACAATGATCATCTAATATACCTCCAGCCACATAATAACTTGATCTTTTCTGTACGGTGAATGCATAATTTTTTGTGGCCTGTACTCTAACTGGCCAACAGTAAAATTGTTATATGGTGACCGCCTAATGTAATTCCAGCCACATAATCACTTGTTATTTTCTTTACTGTGAATGCATAATTTTTTAGGCCTGTAATCTAACTGGCCAACAGTAAAATTGATATACAGTGACCGCCTAATGTACCTCCAGCAACATAATGACTTGATCTTTTCTGTACGTTGAATGCATAATTTTTGGGGCCTTCAATGTACTCCACTGGCCTGCAGTAAAATTGATATCCAATGACCGTCTAATATACCTCCAGCCACATAATCACTTGATCTTTTCTGAGGAATTCAACACCTGTGACGACCACGTGTTATCAAATTTCACCTATTATCATTTGGAGTTTATTCAAGAGAGGCGATTTTGTTAACCATGTTTTTAATCCATCTTTATATTTTTAGTTCTTTTAAACATATGTATTTGACATGTATTTGTACTGGCCTGCAGTAAAATTGATATCCAATGACTGTCTAATAAACTTCCAGCCACATAATCATTTAATGTTTTCTGTCTGGTGAATGCTTAATGTTTGGAGCCTGTACTCCACTGGCCTGCAGTAAAATTGTTATCCAATGACCGTCTAATATACTTCCAGCCACATAATCACTTGATGTTTTCTGTCCGGTAAATAAATAATTTTTGGGGCCTGTAGTCCATTGGCCTGCAGTAAAATTGATATCCATTGATCGTCTAATAAACCTCCAGCCACATAATCACTTGATCTTTTATGTACGGTGAATTCATAATTTTTGGGGCCTGTAATCTAACTGGCCAACAGTAAAATTGTCATACGGTGACCGCCTAATGAACCTCCAGCCACATTATCAATTGTTCTTTTCTGTCCAGTGAATGCCTAATGTTTGGGGCCTCTACTCCCTTGGCCTAAAATAAAATTGATATCCAATGACTGTCTAATATACCTCCAGCCATATAATCACTTGATGTTTTCTGCCTGGTTAATGCCTAAAGTTTGGGGCCTGTAGTCCACTGACCTGCAATAAAATTGATATCCAATGATCGTCTAATATACCTCCAGCCACAAAATCACTTGATGTTTTCTGTCCGGTGAATGCCTAATGTTTGGGGCCTGTACTCCACTGGCCTGCATTAAAATTAATATCCAATGACCGTTTGGGGCCTGTACTCCTGTGGCCTAAAATAAAAATTTTCTAGGCTCCAGCAGGCCACAGTTTTGAGAGTTTACCTTTTAGACGCATAAAAAATTGCCCCTGATTAAAATACATATTTTTTGTGGGAATTTCTGCCATTGATCCCCCTCTGGTATGTCCCTGTCCATGTTGTGGGACAATTTGTGCACTTCTAGTAAGTAATTGGTGGCTGGAAATATGACCTGAAGGTTTTGGAGGTTCGCCTGCCATTAAAGTGAATAGGGCCTGCCGTGAACTTGCGGTTCTTGAGCATTTGATTGAGTTTGCGCAATCGCATTCGCAAATCGCCCCGGCCGATGTTCGTCCATCACTAGCCGTGTGCCCCCACCTGTCCTGAACCTTCCTTTGGCATTTTCAGTTCCCTCACCGTGAGAAGTATATGCTGTAGGCTCGGCTCCACTTTTCAGCGAGGAAGAGCTACTAGAGGACAGTCAGCAGCTACTGCCCAGCCAAGATCTGGAGGAGACATCCACCGCTTTCTCTGCTAGGCGGGAAATAGTGATGAGGAGAGTCGCGTGGGAGCTGGTGTTGCAACCGCTCAGGCTCCTAACCCAGAGACGGTTGAGAAGGACATCAGTGACATGCAGACAGCACTCGATGATGATGTTGCAGCTGATCGCACTTGGGAGCCAGGTAACAAAGGGGCTTTATCATCATCGGAAGAAGAGGGTGGCAACTTGCCCGTGAGCCAGCAAGTTGCTAGCGGGGCTGGGAGTTAGCAGGGTGGCAGCAGTGGGAGGTCGGTATCCAAAGGTGCCTGGGGTAGACCACCCACTTCACGGCAGCCTACCTGCCCGGAATGTAGCGGTGCAGGGGTTCACGGAGGCAGCGGTGGTAGCAGTGTGTCAGTGTGGAGTGTTGGGTGTAAAATCACCTACTTGGCGGTATGACAATTTTTTTAAAGGCACCTGGAGGAGGTGAACATGGCCATATGTAGAATCTGTGGGCAGAAGTTGAAGCATGGCCAGGGTGCCAATGTTGTAGCAACGTTGTCAACATATGTAGCGTCGCCATAAAGTGGCCTGGGAGAACCGGGTTTCCGATGTGGTGGTCCAGCCTGCCACAGCAACCTCTGCATCACCCGGTTTCAGGCAGTCAAGGCTTCACCACCTCAGCCGAAGGAAGCTGTCTGTCCTTCCCATCATCTGCTGGTCCTGATGCTCCTGCTCCTCGCCCTCCTGCTCCTCCTAATCGTCATTCTGTCAGCAATCGATGACCGAAACAATTGCCAAGAGAAAACAGTATGCATGCACTCTTCCAATGGCGCAGAAGCTTAATGTGCTCCTGTCCAAGTTGCTGGTGCTGCAGTCCCTCCCTTTCCAAGTGGTGGACTCTGCACCTTTCAGAGAACTGATGGCTTGTGCCGAACCGAGGTGGAGAGTTCCAAGCCGTCATTTCTTTGCCAAAAAGGCAGTACTGGCCCTGGGCACACATGTAGAACAGAAGGTGGTCCAGTCCTTGAGCCTGTCGGTGACTGCCAAAGTGCACGGCAGTGCCGACATGTGGAGCTGTAACTACAGTCAGGGACAATATATGTCCTTTACGGCCCACTGGGTGAATGTGGTTCCTGCACAGCCACACCAGCAACTTGACCAGGTGACGCCGCTTCCGCTTCCACATTGCCACGCCATTTATCCAGAGACAATGTCCGCCTCTGCCCCCTCATCCTCCACAGTGTCCTCAGCCTCTACTGCAGGGACAATTCACAGTGCCCCTCCAGCATACCACATGTGCAGGGCACGCCGGTGTCACGTTGTTCTGCACCTCATTTGCTTGGGCGAACTGAGTCATACAGGGGAGGAATTGCTTCATGTCCTTTAGCAAGAAATCGAATACTGGCTTTCTCTGTGACAACTGAAAATCGGAACCATGGTGACCAACAACAGGAATAACATTGTGTCGGCGCTGCATCAAGGAGGGCTGAGCCATGCGCCCTGCATGGCTCATGTGTAAAATCTGGTTGTCAAGCGGTTCCTGAAGTCTTCCACCTATCTGCAAGACATCCTAAAAATGGCCAGGAGACTTTGCATGCACTTCAGCCACTCATACACCGCAAAGCACACCCTCCTCGAGTTGCAGCGACAAAACGGCATCCCCCAACATAGGCTGATATGCGACGTTTACACCCGTTTGAATTCCACCCTCTATATGTTGGACCGACTGTTCGAACACAGAAAGGCCATAAATGATTTCTTGATGATCCAACCGTCCAGGAGTACCAGCAGATTCTGGTAAATATGGCTGGTTAGGGGACTGGAAACGTGGCGCCTAGATCTCGCGGCCACATGAGCCCTGTGGGTGCTGAACTTGAGGAGGAGGAACATTGGAACACAAGAAATGTGTAGCAAAATGGGTGTTTTTTATACACATGTCACAAGAGAGGAGCAGAAGCAGCCAGAGAAGCTACAGGGTGATAAGGAAGATGAGGCAGAGGACACAGACACACTGTGGCAGTATACAGTGGAGATGGAGGCAGGGAGTCTCTCCGAGTCACTTGCACAAATGGCCCGCTGCATGCTCACTTGCTTGGGTAGTGACAGCCAAATTGTCACCATTTGGCAGAGGGATAACTTCTGGCTATCCACCTTGTTGGACCCTCGCTACCAGTCCAAAATGAGGGCATTTTTTTACACCCGCTGAGAGGGAGGACAAAGTGAACCTAATGCTGCCGCCACTTCCACACTATTTCACTTAGACACTCTGTGGCCTCCTGATGCTGCCACCACCTCCAAACTATGTCATCTTGCCTCTCTGTGGTCTACTCATGCTGCTCCTACCTCCACTTTGTCACCTTGCCACTCTGTGGCCTCCTGATGCTGGTTCCACCTGACCACTATGTCATAAGGCCACTCTGTGGACTTCTCATGCTGTTCCCACCCTCCCCAGTTCATGACTGAGCCACTATTTAGCCTTTTTGGCTTGGCTGACATCATCATTTATTTGACCCTTCTTCTGATCTGTCAGGCGGAAGGAAAAATGAGACGCACAACGGATCCTCTCTGTGTAGCAGCTGTAAGGCCTGTATGGTCTCATCAGAATTGGCTTATGCTTTGGTAGCCAAAAGCAGGAGTAAAAAACACAGAAGACTTGCAAATATTCTGTTCACGTGTCATCTCTGTTTTGGACCCACTACTGTTTTTTTTTTTGCATTAGCAATACTGATATATTATTGAGCAAATGCTGACCGAGTGAAGGCGTATGCTCCACAGACAGGATCCGTTTTTTGTACGTTGTTGTTCTGACAGATTAGAGGAAGGGCAAAATAATCAGTGATGTCAACACAAACTTACCGCTGACACCGTCTTTACTCTGTCGGGGGGCTCTATTTGTATAAGCGTTTAATAGAACAGGTTCTGTACAGTTGCATCTCTAGCTTTCAAATTTTGGGGGGGCACACTGGGGGCCAGGACAAAAGTAGGGGGGGCAGCTATAACAACGATACATTTACACAAGTACGCTTAGAAATGCTGCGATACTTTACCCAATACCTAAAACCGCAACAGGGAAGAAAAGTCCAGCTGTCTGTGGATGACACTTTTATAGAGAGGGGGATCTGTGGATGACACTTTTATAGAGAGGGGGATCTGTGGATGACACTGCTATGGGGGGGGATCTGTGGCTGACACATACCGTGTATAGCATCTTATGCTATATGTGTCATCCACAGATCCACCCCATGACAGTGTCATCCCCATTTCCCCCTCCATAACAGTGTCATCCACAGATCTCCCTCCCCGCCTCTCACAGGAGTGTACATTTGACATTTCTAAACTGTAATCCATATCCTGCAGTAACTTTAACTTTAAATCAGGATTAAGCGGCCGCTCATCTCTACTAGTACCTTAACCTTACACCACTCGGCTAGCTTCGGTAACAGGGCCAGGCTACAGCCTACAGGTCCTGCTTGTTAGTTGTTATCGAGCGAGTGCTGATTTCTGCAGGTCAGAGGATACGGATTACAGTTTAGAAGAAATATACACTCCTGTGAGCGGTCCAGACCAGTGGCGGATCCAGAGCCTGGTCTTGGGAGGGGCACTTCCAGATTATTTTCTGTCCACCGCCACAGAGCAAGGGTGTTTATAGAACAGACTACACAGTGTAGAGGTATACTGTATACTGTGTGGCACAGTGTAGAGGTATACTGTATATTGTGTGGCACAGTGTAGAGGTATACTGTATATTGTGTGGCACAGTGTAGCGGTATACTGTATATTGTGGGGCACAGTGTAGAGATATACTGTATATTGTGTGGCACAGTGTAGAGGTATACTGTATATTGTCTGGCACAGTGTAGAGGTATACTGTGTGGCACAGTGTAGAGGTATACTGTGTGGCACAGTGTAGAGGTATACTGTGTGGCACAGTGTAGAGGTATACTGTGTGGCACAGTGTAGAGGTATACTGTGTGGCACAGTGTAGAGGTATACTGTGTGGCACAGTGTAGAGGTATACTGTGGGGCACAGTGTAGAGGTATACTGTGGGGCACAGTGTAGAGGTATACTGTGGGGCACAGTGTAGAGGTATACTGTGGGGCACAGTGTAGAGGTATACAGTTGCAATAAAAAGTATGTAAACCCTTTGGAATGATATGGATTTATGCACAAATTGGTCATAAAATGTGATCTGATATTCATCTAAGTCACAACAATAGACAATCACAGTCTGCTTAAACTAATAACACACAAATAATTAAATGTTACCATGTTTTTATTGAACAAACCATGTAAACATTCACAGTGCAGGTGGAAAAAGTATGTGAACCCCTAGAATAATGACATCTCCAAGAGCTAATTGGAGTGAGGTGTCAGCCAACTGGAGTCCAATCAATGAGATGAGATTGGAGGTGTTGGTTACAGCTGCCCAGCCCTATAAAAAACACACACCAGTTCTGGGTTTGCTTTTCGCAAGAAGCATTGCCTGATGTGAATGATGCCTCGCACAAAAGAGCTCTCAGAAGACCTACAATTAAGAATTGTTGACTTGCATAAAGCTGGAAAGGGTTATAAAAGTATCTCCAAAAGCCTTGCTGTTCATCAGTCCACGGTAAGACAAATTGTCTATGAATGGAGAAAGTTCAGCACTGCTGCTACTCTCCCTAGGAGTGGCCGTCCTGTAAAGATGAATTCAACAGCACAATGCAGACTGCTTAATGAGGTGAAGAAGAATCCTAGAGTGTCAGCTAAAGACTTACAAAAGTCTCTGGCATATGCTAACATCCCTGTTAGCAAATCTATAATACGTAAAACACTATACAAGAGTGTATTTCATGGGAGGATACCACAGAGGAAACCACTGCTGTCCAAAAAAAACATTGATGCATGTTTACAGTTTTCACAAGAGCACCTGGATGTTCCACAGCAGTACTGGCAAAATATTCTGTGGTCAGATGAAACCAAAGTTGAATTGTTTGGAAGAAACACACAACACTATGTGTGGAGAAAAAGAGGAACAGCACACCAACATCAAAACCTCATCCCAACTGTGAAGTATGGTGGTGGGGGCATCATGGTTTGGGGCTGCTTTGCTGCATCAGGGCCTGGACAGATTGCTATCATCGAAGGAAAAAAGAATTCCCAAGTTTATCAAGACATTTTGCAGGAGAATGTAAGGCCATCTGTCCACCATGTGAAGCTCAACAGAAGATGGGTGTTGCAACAGGACAACGACCCAAAGCTTAGAAGTAAATCAACAACAGAATGGCTTAAACAAAAGAAAAATACGCCTTCTGGAGTGGCCCAGTCCTGACCTCAACCCGATTGAGATGATGTGGAAAGCGATTCACACCAGACATTCCAAGAATATTGCTGAACTGAAACAGTTCTGTACAGAGGAATGGTCAATAATTACTCCTGACCGTTGTGCACGTCTGATCTGCAACTACAGGAAATGTTTGGTTGAAGTTATTGCTGCCAAAGGTGGTTCAACCAGTTATTAAATCCAAGGGTTCACATACTTTTTCCACCTGCACTGTGAATGTTTACATGCTGTGTTCAATAAAAACATGGTAACATTTAATTCTTTGTGTGTTATTAGTTTAAGCAGAATGTGATTGTCTATTGTTGTGACTTAGATGAAGATCAGATCACATTTTATGACCAATTTGTGCAGAAATCCATAACATTCCAAAGGGTTCACATACTTTTTCTTGCAACTGTACTGTGTGGCACAGTGTAGAGGTATACTGTGTGGCACAGTGTAGAGGTATACTGTGGGGCACAGTGTAGCGGTATACTGTATATTGTGGGGCACAGTATAGGCTATATGTCTATAACATAAACATATTTCACATGAACACTTACAGTTACTTGGCTTGGCCCTTGGGGGTCTCGGTCGCCACTTCCACACTTTGGCCGGGGGCTCGGCGGAGCTGATGTTGTGTTTTATCCTAATGAGAAAGATTTCATAATAAGGATTTGGAGGAGGGGCAGAGGGATAGCAGAGCAGGGAGAGGCCGGTGCTGCTACTAGGGGGTCATACCATGGGGGAGTAATAAAGCCCACCATTATGCCCCCCAGTAGAAATAATTCTCCTTATAATGTGACAATGCAAAAAATACCCCCTTATGCCCCCAGTTGAGCTAATGTCCCCCATAATGTACCAGTATAAAATACCTCTATATAGTGCCCCCAGTAAATGCCCCCATAGTGCTCCTCTCCCCCTTCCTCCTAGTGCCCCCCATAATGTACAGTATAAAATGCCCCAGTAGATGCCCTCAGTGTCCCCCATAATTTTGCAAGTATAAATTACCCCTTCTTAGTGCCCCCGTAGATGACTCAATAGTACTCCTCTCCCCCCTTCCCCATAGTACCCACCATAATGTGTCCCAGTATAAAATGCTACTGTACAGAGCCATATAAAACACCCCTTCTTTGTGTTGCCTCAGTAGATGCCCCTATAGTGCCCACCAATAATATGCCAGTAATAAGCCCCCAATTACGTGCCAGTAATAAGACCCCCTATTACGTGCCAGTAATAAGCCCCCCATCATGTGCCAGTATTAAGCACCCCCATCATGTGCCAGTATTAAGCCCCCCCATCATGTTCCAGTATTAGGTCCCCCCATCATGTGCCATTATTAGGTCCCCCCATCATGTGCCAGTATTAGGTCCCCCCCATCATGTGCCAGTATTAAGGCCCCCCATCATGTGCCAGTATAAAGGCCCCCCATCATGTGCCAGTATTAAGGCCCCCCCATCATGTGCCAGTATTAAGGCCCCTCATCATGTGCCAGTATTAAGCCCCCCCATCATGTGCCAGTATTAGGTCCCCCCATCATGTGCCAGTATTAAGGCCCCCCCATCATGTGCCAGTATTAGGTCCCCCCATTATGTGCCAGTATTAAGGCCCCCCATTATGTGCCAGTATTAAGGCCCCCCATCATGTGCCAGTATTAAGGCCCCCCATCATGTGCCAGTATTAAGGCCCCCAATCATGTGCCAGTATTAAGGCCCCCATTATGTGCCAGTATTAAGGCCCTCCCCCCATCATGTGCCAGTATTAAGGCCCCCCATCATGTGCCAGTATTAAGGCTCCCCCATCATGTGCCAGTATTAACCCCTTAGGGACACAGCCTTTTTACACCTTAGGACCAGGCCATTTTTTGAAAATCTGACCAGTGTCACTTTAAGTGCTGATAACTTTAAAACGCTTTGACCTATCCAGGCCATTCTGAGATTGTTTTTTCGTCACATATTGTACTTCATGACACTGGTAAAATAAAGTTAAAAAAATATTTTTTTTTGCATAAAAAAAAGTCAAATTTACCAAAAATTGGGAAAAATTTGCAAATTTCAAAGTTTCAGTTTCTCTACTTCTGTAATACATAGTAATACCCCCAAAAATTGTGATGACTTAACATTCCCCATATGTCTACTTCACGTTTGAATTATTTTGGGAATGATATTTTATTTTTTGGGGATGTTACAAGGCTTAGAAGTTTAGAAGCAAATCTTGAAATTTTTCAGAAATTTACAAAAACCCAATTTTTAGGGACGAGTTCAGGTCTGAAGTCACTTTGCGAGGCTTACATAATAGAAACCACCCAAAAATGACCCCATTCTATAAACTACACCCCTCAAGGTATTCAAAACTGATTTTACAAACTTTGTTAACCCTTTAGGTGTTGCACAAGAGTTATTGGCAAATGGGGATGAAATTTGAGAATTTCATTTTTTTGCCTAATTTTCCATTTTAACCCATTTTTTCCATTAACAAAGCAAGGGTTAACAGCCAAACAAGACTGTATCTTTATTGCCCTGACTCTGCCGTTTACAGAAACACGCCATATGTGGCCGTAAACTACTGTACGGCCACACAGCGGGGCGTAGAGTGAAAGGTGCGCCGTTTGGTTTTTGGAAGGCATGTTTTGCTGGACAGTTTTTTTGACACCATGTCCCATTTGAAGCCCCCTGATGCACCCCTAGAGTAGAAACTCCATAAAAGTGACCCCATCTAAGAAACTACACCCCTCAAGGTATTCAAAACTGATTTTACAAACTTTGTTAACCCTTTAGGTGTTGCACAAGATTTAATAGAAAATAGAGATACAATTTCAAAATTTCACTTTTTTGGCAGATTTTCCATTTTAATATTTTTTTTCCAGTTACAAAGCAAGGGTTAACAGCCAAACAAAACTCATTATTTCTGGCCCTGATTCTGTAGTTTACAGAAACACCCCATATGTGGTCGTAAACTGCTGTACGGGCACACGGCAGGGCGCAGAAGGAAAGGAATGCCATACGGTTTTTGGAAGGCAGGTTTTGCTGGACTGGTTTTTTTGACACCATGTCCCATTTGAAGCCCCCCTGATGCACCCCTAGAGTAGAAACTCCAAAAAAGTGACCCCATTTTAGAAACTACGGGACAGGGTGGCAGTTTTGTTGGTACAAGTTTAGGGTACATATGATTTTTGGTTGCTCTATATTACACTTTTTGTGCGGCAAGGTAACAAGAAATTGCTTTTTTGGCACCGTTTTTTTTTTTTTTGTTATTTACACCATTCATCTGACAGGTTAGATCATGTGGTAATTTTATAGAGCAGGTTGTCACGGACGCGGTGATACCCAATATGTATACAATTTTTTTTATTTATGTACGTTTTACACAATAATTTCATTTTTAAAACAAAAAAAATGTTTTAGTGTCTCCATAGTCTAAGAGCCATAGTTTTTTAAATTTTTGGGCGATTATCTTAAGTAGGGTCTCATTTTTTGTGGGATGAGATGACGGTTTGATTGGCACTATTTTGGGGTGCACATGACTTTTTGATTGCTTGCTATTACACTTTTTGTGACGGAAGATGACAAAAAATGGCTTTTTTTACACCGTTTTTATTTTTATTTTTTTACGGTGGTCATCTGAGGGGTTAGGTCATGTGATATTTTTATAGAGCCGGTGAATACGGACGCGGCGATACCTAATATGTATACTTTTTTTTTATTTATGTAAGTTTTACACAATGATTTCATTTTTGAAACAAAAGAAATCATGTTTTAGTGTTTCCATAGTGTAAGAGCCATAACTTTTTCAGTTTTTGGGCGATTATCTTGGGTAGGGTATGATTTTTGCGGGATGAGATAACGGTTTGATTGTTACAATTTTGGCATAGATGCGACTTTTTTGATCACTTTTATTACCTTTTTTGGGAAGTAAGGTGGGCAAAATTCCAATTTCATCATAGTTTTTAATTTTTTATTTTTATGGCGTTCACCGTTCGGGTAAAGTAACATTACCGTTTTATAGATCAGGTCGTTACGGACGCGGCGATACCAAACATGTGTAGGGAATTTTATTTCTTTCATTTTTAATCAGTGATAAATGTGTTTTTTGATTTTTACTTTATTTTTCACTTTTTTCACTTTTTTTTTGACCCAGACCCACTTGGTTCTTGAAGATCCAGTGGGTCTGATGTATAGATAATACAGTACAGTACAATATATAGTACTATACTGTATTTTACACTTTGTCTGAACAGATCTATGCCTTTCAGCATAGATCTGTTCAGCACCATGGACAGCAGGACGCCTGAGCAGGCGTCCTGTTGTCATGGGAACCTTCCCCGTCTGCTCAGTAGTGGTCAGAACTGCGCAGACGGGGAAGGGTAAGGACGGGGCTTGGGGGGCTGCCTGGGAGCTCTCTCCCTCTCCATTCGGGGGACTGCAAAGGCACAGCAGCCCCCCGATCGGAAAGGACGGGAGCCGCAACTTACTGTTAACCTTTTCCATACAGTGGTCCGTACGGACCGCTCTATGGAAAGGGTTAAACGGCTGACCTCGCATCACCGATGTCAGCCGTTTATACCAGGGTGCCAGCAATGTGCTGGCACCCTGGTATACCCACTAGACGCCAACGATTACGCAATGGGAGGCGGGCGGGGGATCGCGATCCCGCCTCCCGCACCGCCCGCACCGCCCGCAACCCTCCCCCTGCACCTCCCACCGTGCCCAAATAACTCAGGGGTGCAGGGGGAGGAATACTGGACAAAGTTTTGAATCCTAAAGTTTCTGATCCCCGCGGTCAGGGACCGCGGGGATCATAAACTGCAGATATCGCAGCAAACCGCAGGTCTGAATTGACCTGCGGTTTGCCGCGATCGCCGACATGGGGGGGTCACGGGACCCCCCCGCGCATTTAGCCTAGGTGCCTGCTCAATGATTTGAGCAGGCACCGGGTTCCGATCACTGCCAGCCGCACGGCAGTGATCGAAAATGCACAGGGCGTACATGTACGCCCTGTGTCCTTAAGTACCAGGGCACAAGGGCGTACCTGTACGCCCTGTGTCCTTAAGGGGTTAAGGGCCCCCCATCATGTGCCAGTATTAAGTAAGCCCCCCCATCATGTGCCATTATTAAGTAAGTCCCCCCATCATGTGCCATTATTAAGTAAGTCCCCCCATCATGTGCCATTATTAAGTAAGTTCCCCCCATCATGTGCCATTATTAAGTAAGTCCCCCCCATCATGTGCCATTATTAAGTAAGTCCTCCCCATCATGTGCCATTATTAAGTAAGTCCCCCCCATCATGTGCCATTATTAAGTCCCCCCCATCATGTGCCATTATTAAGTAAGTCCCCCCCATGTGCCATTATTAAGTAAGTCCCCTCCCCCATCATGTGCCATTATTAAGTAAGTCCCCCCCCCCCCCAGTATCACTATTGTAGAAAAAAAAAAAAAAACACTTACACATACTTACCTCAGTGTCAGCATTGCGATGCAGACCTCTTCTGGACTGTGTCCCGCGCTGTATGGCTCAGGCGGCGCGATGTCGTCATCGCGCCGCCTGCGCCGGCCTCTGATAGGCTGCCGGCCTAGTGCCTGCAGCCTATCAGAGCAAGGGGAAGGGACACGCCTCTCCCTCCCCTGCACCGCCGCTGGCACAGGCAGATTACTAAGGAGATGGAAGCACTCATCTCCCTGTGAGCGGCTCACTTGGGGGGGGGCGCATTTTAGTTGGGGGGGGCACATGGGGGGTCACAGCATGATGTAGGGGGGGCCGTGGCCCCCTCTGGCCCCCCCCCTGGCGACGCCACTGGTTCTGTAGACTTCTATGTGGAATCAACTGACGACGGTGTAAAAGGACTGCGCATCTTCTTGGCGCTAACATCGACCTGTAAAGCTGAGTTCATACTTTAGTTTTTGGGTCAGTTTTGGCCCCGTGACTGCCCAAATAAGTGAAGTGTGCAGTGATTCTAAGAGCGAAGCCTGTCATCTGCATGTCATACGGACTCACAGTATTATTTCACTACCAAAGCAAACTCCTTATGTGTGTTACTGCAAGGCACAGTGTTCCACATCACTAGAAAGGAAATAGTTGTTTTTTAACATAATTTACCGCAAATTTATTCGGATCGAATCAAATTTTTCCCAAAAATTTCAGCGAACCGGCAAATCTATTTTTTTTTTTAATTCGCTAATCTCTAGTAGCCACCAGACATAGACATGCATGTCTGAGATCAGATGGTTGAAGGTCACACATTCGGCAGCCCGCATTTTGTTTCCAGGTTGTGCACCCCTGGTTTAGACCATTTCTATTAATGCAAATACTTTAGATATTCTTTTATTCTTTAGAATGATTTTTATTTGTATAAATCCTATAAACATTTATATACACCGGCAGAGCTATACTTCTAATAACTTGCTAAAGTTCAGAAAACTAAACATCTTGACATATTAACATTAATGGGTTCAAGCTGCGGAGCTGAGACGCTAAGTATTGCCATACAATGTGAGTCATCTACAAGTGTTTCCTCTCCAAGTGATATGTCCTATGATAGAATAGTTAGAGTAAACTGGTGAATAAACTTTACTGTAATCTTTTTTATTTCTTCATTAATCTAAAAAATCAGTAATTAAAATATTATTATTATCTTCTTTGTACTTTTTTCCAGTTCCAGGTTATCCTTTCTATAAACCGTACTTTCCAGATGAGGCCGCACCAAAGCTTTGTAAAGTGGTAATATTACATCCCTGCCCCACGATTCGATTCCTAGTTTATTATCCCGATAGTATTAAGATAGCCTTGTAAGCAGCTGATTGACATTGTTACCTCCCCTAGGGCATATGATGAAAGGAGATTATTACTATCCAGATGCAGAACTTTACATTTATTCACTCATTTGCCAAGTTAATGCCCAAACACATAGGGAGAGATTTATCAAGACGGGTGTTTTCTATGCCGATCTTGATATCCCCTGCATTGCTGGAGAATACACCTAATTTTCAATGAGGCTCAGGCCTCGTCATAAATTAAGCAGATCCCAAATAAATATAAATTTGTTGCTGCTGTTGGCCATGCCCCTTCCCATTCTCGCCACTCCTCCTTTCCTAGAAGTGGCGAGAGCAGTACAAAAAGTGGAAGATGCAACAATTTTTAAAACAATTTCGGGGCGCATGGGAGATATTCAATATCCCACCTAAAAAAGGGAAAACATAGAATACATAGGGACCCACAGCAAGTATCTGAAATGGATCCACATGCCCTTTCCCACCCCACCTCTAGCCCCTCCCACTACCTGCCCTGGCTACGCTGGAACAGAATACCAGAATGTGATCCTAAGTGTGCAAAAAGCCTTACTCGATAAACCATGTGCAATCCTTCCCCCATGGACTGTGTCTGCTGCTGCTTATTAAATAGTGTGCCATACCCTCCCATGATCTGTGCCTGCTGCTGTTTTAGGGCTTGGGGGAAGATCTTCCTAGTGCTGGACTGGAGTCTGGACTGGTGACACAGCTGGATCAGGTCACAGTGTGACGAGTGCTGGTAGAGAAACAGAGTCAGGATAAGGTAGTTTGGTGCCCCAGGCAGACACAGAATAATAAAATATTCAATCTATTCACAACTGATGTTTCTCTGACTGCTGAAGAACCTCCTAACACACACCTAAGCTTCTGCAGAACCTTCTATTACACACCTAAACTGCTTCAGAACTTCATAATACTTCAACTGCTGCAGAACATCATACAACACACCTTAACTGTTGCAGAGCCTCCTACACACACTTCAGCTGTTGCAAAACCTCATAATACACACCTCAGCTGCAGCAGAACCTCCTAATACACACCTCAACTGCTGACTAACCTTATAATTCACACCTCAGTTGCTGAATAACCTCCTAATACACACCTCAGCTGCTAAATAGCTTCATAATACTCACCTCAGCTGCTGCCTAACCTCCTATTACACATCTTAGCTGCTGCAGAACCTCATAATGCACATCTCAGCTGCCAAAGAACATGATAATACACATCTCGGCTGCTGCAGAACCTCATCATAATACATCAGCTGCTGAAAAACATGATAATACACATCTCGACTGCTGCTGAACCTCATCATATTACATCAGCTGCTGCAGAACCTCATAATACACACCTCAGCTGCTGAAGAACATGATGCTACAGAGCACACACAGCTTTGATCACATCTGTGTTAGGCCCTCAGTCGCAGATCACATCATAAATTTTTTGACAATTTCTCCCAATGCGGTAACTGTGAAGAGATCCAAACTTACTTCTTAATATCATCTACTTTTTCAGCCACTTGCTGTCCCTGTCCCAACTTTTTTGAGATGCGTTTTTTTCATGAAATGGTAAAATATCTCACCTTCCCCATCTGATATGTGTTCTATGATCTACTGTCAATAAAATGCGGGTCTATGAGATTTGCATTCAGTTTTCATTCACATTTATTTTTTATTTTACACAGCACCCCCAACTTTTTTTGAGTTTTTTATAATTATTGGAAAAACTTTCCAAACTAGCATCAACTTCTTGTCAGACCATTAGAACCATTAGCAGACCCTGCTAGGACATGTATGTGCAGTGAACATCTGGTCATTAGCCGGTCCTTCTCAACTGCACTACGAAAATAACACTTCATAATCTGGTCTGATAGTCGTGCTAAAATAGAGTGTGCACGGAGGCTTGTGAAGTATTTCTCTGTACTTAGTTCTGAACACTACGGAACGACAGATAAGACCTCTCTGGATTCTGTTGGGAGTAGAAGAACTGAACAACAAAGTTTTCGTGGTTCACAAAGCATCTAAAGTACAAAGGGCTGCTGTGGGAAAGTGATAAAATATTATCTTTCCTGGACCTGAAAATATTCTTTAATGTGTTTGCTTCACCTAGACGTATGGGTGTCTGGTCCAGGCGGCTATCCTATCTCAAAACAGAACTGACATTGTCCCCAAGGAGACCTCATAAAAAAAAAAAATAATAATAATATAGAGTACTTTATATACTTGAATAATTTATTTATCTGCAAGATATCAGTCAATTTCCTAAATGTACATGTAAAACATTGAGTTCTCTGATCGTGCAGTCATTATGGGTTGCATATTGTAGGAAGGCGCAAGGGACCGTCGTTGACGGAAGGTATGTGTCATAGTAACATAGTATATAAGGCCGAAAAAAGACATTA
The DNA here is from genome assembly GCF_014858855.1 of Bufo gargarizans. Lineage (NCBI taxonomy): Eukaryota > Metazoa > Chordata > Amphibia > Anura > Bufonidae > Bufo > Bufo gargarizans. Next base: position 584,865,989 of record NC_058082.1, read on the forward strand.
GTCCGTCCAACTCGCCCTGTTAACCTGCAAGTTGATCCAGAGGAAGGCAAAAAAAATAGTGAGGTAGAAGCCAATTTTCCCCACATAAGGCCGAATGCACATGGCCGTGTTCCGCGGCCGAGAGCGTTTCATGGTATGCCAGGCTGGATTCCTGTTTAGAGCAGGAGCGCACGGCGTCATTGGTTGCTATGACTCCGTGCGCTTCATGCCGCTGCTGTACAGTAATACACTCGTATAGATCACAGCAACCAATGACGCCGTGCGCTCCTGCTCTAAACAGGAATCCAGCCTGGCATACCACGGACCACTCTCGGCATTCGGCCTAAGGGGAAACAAATTCCTTCCCGATTCCATTCAGGGAATCAAAATAACTCAATGGATCAACAACCCATCTCTAGTAGCTATAGCCTGTAATATTATTACACTCCGGAGATACATCCAGGCCCCTCTTGAGCTCTTTTAGTGAACTCACCATCACCACCTCCTCAGGCAGAGAGTTCCATACTCTCACTGCTCTTACTGTAAAGCATCAACTTCTATGTTTGTGTACAAACCTTCTTTCCTCCAGACGCAGAGGATGTCCCCTCGTCACAGTCACAGTCCTGGGGATAAATAGATGATGGGAGAGATCTCTGTACTGACTAGAGATGAGCGAACCCGAACTGTATAGTTCGGGTTCGTACCGAATTTTGGGGTGTCCGTGACACGGACCCGAACATTTTCGTAAAAGTCCAGATTCGGGTTCGGTGTTCGTCGCTTTCTTGGCGCTTTTTGAAAGGCTGCTAAGCAGCCAATCAACAAGCGTCATACTACTTGCGCCAAGAGGCCGTCACAGCCATGCCTACTATTGGCATGGCTGTGATTGGCCAGTGCAGCATGTGACCCAGCCTCTATTTAAGCTGGAGTCACGTAGTGCCGCACGTCACTCTGCTCTGATCAGTGTAGGGAGAGGTTGCAGCTGCGACGTTAGGGCGAGATTAGGCAGTGATTAACTCCTCCAAAAGACTTCATTTAGTGATCGATCTGCAGCTGTGGATCAGTGAACTGCTGCTATTCAATTGCTCACTGTTTTTAGGCTGCCCAGAGCGTTTTTCATTCACATTTTTCTGGGGTGATCGGCGGCCATTTTGTGCCTTGTGGTGCGCCAGTACAAGCTGCCACCAAGTACATTTAACCCTCAATAGTGTGGTTGTTTTTTGGCTATATCCTACATCAGGGTGAAGCTGTCACACCAAGTGCATTTAACCATCAATAGTGTGGTTATTTTTTGGTCATATACTACATCAGGGGCAAGCTGTCAACAAGTGCATTTAACCCTCAATAGTGTGGTTGTTTTTTGGCTATATCCTACATCAGGGTGAAGCTGTCACACCAAGTGCATTTAACCATCAATAGTGTGGTTATTTTTTGGCCATATACTACATCAGGGGCAAGCTGAGCCTGTCACCAAGTGCATTTAACCCTCAATAGTGTGGCTGGTCAAGCTGTCACACCAAGTGCATTTAACCATCAATAGTGTGCTTATTTTTTGGCCATATCCCAGTCTAATTCTGTCTGTAAACCTATACCTGTCACCCAGCGCCTAAATAATAGGCCTCAAATTTATAGTCAGCTAAATCTGTGGTTATTGCTGTGGCTGGGCAAGTTATTTAGTGTCCGTCAAAGCACAGTTTTTGTTCTCGGTTGAAATACAATTCCCATTTTAGCAATTCTCTAAATTAGTGGTTTCTGCTGTATCAGGCCTACTTTAAATTTATCCCTAAAAGGGTATATTAGATTCAAGGTGCTGATAGGGTCATTCTCAAAACCTTCTAACAGTTTACCCACGACGGATGTTAAACTTACCAGCCTATAGTTTCCGGGCTCTGTTTTCGGACCTTCTTGGAATATTGGCACCACATTTGCAATGCGCCAATCCTGTGGATCATTCTCTGTCAGTATAGAGTCCTTAAATATCAGAAATAAGGGTCTGGCTATGACATTACTTAATTCTTTTAGGAAACGGGGGTGTATGCCATCTGGTTCTGGCGTTTTGTCCATTTTAATCTTTTTAAGACGCCGCTGTACTTCTTTCTGGGTCAGACAGGGCACTTTTAATAGGGGAATTTACTTTTACATTCTGCATTTCATCTGACGGTTTATTTTCTTCAGTGAATACAGTGGAGAAAAAAAATATTCAATAGCTTTGCTTTCTCCTCTTCGACCTCTGCAACTCCTCCCTCATCACTCTGTAAAGAGCCGACACCTTCAGATTTATACTTTTTACCATTTATATAATTGAAGAACATTTTAGGGTTAGTTTTGCTCTCTTTGGCAATTAATCTCTCGGTCTCTAGTTTGGCCGCCTTTATTTGTTTTTTACATATTCTATTTTTTTTCTTATAGTTTTTTAGTGCTTCCTTACTACCCTCCTGTTTTGGTAATTTAAATGGTTTATTTTTGTCATTTATTGCTTTCTTTACAGTTCTATTTATCCACATTGGTTTCTTCTTGTTCTTTAACCTTTTATTCCTTTTATTTTTGAGGAATTTGTCCTAGTTAGTTAGGCCTATGGCCTCTCTTAGTTGGCTAAATATAGCTTTTTTGAAGTTTGGTATTTTTGTTCCTCCATGTAGAAACATTCTTTTGAATAATAATTGGAAGGTTATTACTTTATGGTCACTATTTCCCAGGTGTACCCCAACCTGCATGTCTGTTGTACTGTCAGGCCTATTGGTTAATACTAAGTCCAGTATGGCCGTCCCTCTAGTTGGGTCCTGAACCGGTTGGGAGAGGTAATTGTCTTTGGTTATTGCCAAGAACCTGTTTCCTTTATGAGATGTACAGGTTTCAGTTTCCCAGTTAATATCTGGGTAGTTGAAGTCCCCCATAATAACGATCTCATTATGATTTGCCACCTCGTCTATCTCGTTTAGTAGTAGATTTTCTGTGGACTCAGGTATATTAGGTGGTTTATAATAAATTCCTTTTAATAATGTATTATTGTTTTTGCCTTCATGTATTTCTACCCACAGTGACTCCACATGTTCATGTCCCTCACTTATATCTTCTCGGACTGTACGCTTTAGACAGGACTTTACATAAAGGCAGACCCCTCCCCCTCTCCGGTTTTGGTGATCCGTTCTAAACAGACTGTAACATTGTACATTAACTGCCCATTGATAACTATCATCCAGCCATGTCTCAGTTATTCCCACCATGTCATAGTCCTTCTCAGTTTTATAAGTCAAAGTTTTGGCATTAGTATACATACATTTAAGAGGTTTATGTATATTTTTTACCCTACACCTTTCCTTCTGAAATGTTCTAGTCCCTCCTTCCACTCCTCCCCCAATTCTAGTACATTGCCCCAGGTCTCTATCTGCCCTATCTTTCCCTCCTATAACGTTATTATCCTCCCCCAATCCCTAGTTTAAACACTCCTCCAACCTTCTAGACATCTTCTCCCCAACACAGCTGCCCCTTCCCCATTGAGGTGCAGCCCATCCCTACGATAGAGCCTATAGCCGAGAGAGAATTCAGCCCAGTTCTCCAGGAACCCAAACCCTTCCTTCCTACACCAGTTCTTAAGCCACTTGTTAACCTCCCTAATCTCCCGCTGCTTTTTTTGTGTGGCTCATGGTACCTGCAGTATTTTGGAAAATACTACCTTTGAGGTCCTTGCCCTAAGCTTTTGACTGACCTAAATCCTAAAATCATTTTAAGGACGTTCCACTTACCTCTAACTTTTTCATTGGTTCCGATATGGACCATGACTGCTGGGTCTTCTCCAGCCCCTCCCAGTAATCTGTCAACCCGATCCACGATGTGTCGAACTCAATCGCCAGGAAAACAACACACTGTTCGACGATCCCGGTCTTTGTGACAGATCGCCCTTTCTGTACCTTTAATAATTGAGTCTCCCACTACCAGCACCTGTCTACCCTGCCCTGCTCTCCTGGTCCCCTGCTTACTGGAGCCGACATTGCCCTGACTGGCTGAGGAAATGTCCGGCTGCAGCAGTGCTCTCCCTGAACCGACATCCCCCTCATCTGCCAACCGTGCAAATTTGTTGGGGTGTCTCAGATCAGAGCTAGCCTCCCTGGCACTCTTCCCTCTACCCAGCTTTCTAACTGTTATCCAGGTACCTACCTCACTTTCCTCAGCCTCCCCGCTACCACCCTCCCCCACATCTACCCCAAAGAGTGCTTGCTCAGTAAGCAGCAAACTCTTTTCCAAATTGTCAACGCCTCTCGCTTGTTTAGATACTCGATGTGCGATTCCAAACGCGCAATTTGCTCACATTTTGAACAAAGATATGCACCTTCAAACGGCTGTTCCAGGACTGCATACATCAGACAAGATGTGCACTGGACTGCGCTGTCAATAATGTAACACATACTAAATGGGGATTACGCAACAAAAGAGAAAAATACAATATAATGCAATGATAAGAAACTGATTTACTGCAGTCCCCCACTAAAGTCCCTTAATCTAAAGTCACACACTTAATACAAACACACACTCAAAAATCAATCACGTGAACGCTTACAAACTCGCGTTATTTTCCTGCGTGTATAAATAGAGCTCTCAAAACAGCCAGTTTTTTCCTCTGGATTCAAAGGACTGAGCATTCCTCAAGGCTGGCTATTTAACTAATTAGACAGCCACACCTAAATTACTTACCTTTGCAAGACCCTGGACAAGGAAGAGAAAAAAAAGATGTAATCACAGTATACTCTCAGCTGCTTTGCAATAAACCTGGCAACAAAAGCAATGCACACAATTAATTTAGCTCTCACAGATACTTCCTCACTTAATCTAAAGTCCTGGCCTTGGTGGAGTAAGAGGCAGTTTTCATGTATCAGCAGCAGTTGCTGTTTGACAGCTTGCCATTTAGTATAGCTGTTATAGCTGATCCGGGACGGCTCTTATTGGGAGTAGTCAAAGTGCTGGGTGGGTGACTACTACCCACGTTCCAGGCCGGGTCTTGACTGGCCTATATAAAAAGAACACAGCCAGCAGTGTCAGCTGGTGGTAATTACCCCTCTCTCTGACAGAGGAGCTCTGGCAATCGCTGGATTGGGATCTGAGCCATGTGCTAGGCTGGAGGCCTGAGTTTTTGGAGGTCTGCTCTGTCCTGAGCAATGCTGATCGGGTGTGAACTAACACCTAGGATAACAGGTGACTCTTTTGCTGTATGAACTGTCTAGGTGTGAACGAACACCAAATTTGCAAATGGACTGTCGTACTGTTATGTTGTCATAAATGTGAATAAAACACTGAAGTTTTTGAGTTACAAACTGGTCTTTGCCTCTCTATACTACGTCCGCTTGTCCTGTCTACCAGAGCAAATCCCCACAATATGTACATGGTCCTGTCCACTGAAGTCTATAGGAGTTACCAAGCCAACAATTCACCCTAGACATTAGTGGTGAGCAAATGAATCAGAATTTTAGGATAAATTCAATTTACAGCAAAGCCGAATTTCCTTGTGCTTCGTGGTAGTGAATCGAGTTAACCTGAAATAGTGTAAAAAAAATAACCCCCAAAAAAATAATCATACCTGATCTATTTGCTCGCAACGGGTCGGCCGCCTCCATCTTGCTTGAAATTCTTGGCCGAAATCCCTCAGTGGTGACATTATCACGGCCCATCGCGAGCAGATGGATCAGGCAAGAATGATTTTTTAGGTTTTTTTTTACACTCTTATTTATATCAGATTCCACGATCATGTATTAATGCGGCATCTGAGGGGTGGATGGGGGGAAGAACAATAGCCGCTCCCTGTCATTGCACCCACTACTTAGAAAGAAATGCGCTTCGTGACAAAGTAATTTGTCACAAAGCAAGATTTTTTGTAAAATTTGATGAAGCGGCCAAATCAAACTTTTGAATAATCTGAGCATCACTACTAGACATTCATGAAGATGGCTACACCCATGAGTGACTACCTTTTACCCACCAGAACTGGTTCTTTATTTACATCCCGGAGTATTGTAGTCCCCAAGGGCATGTGCCACTTGTGCCTTCCATATAGATCTGAATGTGCTATTTCACTATTTACCCATGCTAAGTGAAAACTTAAAGGGGTTTTCTAGTTTGCTTCAGCTTTCTATAAAATAATCCTTTATGAAGGTTGCTGTTATTGTGTAATGTATTTCTTTTACCTTTATCGCTCCTATGTCAAATTCTGGGCTGTGGTCACATGACTATGTCCATACAGTTCTTTCTTATTTCCTGTGATGTTATGTCCATGGGCGGGGCTGTGATAGGGGAGTGTCTATGTAACTAGCTGGGTGGGAGGAACTATAAACCAGCTGCGTGTTAGAGGCGGTGCTGGATTTGTGGCAGAGAAAGGAGAAGTGCATCATGGGTTTGGTTGGATACAGGAACAGGAAATGCTACATACAGGATGGCAACAAACCAGATGGATTGGTTTGCACGGAGAAAAGTTAGGAGAGTCCAAATCTACAAATAATAGCATGGAGAGAGTTTACATGAGGTAAGCAGCTGCATGAGCCTATCTGGTAAAAACTATAGTAATCCCAGAAAACCATGTTATGTCCATGGGGGTGGGCAATGATAGGGGAGGGTCAATATAGCTTGTTGGGTGGGAGGAGCTATAAACTAGCTGGACATTGTTAGGGGTGGTGCTGGAGCTGTGGCAGAGGAAGGAGAAGTGCATCATCAAAGGGTTTCCACTCCAGCTTTAAGTTCCTGGGGAACTACATCTCTGAGAATCTGTCCTGGTCAACCAACATCTCTAGCCTGGTCAAGAAGGCACATCAGCGCCTCTTTTTTTTTTTTATTGAAGTCAAAACTTCCAAGTAAAGGAGGGGGCGCACGGCAATTACCCACTCCCGACTCAGGGAGGTAGTGACGATAAATAACAATACAGGACTCTTAAGATGCCCTGTTATTAGAATGATTAATACAAAATCACAGGGAATGTCACTGGGATATTTTGGATTTGGAAACGTTAGACAGGAGATGCCCTGCTGCCGCTTTGTTGACTCTAGATAACTTCTGCCTGATCGCACGTCCCCATTTGGATATCTTCTCTATCAACTTTCGATGTTCTTTTCTGCGCCTACCATGTTGATCACGGTTAACGGTGAATCAGGGTTCCACGCCAGAGAGGGAACATGAGAAAGAGATACCACATCCAAGGGAGGTCAATGGCTCCAATGTGATCGAGCGGAAATGTGGGACCAGTTGCTAAAGTTGAAGCATTGAATGAAAGGAGGGGGCTTACGTCAATTAAAGATGAATTTTTGAAATGTAATTCCCTGTCACCTATGCAGAGCAGGGGTTTATTCACGGCAAAACTGGGTTCATGTCACCCACCAATTGAACAGACGATTTTACAAATATTAGGTCCCTGTCACGTATGCAGAGCAGGGGTTTGTATACGGCAAAACTGGTAAAATGACACCTGACAATGTAACTGACGATTTTTTTAAATGTATGTCTCTGTCACCTATGCAGAGCAGGGGTTTATTCACGGTAAAAATGGTAATATGTCACCCAAGAATATAACAGACGAATTAGTGAAATGTATTTCCTTGTCCACTAGGTAGTGCAGGGGTATATCACAGCCAAAAATTGGTGAATGTCACCCAACTATGTAACAGAAAAATTTGTGACATTTATTAACCTGTCCAATAGGTAGAGCAGGGCTATATCACAGCAAAAAATTGGTGAATGTCACCCAACTATGTAACAGAAAAAATTGTGAAATTTATTAACCTGTCCACTAGGTAGAGCAGGGCTATATCACAGCAAAAAATTGGTGAATGTCACCCGAGAATGTAAGAGACAAATTAGTGAAATTTATTAACCTGTCCACTAGGTAGAGCAGGGGTATATCACAGCCAAAAATTGGTAAATGTCACCCAACTATGTAACAGAAAAATTAGTGAAATTTATTAACCTGTCTACTAGGTAGAGCAGGGGTATAACAGCCAAAAATTTGTGAATGTCACCCGACAATGTAACAGACAAATTAGTGAAATTTATTAACCTGTCCACTAGGTAGAGCAGGGGTATATCTTCACAGCCAAAAATTGATGAATGTCACCCAACTATGTAACAGAAAAATGAGTGAAATGTATTAACCTGTCCACTAGGTAGAGCAGGGGTATGTCAAATCCAAAATTTGGAGAACCAGAACTTGAAGGGGACAGACCCATCATTCAGTATGTGTAGGCGTGTGCACACATACTGCTCCACCATGTTGCTGAAATGCTGCCTCCTGCTAAGAAGTTCCATATCAGCTAGTGGTGCTGGACAATTGTGTACCTGGCGTTTGTCGGTTCAGGAACTCCCCCTCGGAGCCACTTGTTAATGACTTGCCGGAAACCCTATCAAATGATCCCTCTTCCTCCTCCTCCTGTGCCACATCCTTTTTCATCATCGCCTGAAGCATTTTTTCAAGGAGGCATAGAAGTGGGATAGTAACGCTGAGAACGGCATCATCGGCACTGGCCATGTTGGTGGAGTACTGGAAACAGCGCAACAAGGCACACAGGTCTCGCATGGAAGCCCAGTCATTGGTGGTGAAGTGGTGCTGTTCTGCAGTACGACTCAACCGTGTTGTGCTGCAGCTGAAACTCCACTATCGCCTGCTGCTGCTCGCACAGTCTGGCCAGCATGTGCAAGGTAGAGTTCCACCTTGTGAGCACGTTGCATATGAGGCGGTGAGCGGGAAGCCCGAAGTTACGCTGCAGCGCTGACAGGCGAGCAACAGCAGGGTAAGAATGCCGAAAGCGCGCACAGACGGGGTAATTTTTAAGGAAACTCTGCTCCACCAAATTCAGCACATGCGCCATGCAAGGGATGCCGTCAAATCGGCTAGTCCCAGAGCTGCTACGAGATTTCGCCCATAATCGCACACCACCAGGCCGGGCTTGAGGCTCACTGGCACCAACGACTCATCGGTCTGTTGGTTCATGCCTGTCCACAGCTCCTGCGTTGGTTTGTCCCCCAAACAGATACGTTTTAAAACTGCCTGCTGTCGTTTACCCCTGGCTGTGCTGAAGTTGGTGGTGAAGGTGTTACGCTGACCGTATGAGGAGGCGGTAGAGGATGAGGAAGCAGAGTAGGATGAGGAAGCAACAGGAGGCAAACTGAAGCGCCCTGCAATCCTCAGTGGTGGAAGGACATGCGCGAAAACTGCTATCCGCCTCAGACCCAGCCGCCACTGCATTTACCCAGTGTGCTGTTATGGAGATATAATGTCCCTGACCGTGCTTACTGGTCCACGTATCCGTAGTTAGGTGGACCTTGCCAGGAGAAGGGTTTGCCTCCTGAAAAAAACAAGTTCCCTTAAAGGTGCAGTGCAGAGCCTAATGTATTCCCAACTAAACAGAGAGCTGAAGGGCAGAAGGATACTTTACAGCAAGGATTTATATACCAGAGGAAGTTTTCCCTACCCAAGGATAAAGCCAGCTATAGGGCATACGGGCCTTGGAGAGAGAAAGACAGACAGGAAAAGTGCAGCCTGATCTGCAAGTGTTATTCCCTCTGAGTATCTTGTAAAGACATTGCCTGCCGTTTTTATATCAAGCCTGCCTGTTACAACCTGTTTACCTGAGGAACAGACCAACGACTGTAAATAGTTGAACTGTTTCAGTAAAGAAAGTTTTGATTCACTACAACATTGTGTGCCTCAATTATTCCTACCGGCACTGGCGTCACGAACTTAAAGGGATCTTGCCACTGGCACATTAAACCTGCAACACCCAGGGCACCTCACCTACCACCGGCCTGGTCCCTATACATAGAGAGTGTCCCAGAGGATCCATGTGCCAGCCTCTCCATCACTGCTGTACATCTGCCCAGGGTATATAAAAGACTGTGAGTATTATAACCACCCTCGGTTAGTGTCTACCCCTGTTACCTCACCATTCGCCTTACCTTGCAGGGCTGCGTACTGCACATTGTATAGATGCTTGTTGACCCAGGTGGTGGTGTTGCTGGAAAATCCTCTGTTTGCGGGGTGGCAGGTGCCACTGTCACTCCAGAGGTGGATGAAGAGGCTGAGGCTGCAGCAGAAGAGGAAGCAGGAGGAGCCAGAGACCTTTCTTGGTTTTTGAGGTGTCTACACTGCAGCTCGTGCTTTGCACTTAGATGCCTGGTCATGCAGGTTGTGCTCACGTTGAGAACGTTTATGCCTCGCTACAGGCTCTGATTGCACAGTGTGCAAACCACTCATGTCTTGTCATCAGCACATTGTCTGATAAACTGCTACACCAGGGAACTCCTTGGATCTGGCTTTGGTGTGCTTGGTCCCTTGCTGCGGTGGGCAGTAGCAGGCGTACTGTCTAGGGGACGGGCGCTCCGCTTTTGCACCCTGCTCCCTCTTCTGCTGTGCTGGTGGCTCTGTGCGACCACCGCCTCTTCCTCCGAACTACACAGGTCACTCGCATGACCTTGATTCCATTTGGGGTCGAGGACCTCATCGTCCTCCACATCATCTTCCACCCAGTCTTTACCCCTGCCCTTCTTGTCGGTCTGCACACTGCAGAAAGCCATAGCAGTTGGCACCTGTGTTTCGTCATCATCCGAGATGTGCTGCGATGGTCCTCCCATGTACTCATCTTGAAACATAAGTGGTTGGGCATCGGTGCACTCAATCTATTACACTTCTGGGGCAGGGCTGGGTGGATGGCCCTGGGAAACCCTGCTAGCAGAGTCATCAAAAAGCAGAAGAGACTGCTCCATGACTTGGGGCTCATTTGCAAGGGGGTAAGGTGAAAGACTGATGGACATCGGCTGCAGGTGCCAACTCTGATCTTTCAGCAGGAGACTGGGTGGGAGACAATGTAAATGAACTGGAGGCACTGTCAGCAACCCAATCTACTGGCCACAGGCTAACCCCACGCTGCCATGGTTACTTAGCTTATACTTACCTGCGCTGTCTGTGGCCGGATTGCACAGACCTGTCACTTACAAGTAGGAGGAGCGCCGGCCGGCCACAGACAGCACAGGTAAGTATAAGCTAAGTAACCATGGCAGCCAGGACTGCAGTAGCGTCCTGGCTGCCATGGTAACCGATCGGAGCCCCAGCGATTAAACTGGGACTCCGATCGGAAATGCCGCTCCTCTGCCACCAATGATGGGGAGGAGGGCGGTTGTTAGCCTGTGGCCACTGCCACCAATGCTTTTAATACCGGGGAGGGAGGGAGGGGGGGCCGCACCGGCCACCAATGCTTTTAATACTGGGGAGGGGCTGCACAGGCCACCAATGCTTTTAATACTGGGGAAGGAGGTGGGTCTGGCCCCTGCTGCTTGGCAGCACCCGATCAGGGGGCTGAGATCCGCACAATTAACCCCTCATTGTGCGGATCACAGCCCCCTGTAAGAGATCGGGTGGTGCCAGGCAGCAGGGGGCAGTTATGTACACAGTTCTTAGTATATTCTAACTTGAAGCGTCCCCATCACTATGGGAACGCCTCTGTGTTAGAATATACTGTCGGATCTGAGTTTTCACGATCGTGAAAACTCAGATCTGACAAAGCTGTTATACAGACGGATCCGCACTGAACGGATACCATCGTTTGCATTTATAGGTGCGGATCCGTCTGTGCAGATACCAGACGGATCCGCACCTAGCACAGGTGTGAAAGTAGCCTGACAAATGCAGAAAAAGGCCCCAGATGTAGGGTATTGCCAAAAATGGGTGATTTTTTTAAACCCAGAATATGATTGCAGTATTTCAAGCTTGTCACAAAAGAACGTATGCTAAAATGGCCGCCGACGCCCAGCTAACTAACAGACGGATAAAAGTTAATTTTGTGTGTTACTGGGTTCATGGCAGGGTAAAGATATTGTGCACTGCACCCACAAAACAAAATCGCTGTAGATCGCTGAGTTAGCAAGCACTTTTGATAAAAGATTCTTTCGTATTCTCTCCCTAACAGCAGCAGCGTCCTATCCCTACACTAATCAGAGCAGAGTGACGTGCAGCGCTACGTGACTCCAGCTTATATAGAGGCTGGGTCACATGCTGCACCGGCAAATCACAGCCATGCCATTAGTATTGTGATGGCTTCTAAGGGCACACACTTTAAACGCTTGTTAATTGGCTGATCTGCAGCCTTTCAAAAAGCGCCATTAACTCGCCGAACATAGAACCCGAATGCAAACTTTTACTGAAAAGTTTAGGTTCGAGTTTGGGGTCCAAAAATCCTAAAGTTCGGTACGAACCCGAAGTTCACAGTTCGGGTTCACTCATCCCTAATATTCATAGCATTCTGCAGATCTGTTTACTATACATCTGTAAATTTGTATATATGTAGCACATCTGTATAACTGTTCATTATACATCTATATACTTGTTCATAGTACATCTGTGTATTCGCCGTCTATATAGCAATAGAACAGTTCATCTGTATATCTGTATACATCAGTACATCTGTATATTTGCTCTCTATATAGCAATATAAACACCTGTATACCTTATAATCTGTACATAACTATTCATACTTTCTACACAATCCTTATCTGTATATAACTTGTTTTTATTGCACTTGCTTCCTTTTGCACTTCTGATTAGATGCAAACTGTATTTCGTTACCCTGTATTTTACATGTGTAATGACAATATAGTTGAATCAAATCAAATACAAAATCAAATCATGGGATTGGTTGGATACAGGAACAGGAAGTGCTACATACAGAATGGAAACAAACCAGAGGGATTGGTTTACACAGTGAAAACTACCTCTTGAAGCTCATCAAGAGAATGCCAAGAGTGTGCAAAGCAGTAATCAAAGCAAAAGGTGGCTACTTTGAAGAACCTAAAAATATGACATATTTTCAGTTGTTTCACACTTTTTTGTTATGTATATAATTCCACATGTGTTAATTCATAGTTTTGATGCCTTCAGTGTGAATCTACAATTTTCATAGTCATGAAAATAAAGAAAACTCTTTGAATGAGAAGGTGTGTCCAAACTTTTGGTCTGTACTGTACATGTAGATAGCACTAATTATTATTAAACTATCGGCACTGATGTCCCTAAGTTTAATAAGAATAATTCATGTTTACACACAGGTCCCCTGACCTCCGTGCCGGCACTGCACTGGGAACATGGCGGCTGATCGAGAGTTCTTTCCACTTGCGGCCTCCATTCATTTATACAGGACACCAATGGGGGAACTAGCGCATGCACAGGCAAGAATATAAAATGCCCAAGCCTTTTAAGATAATGTAATAGGTTCACCTCTATATACAGTAGCTAGTTATATTGTGATGAGTTGCGCCAAGTGACAAATTCAGATCTGCTTCCTCCTATTATGGAGCTTTTCTCAGTGACCATTCCCTTTAGGATGTCTGCTTGTTGGGAAAGCTGTAATTATAGCAAGTTTTATGAAATATTTTTTCTTTAGGGGACCAAAAATAATAATAATGTCGTAAGAATGACATCAGTGCATTTCTCACAGCTAAGATGATGCGTCTGTAAGACATTTGTCTATGCTTAATGCAGTGAATCTTTTCTCTAAGAGCTCGCTGGGGAACATACTGCAGACAGCATAATAAGAATTACGCCTTACGGGCAGAAGGAGACGAACGCAGATCCCAGACATGTTATCAGAGGACTGCTTCCACATACCATAGTGTACTGCTGCGAGAAATCAAAAAATGTCAAAAATGTTCCAAGTGAACAAAAGTACCGCTGAGCCTATAAATGTCTAATTCATCCATTTTATATAGCGCTATCGTATTCCGATTGTCGTCTCTCACATCGGTCCTGTCCCACTGCGGTTCATTGTCTAAATTCCAGAGAAAACAGATCCTGCACCATTGACTTACATTGTGTTTCATCCCGTATCCGTCTTGATCAGTATCCCATGACACACACAAAGATGTATGGGAAAGCAACGAAATGGAACGGAACTCTGTTCCCTTCAGTTCAGTTTTGTCCCCATTGACAATGAATAGGAACAAAAGGGAACCTATAAGTATGTTTTTGTGTGTTTGCAGGAGACCTCTAGAGGGTGCTATATATCCTTGTGGAGAGCGCCTACTAGGCATATGGCATCTTATAGACATGCAGTGCTCCTATTGGAAAAAGGTGTGCCAATTAAGACTAGTGTTGGGTGAGCATGCTCCGCCAAACACCATTTTGACTCTATCATCGCAGTTGACTCGGCACATCACGGTGTTCAGCCGAACACCGCGTGTGCACGAGCGCAATGCTCAAGTCTCCTCCCTGCACATTTGTTGGCTGCTACACAGCCAATAAACATGAGGGTAAGTACTGTAATGCCGTAGCCATGTTGGTTACTGGTATTACAGTGATTGGCTGGCCGGAACGCGTCATTTGGTGCTATATAGCACCCAATGTCATCTGGTTCGGCTCAGTCTTAGTTAGGGAGAGCTGCAGCAGAAGGGACAGATAGTGTAGGAACAGGAATTAATTTTTTTAGGCAGGGTTTACTGTTGAAAGGTGTTAAGAGAACCAAAAGTCCTTTTAAGGACTATTGTTTTATCTGGCTGCAATATATATTAATAGCGCAACCTGCGCTAAATTGCGTGCAATTGTTTGGCCGCTGCTGACAGTGACACAACCTGCGCTACATCTCCTGTATAATGTTTGCCCATCCTAAATATCAGTGACATTCAGAGTAATTTATTTGCGCTTACACTTACAAAACCTGCACTACTGTACATGTGACATACTTGCAAGCATATATACCATTTAATATGCTCAAGGCGAGCAGTAAGGGACGGGGAAGTGGCCATGCTGCTGATGGTGCACGCAGAGGCAATGGCCCTGGGCGCGGTGAAACTGTGCCTGCTGCCAGAGCACAAGAAACACACTCATCCACGATACCTAGCTTTATGTACCAGTTGGCAGGGCGGCGCAGTACACCACTCTCAAAGTCACACCAGTGCGACCAGGTAATTGGTTGGATTGCAGCAGATAATGCTTCCAGTCGGTTAAGCACCAACCTATCTTCCACAAAGTCCAGTCTCAGTAGCCACATACCACGGAGATGTCTGAGCAGGCAGCGGTCAGACATTCACTGCGCCTGCGCCGATTACAGACGCGCACGGTGCAGGCGCGAGATTTAGTACGGCTGGAACAGAGGGAGGATCGGATTCCATCAGAGATGGGCGTGCTGGAGGGACGCGCTGGGCGGCATTACAGGGAGTGCAGAATTATTAGGCAAATGAGTATTTTGACCACATCATCCTCTTTATGCATGTTGTCTTACTCCAAGCTGTATAGGCTCAAAAGCCTACTACCAATTAAGCATATTAGGTGATGTGCATCTCTGTAATGAGAAGGGGTGTGGTCTAATGACATCAACACACTATATCAGGTGTGCATAATTATTAGGCAACTTCCTTTCCTTTGGCAAAATGGGTCAAAAGAAGGACTTGACAGGCTCAGAAAAGTCAAAAATAGTGAGATATCTTGCAGAGGGATGCAGCACTCTTAAAATTGCAAAGCTTCTGAAGCGTGATCATCGAACAATCAAGCGTTTCATTTAAAATAGTCAACAGGGTCGCAAGAAGCGTGTGCAAAAACCAAGGCGCAAAATAACTGCCCATGAACTGAGAAAAGTCAAGCGTGCAGCTGCCAAGATGCCACTTGCCACCAGTTTGGCCATATTTCAGAGGTGCAACATCACTGGAGTGCCCAAAAGCACAAGGTGTGCAATACTCAGAGACATGGCCAAGGTAAGAAAGGCTGAAAGACGACCACCACTGAACAAGACACACAAGCTGAAACGTCAAGACTGGGCCAAGAAAAATCTCAAGACTGATTTTTCTAAGGTTTTATGGACTGATGAAATGAGAGTGAGTCTTGATGGGCCAGATGGATGGGCCCGTGGCTGGATTGGTAAAGGGCAGAGAGCTCCAGTCCGACTCAGACGCCAGCAAGGTGGAGGTGGAGTACTGGTTTGGGCTGGTATCATCAAAGATGAGCTTGTGGGGCCTTTTCGGGTTGAGGATGGAGTCAAGCTCAACTCCCAGTCCTACTGCCAGTTTCTGGAAGACACCTTCTTCAAGCAGTGGTACAGGAAGAAGTCTGCATCCTTCAAGAAAAACATGATTTTCATGCAGGACAATGCTCCATCACACGCGTCCAAGTACTCCACAACGTGGCTGGCAAGAAAGGGTATAAAAGAAGAAAATCTAATGACATGGCCTCCTTGTTCACCTGATCTGAACCCCATTGAGAACCTGTGGTCCATCATCAAATGTGAGATTTACAAGGAGGGAAAACAGTACACCTCTCTGAACAGTGTCTTGGAGGCTGTGGTTGCTGCTGCACGCAATGTTGATGGTGAACAGATCAAAACACTGACAGAATCCATGGATGGCAGGCTTTTGAGTGTCCTTGCAAAGAAAGGTGGCTATATTGGTCACTGATTTGTTTTTGTTTTGTTTTTGAACGTCAGAAATGTATATTTGTGAATGTTGAGATGTTATATTGGTTTCACTGGTAAAAATAAATAATTGAAATGGGTATATATTTGTTTTTTGTTAAGTTGCCTAATAATTATGCACAGTAATAGTCACCTGCACACACAGAAATCCCCCTAAAATAGCTAAAACTAAAAACAAACTAAAAACTACTTCCAAAAATAGTTTTTGGGGTTCATTGAGAACATGGTTGTTGTTCAATAATAAAATTAATCCTCAAAAATACAACTTGCCTAATAATTCTGCACTCCCTGTATGTGAAGGTAGACGGAGCCTCTAGGTGCTGAAAAGACGCCCGCATAGCACCTAGAGGCTCATTAGCATATCCATAAAAGTTCTTTTTTTAGCAAAACGGCTGGACAAAAAACTGTTAGATTAGGATTGTTTGGTAAAGCAGACACTAGCGGATCGCTAGTGTCTGAAACCTAAATAGGGGCAAACAAAGTGGTAGAAACCCTTTAACAGAATCCTCACCCTAATCCTCCTTCCTCCCAGCATAGAGAGTCCAGGCAAACAAGTGATCCCACACTCGGATATTCCGGGGAGCTCTTTTCAGCGCCATTAATTGATTTGGACCTCTTGTCAAGCCCGCTTGAAGAGGGACATGAGGAGATCTTCTGCGATATTCCAAAACTCGAGCATCCACAGTCAGAAAAAGATGACGGTGGGGAACGGCAATTAGTGGTTCACAAGGTGGATGATGATGGTGAGACACAGTTGCCAATAATTCAACAGCAATCAGTGTCTCAAGAGGTTGATGATGAGGATGAGATACAGTTGTCAATAAGTGAGGTTTTTGTTAGGTCAACAAGTCATGAGGATAACCAGAGTGAGGAAGTGGAAGAGGAGGTGCTGGACGATGAAATCACTGACCCAACCTAGGAAGGTGGCAAGCCGAGTGAGGACAGCAGTACAGAGGGGGAGGAATCCGCAGCACTGCAACAGGCTGGAAGAGGCAGTGGGGTGCCAAAAGGGAGAAGGTGGGACACACCAAACAGGCCCGCAACTGTTCCCCGGAGCACCCCCTTGCGGCAATCTCCCTTGCCAAGTGGTAGGTGTTCTGCAGTCTAGCACTTTTTTGAGGAAAGTGCTGACGATAAAAGAATTGTCATTTGCAACCTGTGCCGTACAAAAATGAGCAGGGGCGTGAACACTAGCAACCTCACCACCACCAGCATGATCTGCCACATGGTATTAAAGCACCCTAATAGGTGGGTGGAATGCCTAGGTCCACAATCAGTGTCTGCAGGTCACACCACTGCCTCCTCTCCCTGTGTTACGTGCTGGCTAATCCCCTGTCCAAGACGCAAGTCCGGGTGCCTCCAGCCCTGAACATAGACCTTCTCAAGCACCATCAGCGACCACATCCACTTCTGTGTTCCAGCGCAGCGTACAGATGTCCATACCCCAGGCCTTTGAACAAAAGCGCAAATACCCAGCCACCCTCCCACAGGCCATAGCACTAAATGCGCACCTTTCCAAATTGCTGGCCCTGGAAAAGTTTGTCATTTAGGCTTGTGGACACTGAGGCTTTCCGCAGCCTGATTGCAGCGGCCGTCCCTTGTTACTCAGTCCCCAGCCGCCACTATTTTTCCTGGTGTGCCGTTCCACGTCTTACACTAGCATGTGTCCCGTAACATCACCCGTGCCCTGACCAACGCAGTTATTGGAAGGTCCACTTAATGATTAACACATGGACAAGTGCTTTTGGCCAGGGATGCTACATGTCCCTGACGGCACACTGGGTGAACGTTGTGGAGGTCGGGAGGGAGTTGTACCCTTGGATGGCAAAGGTGCTACTGACGCCAAAGATTGCGGGCCCTACTTCAATCAGTATTTCCGCCACCACCTACATTAGTGGCTGCAACCCCCTCCCCCTTTACCTCCTCCTCCACTTCTGAATTCTCATCTTGCAGCACCAGTCAGCCATCAGTCAGTAGCTGGAAGAAGTGTAGAACTGCAGTGGGGAAGTGGCAACAGGCATCTCTGAAACTAATTTGCTTAGGTGATAAACAGCACACCTCCGCAGAGCTGTAGCAGGGTATAAGGAACCAGATACTTAGCTGTTGTGTCTGATAATGGCTGTAACTTGGTGGCCGCTTTGGACCTCGGCAAGCTCACATACATACCATGCCTAGCCCACGTGTTCAACTTAGTCGTTCAGCGATTTCTCAAAACCTTCCCCAATTTACCTGAGCTACTGGTGAAGGTGCCCATTTTCGAAAGTCATCAACAGGTGCCGCCGGTCTGTCAATGCTGCAGCAGCACTTGCAATTGCCAGCTCACCGACTGCTGTGTGACGTGAGCACGCGCTGGAACTCTACGTTCGACATGTTGGCCAGACTTTGTGAGCAGCAGAGGGCAGTAGTGGAATACCAGCTGCAACATGGTCGTCACCTTTCCATTCACAAGAGAGGGGGAGGGCATGGATGTCTCCGCTACAGAGGGTAGTACCCATAGCAGGTTTATTCCATCTGTTCAGCGTGGATAGGCCAAAGAGGAAGAAGAGGATGAGGAGATTGAGAGTCATCCTCCTGATGAGGACAGCGAAGTCTTGTCTGTTGGGACTCTGGCACACATGGCTGACTTTATGCTATGCTGCCGTTCCCGTGACCCACGCATTATACGTATTTTGGCCGATTACTAGTTGTTCACCCTTCTCCACCCCCTCTACAAAGAGGACTTCTCATCTCTCTTTCCTGTGGTGGAGAGGACTAGCAAAATTGTGCAATACCAGAAGGTCCTTGTGTAAAAATTGCTCCAAAAATTGCCATCACAAGTCACAACACTGGCTGCAGAGTCGTAGTTCCTTGGGCAACCGAGGAGGGGAGACAAGGGGAACACACAGCAGTTCCAACAGAGGCAGGGCAACACTCTTCAAGGCCTGGGACAGTTTCATGACACCCCGCCAGCACCCACACCCTGATGCGCGGCCTAGTGTCACAAGGAGTGAAAAATTTGGGAAGCTGATGAAGGAGTACGTAGCAGACCGTGTCAGCGTCCTCAACTATTGGGTGTCCAAGCTGGACACGTGGCACGAACTGGCGCTCTGCGCCTTGGAGATGCTGGCCTGCCCTGCCGCCAGCGTTTTGTCAGAGCAGGCATTTAGTGCTGTTGGGGGCATAATAACTGATAAGCGTATCCGTCTGTCAACTGAAAATGCTGACCGGTTGACTCTTATCAAAATGAACAAGGCCTGGATTGCCCCTCACTTCTCTACTCCACCAGAGGAAAGCGGCTGAACAAGAAGTCACTTTAAATGTGGCTTTTATGGTGTATTGAATACACTGTATTCCCATGCACCCCTTCCATAACAAAAAAGGGTATATGTTTCAATCTTCCTTTTCTTGTCCTCCTCCTCCATCATATCAACATGCTTATTAGGCTGCCCTCATTCCTAATGTTTTAGAGCGTCAGCTTAGCAGCAGACCCTCACCCCTAATGTTTTAGAGGGTCAGATCAGCAGCAGGCACTCGCCCCTAATGTTTTAGAGGGTCAGCTGAGCAGCAGACCCTCACCCCTAATGTTTTAGAGGGTCAGATCAGCAGCAGGCCTTCACCCCTAATGTTTTAGACGGTCAGATCATTAGCAGGCCCTCGTCCCTAATGTTTTAGAGGATCACCAACAGGCCCTTGCTCCTAATGTTTTTGAGGGTGGGCAGGCCATCAATCATAATTTTTAAAGGTTGTGTATGATTCCCTCCTTTATGTGTAATACAGGGTGTATTGGAGTTCTGGTTCCTTGTAATTTTAGGCAGCCCTTTCACATAGTGCATAGGCTTTATGACTGTAGGAGTCCCACTACCTGAACAATTGTACCACAATGTCAATGAGGCCCTCCTTTATGTGATATACAGGTTGTATCGGAGTGCCTCTTCCTTGTAATTTTTGGCAGCACTTGCACTTTATATACAAGTAAATATATAGGAAAGAATGTTTCCTAATAATTTTTCCTCTAAAATAGATTTTATCTTCGGTTTTGTGCGTATTATTGTCAGTCTGTAAAAGTGGCGTACTATTTGGACAACATCATTCCCAGCAGCGACCTGGGAGTCCAAGATGAATCCAGAAATCCTTCCTATGCTGTTCCCGAACCATTTCAGTGGTGTTTCCATCAATTTCTGATATTTTCCTGTGAACCAGACACCCTCTTCTCTTCAGAGCAGGAGATGGATGGTTTAATGCTCTGGTTCTTTTGACTTCCATTGTACTCTGGTGCTCTGTATGGCACTCGAGCATCCCAAAGTGTTCTACTCAAGCGCCAGAGCACCCGAGCACTTTGGTGGTCGATCAACATTAGCCGCCCTAGACCAAAGAGAGATGGGAGCCTATATAGTGAAGAGACCCTTTTGTATGAGGTCACCTTGACATTGCAGGTGGGCTCCCACAATTTGATCAAATTGTGTACAATCTTAAGCCTGATAAGGTACAAATAAACTGTTTAATGCACTTACCATACCATGTCCATGACTATCCACTATAGAGGGCACAGAAGCTCCAGAATCATGAGATAACATGCATCTAATAATGGAGCCTGTCACGGAAAGACTAATCCTCTTTAACAATATGGTGCAAATAAGTACAGAAAGCTAATCACATAATAATATAGTCATATAGGGTCTGACGTGGGAGAATGCTAATGTTATAACCTTGATGCATGAACTGATGTCAGCAGCTCGGAAATGATCCTAGAAAATCCTCAATTGCTGCTTCAGGAATAGGATGCCAGGAACGCAGCACATCATCTGAAGCGCTGATGCTTATCTCATGGGTAGGTGCCAAGAATCTCGTAGGATGAGATGTCCCAGAATCTCCTGCACTCCTGATATAAAGTATCACATTTCTAACGTTTGTTATTCCTGGAAGCTTTCCAGAACAATGTTACAGTCTGCCATGTAAATATGGCTTGAAGGCAGCTGCTGCACCTTAGCTTTTGTCTAAGACTTCTAAATACAAATACACATATATCTGCTTTAATATGTTTAGTATGGGCCCTGGACAAGGCAATGCATATTAAAGGAGGTTTCCAAGTTTATATAAATGAAGCTTAAATGGTTTCTGTCAGCAGGAAAATGGTTATTAACCTGGCTGACATTAGTGATGCACAACTTTCTTATATAACGTGCTTCAATATTCAGTTGCCTGTTATTTCCAATTTGTTTGCTGTCAGTGAATGAGAAGCTTCTTGTTTCCATTCAGAGGCAGTAAGGCTACTTTTACACTTGCGGCAGAGTGATCCGGAAGGCAGAGTGAATCCGGCAAAACGTATACCAACTGATGGCATTTGTAAGACTGATCAGGATCCTGATCAGTCTTAAAAATGCCTGATCAGTCAGAAAAATGCATTGAAATGCCCGATCCGTCTTTCCATTGTCATCCGGCAAAACGGATCTGTCATTTATTTTTTTCACCTTTTCTCGGTCTGCACATGACGGATCCGGCATTCCGGTATTTTGAATGCCGGATACGGCACTAATACATTCCTACGGTATTCAGGCAAGTCTTCAGTTTTTTGGGCTGGAGATAAAACCGTAGCTTGCTGCAGTTTTCTCTTTTGCCTGAGCAGTCAAAAATGATTGAACTGAAGACATCGTGAAGCATCCTGAATGGATTACTCTCCGTTCAGAATGCATTGGGATATGACTGATCAGTTCTTTTCCCGGCATTGAGCCCTTTTGACGGAACTCAGTGCCGGTGTTCTGCCAGATTTCTATACCTTGGCAGAATGCTATACCCCGAAGTGACGCGGCCGCACAGAAATCAGCTTGAGGAGGGTATGTGGATCTGCGCAAGCACAGATCCATTGGATTCGCAAAAATATTTGCACTGCAGTGGGAGAAGCACCTACTTCATTTGCATGCGCAAAACCGTACACCGCGCGTGCGCACTCAGGGACCGCACTCACCTTTGCTATGTGGTGCCCCCAATATCCTGCACTCATCTCTGCTATGTGGTGAGGCTGTACTGCTCCAGATTATGTGTCCGCGCGTGTGCACAAAGGGGTAGAGAGATCTGATGGAACATTTTGCACAGAAAAATCTACCTACCCCTGAGTGCGCACGCGCGGTGTACAGTTTTGCACATGCAAATTAAGTAGGTGCTTCTCCCGCGGCAGTGCAATTATTTTTCTGAATCCAGTGGATCTGCGGTTACCCAGATCCACACACACACTCCTCCAGCTGATTCCGGTGCGGACGCGTCACTTCCAGGTATAGCATTCTGCCAGGTATAGAAATCTGGCAGAACATCGGAAAAGAAAAACGCAAGTATGAAAGTACCCTAAAGCTGTACATATCTAATCCTGATCTCAGCTGAGAAGAGGATGCAATTGTATCCAGTCTAGACAATACTTCTTAAGCTAAACAGCCTGGACTCCAGACTGATAGATTGTAGCAAACGACTGTATCAGCAAGATTGCAAAGAATACTAATGGATACATTGTGAACTGCTTTATTGCCAGCTCAGTCTTCAGCAGCTGCCTAATATAGAGGACATCAGGGGATTTCTGGAATAGCTCCAAGAAAGGAGAGTACCACCGTGTATAACCAGCAATGAAGTGGATGCAAATCCTCAGGATAAAGCCATCAATCCTCCTTATGTATGGTGGAAGAACAGGCAGTACTTCAGAAATCCACAAAAGTGAGGACTTTATCTGGCGTGCTGCTTGCACTAGATATAGATAGATAGATAGATAGATAGTGGGGGTCACTCTGGTAGACACTTGGTAGCTGTGCAGGAAGCAGGGACACAGACAGGATAATGTCCAATTAAAGTGTTTTTATTTCACACTTATATATTTAAACATAAGCATAGCCTTAACAAATAGGCTTAAACAAACAAACCCTGCTTGGATGATCCAGTACCTAATACAAAAGACAATCTCTGACTATATGTGGAACCGACTACCCAGCCCACGGGTACAAATGGCAAGTATTGGGCAGCACATGCAATACCTTCTGTAGTTTAGCAGTCAGCTTCTCCAGGTATGGCAACCCTGCTCAGCTCTACACTGAGCTTTAAATTAGGCCATAATATAACCCACAGCTATGGGCTATGGAAGCCCAGGACCGAAGCCCGGGTGGAGTGAGAGTCCCACTGCCAACCTCACTGACTCCAGTATAAGCAGGTCCCAGTGCTTGTTTTACAAATCTAGCTATGGCCAACATAGACAAAACAGACTATCAACCCTGCTTATCCTGGGTCTGGGTTAACCTCTCGGTTCCCAGAGACACACCCAAGGCTTGCCACACACAGTTTAAGTGTTTCAACAGCAGATATCGATTCTCCCAAACCCTGCCCTTCTCACAATAGATTAATATGATATGATAGATATGAGATGAGATGATAGATAAATAGACATATAGATAGATATGAGTGGATAGATATATAATGATAGATGATATATATGAGATAATAGATAGATTATCAGTAAAAGATTGATCTGTAATTTTTGAACTTACACAAGGTAACATTGTCCATGTTTTTATCTCCTGGTTCCCATCATGAACAGACCTGCCTTTTAGAGAAGTGAGGTGACAGCCAGAATCTGCAGTCTCTCAAACAAAATAAAGGACTATAAAAGAACCTGGAGGTATTCCCTGAACTAATTAGACTTTTCATAGATCACCTAATTCCCCAAAGGTTTTATTTGATGTTTTAGAAAAAACCTGTATAATGAATACAAATGTCCTCTCCACCATCTGTGAACCTTATGTCAGCAGTTCTCTGCAGTCATGTCCTCCACAGAACCTGGTAGAACATCATCATATTAATGTACAGGACACTCATCATACATAACATGCTTTATCCCCATAGTTCTTCATTACATCTGAAGATATTTGATCGCTTTCTCCTAGGGCTCATGCACACAACCATGTGCCAGCCGGGCCCGTGCTGTGGACCGCAAATTCTGGTCCACAATGCATTGGCACCAACCCATGAATGGTGTGCGCGGTCGCCATTCACGGAAGCACTCTGTAGTGCTTCCGTGGGCTTCCAATCCGTGCCTCCGTTCCCCACTGCATCTCCCGGATTGCGGACCCATTCAAGTGATGGAAGCACACGGCTAGTGCCGGCATATTGCGGACCCGCTGTTTGCAGGCCGCGATACGTCCACGGCTGGGCAACGGCCGTGTGCATGAGCCCTTAAAGAGGCTATGTCAGCATGAACAACCCTATTAAACTAGGCATATTGCCTGGTAGGGTTGATCATGATAATTAAATTGATATCTGTTTTATAGCTATAGATTCAACTGCTTCAGCGATATATTAACCCCTTAGTGACCACCCATACGCCTTTTTACGGTGGTCACTAAGGGGCCTTAGGCTGGGTTGCAGTTTTTTATGACGGCCCAGTATAATCGCTGCACGGGTCCCCCATGCAGCAGGGACCCGGCTTTTACATGAAAGCCACGGCCCTGCTCTAACACCCCGGACCGGCAGGAGTTACGATCCAGACTCCCTCTGTCTCCCATAAGCACCCCGTAAATGTGAAGGTGCCGATGTGTGTGAAGGCTGGCAGGGGTCTGATGTAGGCCCCAGAACAGCCTTCAGTAATTTACACCTCTCTGGCGCAGCCTGCTGGTCAATGTTAGAATAGCATTGTCATTAAAATACAATGCACTATAGCAGGGGTACTAAACTGGCATACCGCGGTCCAAATCCGGACCTAGGACGCCAGCTCCAGCTGTCCGGACCCACTGAGAAGAGAGAAGCAGCAGAGAAAGGACCTGCCTTACAGCCAGTGAGGGGAAGAAGCAGGACAGGACCTGTGAGGTGTTCCAGCCAATCAATGTGCTGCACAGAGGCAGCTTTACCCAAACTACCAATCACTGGTAGGGAGAGAGGAGTTGGCTCTGCCTACATAGTTTCTGCCCTGAGGTGTGTCTGTTATGGCAGTCTGTGGATGTGCAGAGCAGGTTTCTTCAGCTCCTGCACTGGAGAAGTGGCTTCCACATGTAAGGAGGAGAGGTCTCCACCAGACCAGGGCTGCAGGGGAGAGGATGGCTGTCCAGCACTGGGAGGAGGAGAAGAGGTCAGTGTCTCCACCAGGTCAGGGCTACAGGAGAAAGGATGGCTGTCCAGCACTGGGAGGACAGGACAGTGTGTTCACCAGGTCAGGGCTGCAGGGGAGAGGATGGCTGTCCAGCACTGGGAGGAGAGGACAGTGTATTCACCAGGTCAGGGCTGCAGGGGAGAGGATGGCTGTCCAGCACTGGGGGGAGGAGAGGTCAGTGTGTTCACCAGGTTAGGGCTGAAGAGGAGAGGACTGCTGTCCAGCACTGGGAGGAGAGGGCAGTGTGTTCACCAGGTCAGGGCTGCAAGGGAGAGGACTGCTGTCCAGCACTGGGGGGAGGAGAGGTCAGTGTGTTCAACAGGTCAGGGCTGCAGGGGAGAGGACTGCTGTCCAGCACTGGGAGGAGAGGTCAGTGTGTTCACCAGGTCAGGGCTGAAGAGGAGAGGACTGCTGTCCAGCACTGGGGGGAGGAGGCTTCCCTCCTTTGTAATACATTTGTACATGTGTTGCCAGCAATCATCTCCACTGTGTTATCTGTGGGCAGAACTGAGGACTATGGACGATCTCCCTGTGTGTATGACCTGTACGAGCCTGTCTGAGCTGTCATGCACATGTCCCTAAAACACAAGCACTAAACCCCATAAAATTAACCAGAGTGCCCCTATAGTCAGTGAGTAGTCAGAGTGCCCCAATAGTCAGTGAGTGGTCAGAGTTCCATCTGTATGGCAGCATCAATAACAGCAGAGTGCCCCCACAGTTAGTTAGTGATAAGTGGCCCTCCTAGTGGCATGCTAAAAATGTGGGGTACTAGAAATGTGAGGTAAATTGTACTATTCATTTAGTGGCACCCAATCTGTGTGCAGTACCAGCACCTCTTGGTGTTTGGTCTGGACCTCCACCTCACAGCAGATTTAATTATGTAGTCCTTTACAAAAAGTAGTTGAGTACCCGTGCATTATAAGGATAGTGCATTGCATTTTAAAAGCAATCAAAAAGCTGTCTGTTACAGTCCCCTTGTGGGACTATTAAGTGGTTAAAAAAAGGGAAAAAAACATATTTATTAAATAAAAAAATTTAATTAAAAAAATTACGCATTTTTTCCATTGAAATTGCTAAAATAAAATCTCCACTCATATGTTCGGTATTGCCACGTCCGTAACAACCCGGACTACATAAATATCACATAAATTATTCCCTACGGTGAACGCTGTAAAAAAATAAAAAATAAATACAGAATTGCTAATTTACTCTTAGTTGCCACCGAAAAAACTTATTAACAAGCGATCAAAAAGCGCCATTTACTCCAGAATAATACCATTGAAAAATGCAAGTCGTCCCGCAAAAATCAAGCTCTCACACAACTCCATAACAAGAAAAATAAAAAAGTTATGGGTCTTGGGAAGCGGCAATGCAAAAACATTTATTTCTTTAAAAAAAAAGGGGTTTTATTGCAAAAATTTAGTAAAAAAACTATATGTATTTCACTGTAATTGTACTAACCCAGAGAATAAAGATATCATGTTTAGGGATGAGCGAACTCGAACTGTATAGTTCGGGTTCGTACCGAATTTTGGGGTGTCCGTGACACGGACCCGAACCCGGACATTTTCGTAAAAGTCCGGGTTCGGGTTCGGTGTTCGTCGCTTTCTTGGCGCTTTTGTGACGCTTTCTTGGCGCTTTTTGAAAGGCTGCAAAGCAGCCAATCAACAAGCGTCATACTACTTGCCCCAAGAGGCCATCACAGCCATGCCTACTATTGGCATGGCTGTGATTGGCCAGAGCACCATGTGACCCAGCCTCTATTTAAGCTGGAGTCACATAGCGCCGCCCGTCACTCTGCTCTGATTAGCGTAGGGAGAGGTTGCGGCTGCGACAGTAGGGCGAGATTAGGCAGATTAACTCCTCCAAAGGACTTGATTAACTGATCGATCTGCAGCTGTGGATCATTGAGCTGCTGATCCTCAATTGCTCACTGTTTTTAGGCTGCCCAGACCGTTTGTCAGTCACATTTTTCTGGGGTGATCGGCGGCCATTTTGTGTCTTGTGGTGCGCCAGCACAAGCTGCGACCAAGTGCATTTAACCCTCAATGGTGTGGTTGTTTTTTGGCTAAAGCCTACATCAGGGTGAAGCTGTCACACCAAGTGCATTTAACCAGCAATAGTCTGTTCATTTTTTGGCCATATACAAAATCAGGGGCAAGCTGCGCCTGTCACCAAGTGCATTTAACCCTCAATGGTGTGGTTGTTTTTTGGCTAAAGCCTACATCAGGGTGAAGCTGTCACACCAAGTGCATTTAACCAGCAATAGTCTGTTCATTTTTTGGCCATATACAAAATCAGGGGCAAGCTGCGCCTGTCACCAAGTGCATTTAACCCTCAATGGTGTGGTTGTTTTTTGGCTAAAGCCTACATCAGGGTGAAGCTGTCACACCAAGTGCATTTAACCAGCAATAGTCTGTTCATTTTTTGGCCATATACAAAATCAGGGGCAAGCTGCGCCTGTCACCAAGTGCATTTAACCCTCAATGGTGTGGTTGTTTTTTGGCTAAAGCCTACATCAGGGTGAAGCTGTCACACCAAGTGCATTTAACCAGCAATAGTCTGTTCATTTTTTGGCCATATACAAAATCAGGGGCAAGCTGCGCCTGTCACCAAGTGCATTTAACCCTCAATGGTGTGGTTGTTTTCTGGCTAAAGCCTACATCAGGGTGAAGCTGTCACACCAAGTGCATTTAACCAGCAATAGTCTGTTTATTTTTTGGCCATATACTACATCAGGGGCAAGCTGCGCCCGTCACCAAGTGCATTTAACCCTCAGTAGTGTGGTTGGTCAAGCTGTGACACCAAGTGCATTTAACCAGCAATAGTCTGTTCATTTTTTGGCCATATACTACATCAGGGGCAAGCTGCGCCCGTCACCAAGTGCATTTAACCAGCAATAGTGTGGTTATTTTTTGGCCATATCCCAGTCTAATTCTGTCACTAAATCCATACCGGTCACCCAGCGCCTAAATACTAGGCCTCAAATTTATATCCCGCTAAATCTCTCGTTACCGCTGTCCTGTTGTAGCTGGGAAAGTTATTTAGTGTCCGTCAAAGCACATTTTTTGTTCTGGGTTGAAGTACAATTCCCAATTTAGCAATTTCATAATTTAGTGGTTTCTGCTATATCAGAGCTATTTGAAATCTATCCCTAAAAGGGTATATAATATTCAAGGTGCACATTGGGTCATTCAGAATAACTTCACACACACCCGCTACTGTGTATTTTCAAGTCTAATTCTGTCACTAAACCCATACCTGTCACCCAGCGCCTAAATACTAGGCCTCAAATTTATATCCTGCTAAATCTCTCGTTACCGCTGTCCTGTTGTAGCTGGGAAAGTTATTTAGTGTCCGTCAAAGCACATTTTTTGTTCTGGGTTGAAGTACAATTCCCAATTTAGCAATTTCATAATTTAGTGGTTTCTGCTATATCAGAGCTATTTGAAATCTATCCCTAAAAGGGTATATAATATTCAAGGTGCACATTGGGTCATTCAGAATAACTTCACACACACCCGCTACTGTGTATTTTCAAGTCTAATTCTGTCACTAAACCCATACCTGTCACCCAGCGCCTAAATACTAGGCCTCAAATTTATATCCTGCTAAATCTCTCGTTACCGCTGTCCTGTTGTAGCTGGGAAAGTTATTTAGTGTCCGTCAAAGCACATTTTTTGTTCTGGGTTGAAATACAATTCCCAATTTAGCAATTTCATAATTTAGTGGTTTCTGCTATATCAGAGCTATTTGAAATCTATCCCTAAAAGGGTAGATCATATTGAAGGTGCACATAGGGTCATTCAGAATAACTTCACACACACCCGCTACTGTGTATTTCCAAGTCTAATTCTGTCACTAAACCCATACCTGTCACCCAGCGCCTAAATACTAGGCCTCAAATTTATATCCTGCTAAATCTCTCGTTACCGCTGTCCTGTTGTAGCTGGGAAAGTTATTTAGTGTCCGTCAAAGCACATTTTTTGTTCTGGGTTGAAATACAATTCCCAATTTAGCAATTTCATAATTTAGTGGTTTCTGCTATATCAGAGCTATTTGAAATCTATCCCTAAAAGGGTAGATCATATTGAAGGTGCACATAGGGTCATTCAGAATAACTTCACACACACCCGCTACTGTGTATTTCCAAGTCTAATTCTGTCACTAAACCCATACCTGTCACCCAGCGCCTAAATACTAGGCCTCAAATTTATATCCCGCTAAATCTCTCGTTACCGCTGTCCTGTTGTAGCTGGGAAAGTTATTTAGTGTCCGTCAAAGCACATTTTTTGTTCTGGGTTGAAGTACAATTCCCAATTTAGCAATTTCATAATTTAGTGGTTTCTGCTATATCAGAGCTATTTGAAATCTATCCCTAAAAGGGTATATAATATTCAAGGTGCACATTGGGTCATTCAGAATAACTTCACACACACCCGCTACTGTGTATTTCCAAGTCTAATTCTGTCACTAAACCCATACCTGTCACCCAGCGCCTAAATACTAGGCCTCAAATTTATATCCTGCTAAATCTCTCGTTACCGCTGTACTGTTGTTGCTTGGAAAGATATTTAGTGTCCGTCAAAGCACATTTTTTGTTCTGGGTTGAAGTACAATTCCCAATTTAGCAATTTCATAATTTAGTGGTTTCTACTATATCAGAGCTATTTGAAATCTATCCCTAAAAGGGTATATAATATTCAAGGTGCACATTGGGTCATTCAGAATAACTTCACACACACCCGCTACTGTGTATTTTCAAGTCTAATTCTGTCACTAAACCCATACCTGTCACCCAGCGCCTAAATACTAGGCCTCAAATTTATATCCTGCTAAATCTCTCGTTACCGCTGTCCTGTTGTAGCTGGGAAAGTTATTTAGTGTCCGTCAAAGCACATTTTTTCTTCTGGGTTGAAATACAATTCCCAATTTAGCAATTTCATAATTTAGTGGTTTCTGCTATATCAGAGCTATTTGAAATCTATCCCTAAAAGGGTAGATCATATTGAAGGTGCACATAGGGTCATTCAGAATAACTTCACACACACCCGCTACTGTGTATTTCCAAGTCTAATTCTGTCACTAAACCCATACCTGTCACCCAGCGCCTAAATACTAGGCCTCAAATTTATATCCCGCTAAATCTCTCGTTACCGCTGTCCTGTTGTAGCTGGGAAAGTTATTTAGTGTCCGTCAAAGCACATTTTTTGTTCTGGGTTGAAGTACAATTCCCAATTTAGCAATTTCATAATTTAGTGGTTTCTGCTATATCAGAGCTATTTGAAATCTATCCCTAAAAGGGTATATAATATTCAAGGTGCACATTGGGTCATTCAGAATAACTTCACACACACCCGCTACTGTGTATTTCCAAGTCTAATTCTGTCACTAAACCCATACCTGTCACCCAGCGCCTAAATACTAGGCCTCAAATTTATATCCTGCTAAATCTCTCGTTACCGCTGTACTGTTGTTGCTTGGAAAGATATTTAGTGTCCGTCAAAGCACATTTTTTGTTCTGGGTTGAAGTACAATTCCCAATTTAGCAATTTCATAATTTAGTGGTTTCTGCTATATCAGAGCTATTTGAAATCTATCCCTAAAAGGGTATATAATATTCAAGGTGCACATTGGGTCATTCAGAATAACTTCACACACACCCGCTACTGTGTATTTTCAAGTCTAATTCTGTCACTAAACCCATACCTGTCACCCAGCGCCTAAATACTAGGCCTCAAATTTATATCCTGCTAAATCTCTCGTTACCGCTGTACTGTTGTTGCTGGGCAAGATATTTAGTGTCCGTCAAAGCACATTTTTTGTTCTGGGTTGAAATACAATTCCCAATTTAGCAATTTCATAATTTAGTGGTTTCTGCTATATCAGAGCTATTTGAAATCTATCCCTAAAAGGGTATATAATATTCAAGGTGCACATTGGGTCATTCAGAATAACTTCACACACACCCGCTACTGTGTATTTTCAAGTCTAATTCTGTCACTAAACCCATACCTGTCACCCAGCGCCTAAATACTAGGCCTCAAATTTATATCCTGCTAAATCTCTCGTTACCGCTGTCCTGTTGTAGCTGGGAAAGTTATTTAGTGTCCGTCAAAGCACATTTTTTCTTCTGGGTTGAAATACAATTCCCAATTTAGCAATTTCATAATTTAGTGGTTTCTGCTATATCAGAGCTATTTGAAATCTATCCCTAAAAGGGTAGATCATATTGAAGGTGCACATAGGGTCATTCAGAATAACTTCACACACACCCGCTACTGTGTATTTCCAAGTCTAATTCTGTCACTAAACCCATACCTGTCACCCAGCGCCTAAATACTAGGCCTCAAATTTATATCCCGCTAAATCTCTCGTTACCGCTGTCCTGTTGTAGCTGGGAAAGTTATTTAGTGTCCGTCAAAGCACATTTTTTGTTCTGGGTTGAAGTACAATTCCCAATTTAGCAATTTCATAATTTAGTGGTTTCTGCTATATCAGAGCTATTTGAAATCTATCCCTAAAAGGGTATATAATATTCAAGGTGCACATTGGGTCATTCAGAATAACTTCACACACACCCGCTACTGTGTATTTCCAAGTCTAATTCTGTCACTAAACCCATACCTGTCACCCAGCGCCTAAATACTAGGCCTCAAATTTATATCCTGCTAAATCTCTCGTTACCGCTGTACTGTTGTTGCTTGGAAAGATATTTAGTGTCCGTCAAAGCACATTTTTTGTTCTGGGTTGAAGTACAATTCCCAATTTAGCAATTTCATAATTTAGTGGTTTCTGCTATATCAGAGCTATTTGAAATCTATCCCTAAAAGGGTATATAATATTCAAGGTGCACATTGGGTCATTCAGAATAACTTCACACACACCCGCTACTGTGTATTTTCAAGTCTAATTCTGTCACTAAACCCATACCTGTCACCCAGCGCCTAAATACTAGGCCTCAAATTTATATCCTGCTAAATCTCTCGTTACCGCTGTACTGTTGTTGCTGGGCAAGATATTTAGTGTCCGTCAAAGCACATTTTTTGTTCTGGGTTGAAATACAATTCCCAATTTAGCAATTTCATAATTTAGTGGTTTCTGCTATATCAGAGCTATTTGAAATCTATCCCTAAAAGGGTATATAATATTCAAGGTGCACATTGGGTCATTCAGAATAACTTCACACACACCCGCTACTGTGTATTTCCAAGTCTAATTCTGTCACTAAACCCATACCTGTCACCCAGCGCCTAAATACTAGGCCTCAAATTTATATCCTGCTAAATCTCTCGTTACCGCTGTACTGTTGTTGCTGGGCAAGATATTTAGTGTCCGTCAAAGCACATTTTTTGTTCTGGGTTGAAATACAATTCCCAATTTAGCAATTTCATAATTTAGTGGTTTCTGCTATATCAGAGCTATTTGAAATCTATCCCTAAAAGGGTATATAATATTCAAGGTGCACATTGGGTCATTCAGAATAACTTCACACACACCCGCTACTGTGTATTTCCAAGTCTAATTCTGTCACTAAACCCATACCTGTCACCCAGCGCCTAAATACTAGGCCTCAAATTTATATCCTGCTAAATCTCTCGTTACCGCTGTACTGTTGTTGCTGGGCAAGATATTTAGTGTCCGTCAAAGCACATTTTTTGTTCTGGGTTGAAATACAATTCCCAATTTAGCAATTTCATAATTTAGTGGTTCCTGCTATATCAGAGCTATTTGAAATCTATCCCAAAAAGGGTATATAATATTCAAGGTGCACATAGGGTCATTCAGAATAACTTCACACACACGCTTCTGTGCATTTCCAAGTCTAATTCTGTCACTAAATCCATACCGGTCACCCAGCGCCTAAATACTAGGCCTCAAATTTATATCCCGCTGAATTTGAATACAATACATTGGGCCAAATAATATATTTGTTGTTGTGGTGAACCATAACAATGAGAAAAACATCTAGTAAGGGACGCGGACGTGGACATGGTCGTGGTGGTGTTAGTGGACCCTCTGGTGCTGGGAGAGGACGTGGCCGTTCTGCCACATCCACACGTCCTAGTGTACCAACTACCTCAGGTCCCAGTAGCCGCCAGAATTTACAGCGATATATGGTGGGGCCCAATGCCGTTCTAAGGATGGTAAGGCCTGAGCAGGTACAGGCATTAGTCAATTGGGTGGCCGACAGTGGATCCAGCACGTTCACATTATCTCCCACCCAGTCTTCTGCAGAAAGCGCACAGATGGCGCCTGAAAACCAACCCCATCAGTCTGTCACATCACCCCCATGCATACCAGGGAAACTGTCTCAGCCTCAAGTTATGCAGCAGTCTCTTATGCTGTTTGAAGACTCCGCTGGCAGGGTTTCCCAAGGGCATCCACCTAGCCCTTCCCCAGCGGTGAAAGACATAGAATGCACTGACGCACAACCACTTATGTTTCCTGATGATGAGGACATGGGAATACCACCTCAGCATGTCTCTGATGATGACGAAACACAGGTGCCAACTGCTGCGTCTTTCTGCAGTGTGCAGACTGAACAGGAGGTCAGGGATCAAGACTGGGTGGAAGACGATGCAGGGGACGATGAGGTCCTAGACCCCACATGGAATGAAGGTCGTGCCACTGACTTTCACAGTTCGGAGGAAGAGGCAGTGGTGAGACCGAGCCAACAGCGTAGCAAAAGAGGGAGCAGTGGGCAAAAGCAGAACACCCGCCGCCAAGAGACTCCGCCTGCTACTGACCGCCGCCATCTGGGACCGAGCACCCCAAAGGCAGCTTCAAGGAGTTCCCTGGCATGGCACTTCTTCAAACAATGTGCTGACGACAAGACCCGAGTGGTTTGCACGCTGTGCCATCAGAGCCTGAAGCGAGGCATTAACGTTCTGAACCTGAGCACAACCTGCATGACCAGGCACCTGCATGCAAAGCATGAACTGCAGTGGAGTAAACACCTTAAAACCAAGGAAGTCACTCAGGCTCCCCCTGCTACCTCTTCTGCTGCTGCCGCCTCGGCCTATTCTGCTGCTGCCGCCTCGGCCTCTTCCTCCGCCTCTGGAGGAACGTTGGCACCTGCCGCCCAGCAAACAGGGGATGTACCACCAACACCACCACCACCACCTCCGTCACCAAGCGTCTCAACCATGTCACACGCCAGCGTTCAGCTCTCCATCTCACAAACATTTGATAGAAAGCGTAAATTCCCACCTAGCCACCCTCGATCCCTGGCCCTGAATGCCAGCATTTCTAAACTACTGGCCTATGAAATGCTGTCATTTAGGCTGGTGGACACAGACAGCTTCAAACAGCTCATGTCGCTTGCTGTCCCACAGTATGTTGTTCCCAGCCGGCACTACTTCTCCAAGAGAGCCGTGCCTTCCCTGCACAACCAAGTATCCGATAAAATCAAGTGTGCACTGCGCAACGCCATCTGTAGCAAGGTCCACCTAACCACAGATACGTGGACCAGTAAGCACGGCCAGGGACGCTATATCTCCCTAACTGCACACTGGGTAAATGTAGTGGCAGCTGGGCCCCAGGCGGAGAGCTGTTTGGCGCACGTCTTTCCGCCGCCAAGGATCGCAGGGCAACATTCTTTGCCTCCTGTTGCCACCTCCTCCTTCTCGGCTTCCTCCTCCTCTTCTTCCACCTGCTCATCCAGTCAGCCACACACCTTCACCACCAACTTCAGCACAGCCCGGGGTAAACGTCAGCAGGCCATTCTGAAACTCATATGTTTGGGGGACAGGCCCCACACCGCACAGGAGTTGTGGCGGGGTATTGAACAACAGACCGACGAGTGGTTGCTGCCGGTGAGCCTCAAGCCCGGCCTGGTGGTGTGTGATAATGGGCGAAATCTCGTTGCAGCTCTGGGACTAGCCAATTTGACGCACATCCCTTGCTTGGCGCATGTGCTGAATTTGGTGGTGCAGAAGTTCATTCACAACTACCCCGACATGTCAGAGCTGCTGCATAAAGTGCGGGCCGTCTGTTCGCGCTTCCGGCGTTCACATCCTGCCGCTGCTCGCCTGTCTGCGCTACAGCGTAACTTCGGCCTTCCCGCTCACCGCCTCATATGCGACGTGCCCACCAGGTGGAACTCCACCTTGCACATGCTGGACAGACTGTGCGAGCAGCAGCAGGCCATAGTGGAGTTTCAGCTGCAGCACGCACGGGTCAGTCGCACTACAGAACAGCACCACTTCACCACCAATGACTGGGCCTCCATGCGAGACCTGTGTGCCCTGTTGCGCTGTTTCGAGTACTCCACCAACATGGCCAGTGGCGATGACACCGTTATCAGCGTTACAATACCACTTCTATGTCTCCTTGAGAAAACACTTAGGGCGATGATGGAAGAGGAGGTGGCCCAGGAGGAGGAGGAGGAGGAGGAGGAAGAGGGGTCATTTTTAGCACTTTCAGGCCAGTCTCTTCGAAGTGACTCAGAGGGAGGTTTTTGGCAACAGCAGAGGCCAGGTACAAATGTGGCCAGCCAGGGCCCACTACTGGAGGACGAGGAGGACGAGGATGAGGAGGAGGTGGAGGAGGATGAGGATGAAGCATGGTCACAGCGGGGTGGCACCCAACGCAGCTCGGGTCCATCACTGGTGCGTGGCTGGGGGGAAAGGCAGGACGATGACGATACGCCTCCCACAGAGGACAGCTTGTCCTTACCCCTGGGCAGCCTGGCACACATGAGCGACTACATGCTGCAGTGCCTGCGCAACGACAGCAGAGTTGCCCACATTTTAACCTGTGCGGACTACTGGGTTGCCACCCTGCTGGATCCACGCTACAAAGACAATGTGCCCACCTTACTTCCTGCACTGGAGCGTGATAGGAAGATGCGCGAGTACAAGCGCACGTTGGTAGACGCGCTACTGAGAGCATTCCCAAATGTCACAGGGGAACAAGTGGAAGCCCAAGGCCAAGGCAGAGGAGGAGCAAGAGGTCGCCAAGGCAGCTGTGTCACGGCCAGCTCCTCTGAGGGCAGGGTTAGCATGGCAGAGATGTGGAAAACTTTTGTCAACACGCCACAGCTAACTGCACCACCACCTGATACGCAACGTGTTAGCAGGAGGCAACATTTCACTAACATGGTGGAACAGTACGTGTGCACACCCCTCCACGTACTGACTGATGGTTCGGCCCCATTCAACTTCTGGGTCTCTAAATTGTCCACGTGGCCAGAGCTAGCCTTTTATGCCTTGGAGGTGCTGGCCTGCCCGGCAGCCAGCGTTTTGTCTGAACGTGTATTCAGCACGGCAGGGGGCGTCATTACAGACAAACGCAGCCGCCTGTCTACAGCCAATGTGGACAAGCTGACGTTCATAAAAATGAACCAGGCATGGATCCCACAGGACCTGTCCGTCCCTTGTCCAGATTAGACATTAACTACCTCCCCATAACCATATATTATTGGACTCCAGGGCACTTCCTCATTCAATCCTATTTTTATTTTCATTTTACCATTATATTGCAAGGCTACCCAAAGTTGAATGAACCTCTCCTCTGCCTGTGTGCTAGGCCTAAATATATGCCAATGGATTGTTGCAGTGGTGGCTGACGTGAAGCCTCATTCTCTGCTATGACATGCAGACTGATTCTCTGGTGACATGAAGCCAGATTGTCTGTTACGGGACCTCTCTCCTCTGCCTGGGTTCTGGGCCTGAATTTATGACAATGGACTGTTGCAGTGGTGGGTGACGTGAAGCCTGATTCTCTGCTATGACATGCAGACTGATTCTCTGGTGACATGAAGCCAGATCCTCTGTTACGGGACCTCTCTCCTCTGCCTGGGTGCTGGGCCTAAATTTATGAAAATGGACTGTTGCAGTGGTGGGTGACGTGAAGCCTCATTCTCTGCTATGACATGCAGACTGATTCTCTGCTGACATGAAGCCAGATCGTCTGTTACGGGACCTCTCTCCTCTGCCTGGGTGCTGGGCCTAAATTTATGAAAATGGACTCTTACAGTGGTGGGTGACGTGAAGCCTGATTCTCTGCTATGACATGAAGACTGATTCTCTGCTGACATGAAGCCAGATCCTCTGTTACGGGACCTCTCTCCTCTGCCTGGGTGCTGGGCCTAAATATCTGACAATGGACTGTTGCATTGGTGGCTGACGTGAAGCCTGATTCTCTGCTATGATATGAAGACTGATTCTCTGCTGACATGAAGCCAGATTGTCTGTTACGGGACCTCTCTCCTCTGCCTGTGTGCTAGGCCTAAATATATGCCAATGGATTGTTGCAGTGGTGGCTGACGTGAAGCCTGATTCTCTGCTATGACATGCAGACTGATTCTCTGGTGACATGAAGCCAGATCCTCTGTTACGGGACCTCTCTCCTCTGCCTGGGTGCTGGGCCTAAATTTATGAAAATGGACTGTTGCAGTGGTGGGTGACGTGAAGCCTGATTCTCTGCTATGACATGCAGACTGATTCTCTGGTGACATGAAGCCAGATCCTCTGTTACGGGACCTCTCTCCTCTGCCTGGGTGCTGGGCCTAAATATCTGACAATGGACTGTTGCATTGGTGGCTGACGTGAAGCCTGATTCTCTGCTATGACATGCAGACTAATTCTCTGCTGACATGAAGCCAGATTGTCTGTTACGGGACCTCTCTCCTCTGCCTGGGTGCTGGGCCTAAATTTATGAAAATGGACTGTTGCAGTGGTGGGTGACGTGAAGCCTGATTCTCTGCTATGACATGAAGACTGATTCTCTCCTGACATGAAGCCAGATTGTCTGTTACGGGACCTCTCTCCTCTGCCTGGGTGCTGGGCCTAAATTTATGAAAATGGACTGTTACAGTGGTGGGTGACGTGAAGCCTGATTCTCTGCTATGATATGAAGACTGATTCTCTGCTGACATGAAGCCAGATTGTCTGTTACGGGACCTCTCTCCTCTGCCTGGGTGCTGGGCCTAAATTTATGAAAATGGACTCTTACAGTGGTGGGTGACGTGAAGCCTGATTCTCTGCTATGACATGAAGACTGATTCTCTGCTGACATGAAGCCAGATTGTCTGTTACGGGACCTCTCTCCTCTGCCTGGGTGCCGGGGCCTAAATATCTGAGAATGGACTGTTCCAGTGGTGGGTGACGGGAAGCCAGATTCTCTGCTATGGAACCTCTCTCCAATTGATTTTGGTTAATTTTTATTTATTTAATTTTTATTTTAATTAATTTCCCTATCCACATTTGTTTGCAGGGGATTTACCTACATGTTGCTGCCTTTTGCAGCCCTCTAGCCCTTTCCTGGGCTGTTTTACAGCCGTTTTAGTGCCGAAAAGTTCGGGTCCCCATTGACTTCAATGGGGTTCGGGTTCGGGACGAAGTTCGGATCGGGTTCGGATCCCGAACCCGAACATTTCCGGGATGTTCGGCCGAACTTCTCGAACCCGAACATCCAGGTGTTCGCTCAACTCTAATCATGTTATTTATACCGAAAAATGAACTCAGTGGCAGTATTGCTGTTTTTCCCCTCTCCCTCCCAGAAAGTTTATAAAAGTTAATCAGAAAGTTATGTGTACCCCAAAATGGCTCCATTAAAAACTACAACTTGTCCCGCAAAAGGCAAGCCATCATAGAGATATATAGATAGAAAAATAAAAAAGTCATAGCTCTTGGAACGCGACGATGAAAAAAGGAAGAAAAAAAACGCTTGGTCAGTAAGGCTCAAAACAGGCTGGTCACTAAGGGGTTAATGTTTATATTTGTCCAAATTAGGCAGTTGGAGCACCAAGGATTCAGTGTAGCTCTTTGAGCACCACTACTGCTACGCACCTTGGTTCTCAGTACAATCCTTCCAGGCCCATTTGATTTAAAGCCCACAATGATTTCACACAAATATGACAAAGAACATTAGCAAAATCATGTATTCCTAGGAGAAACTGACTCCAATTACTGGATAGAACATATTAATGCTGGACCACCAATGATTGTGAGTCACAGCACGGGCACTATTAGACATGGCTATTAGCCCTATCAATCAAAGGGGAGGGAGGAGTTTACTGAGCACCGAGGGACGTAGCAGAAGCAGTGCTCCAAAAGCTATGCCAGCTCCTCGGTGCTCCAGCAGTTGATCCTATGCCCATATGGCTACTTTAACATCTGCCTTGTGCTGTCCGGTTTTGAGATCCAGCACAGCGCTTCAGTTTTGTCCTCATCCATTGTCAATGGGGACAAAACTGAAAAAAAAAAACGGAACAGAGTGCACCAGAATGCATTCCGTTTTGGTTGGTTGCGTTTCCCTGCCAGACACAAAACCACTGCGAGCATCGTTTTTGTGTGCCTCACAGGAAACTACAGAAGCCGGATACGGCAGCAAAAACATGTAAGTCAATGGTGCTTGATACGTTTTTTTCACACACGAAAATAAACGGATCCAGCGCCCATTGACTTACAATGTTTCTTTTCATTTTCGATATAATACAACCAGATCCATTCTGATCTAATGCAGCCCGTTTTATTATTATAGCGGACGTGTTTTGCCGTGGTTTTGAGATCCCATGCCGTACCTCAAAACTGGACTGCAAAAACGCAGATGTGAAAGGAGCCTAAGACAGGTACCAATTTAATCAGCCTAATCAACCCCACCAGGCAATATGTCTGGTTTAATAGGGTTGATCATGCTGACAGAAGCTCTTTAAAAGTAAATTTTTAGTAATGAAAAAGTGATTTTTGTGTAGAGACCATTTCACCCTAAAAATGGACAACACATACAGTAAATAAGATGGAGCAGAGCCTTGTAGGTAGATAAGTAAGTCAGGAGCATAGAAAGTACAAAACCTCACACGTATCCCCATCGGTATGGCTACCTCAGGGGTAATTTTCTGTATTAATTTAGGCAATCTAGACATTGGGAGTTTTACCCATTCTTCCAGGCAAAACGGCTCCAACTCCATCAAGTTAGATGGGTTGTGTTAGTGCACAGCAGTCTTCAAGTCATGCCACAGATTCTTCATTGGATTGAAGTCTGAGCTTTAACTAGAACTAGATGTAGATCATTGCAAGACATTTACATGTTTCCAAGAACTGTCATCCATCCCCAAGATTTGTCATCAATCCTTCCTTCAATCCTGACCAGTTTTCCAATCCCTGCTGACAAAACACATGCCCACAACATGATGGGGGGATGAGAAGTATTAGGTTTGTGCCATACATAGTGTTTCCCATGATCACTGCAAAGATCAATCTGAACAGAGAACCTTCTGCCATGTGTTTGATGTGTCTGCCACATGCTGTTTGGTGAACTCCAAATGTGTTTCCTGATGTTTTTGTTTAAGCAATGGTTTTTTTCTGGCTACTCTTCCATAAATCCCTGAACTTTGGGGTGTACGGCTTATAGTGGTCCTATGGATAGATATTTCTATCTCCTCTGTGGATCTTTGGAGCTCCTTCGGGTTCTATTGTTGCTATGTCCGTTGAATCTCTGATTAATGCCCTCCTTGCCAGTCTTTGAGATTCGGTGGGTTGCCTTCCCTTGCCAGGTTTGCAGTTGTACCATATTCTTAACATTTTGTTGTAATGCATTTAATGGTGCTCCGTGGGATGTTCAACATTTCAGATATATTTTTTATAACTGAAACCTGATCTATTCTTCTCTACAACTTAGTCATTGACCTGTTTGAAGAACTCCTTGGTCTTTATGTTGCTTACTTAGTAGTGTTCCAGACTAAAGCTGGTACATTAGATTCCGGTTGGTTGATGAATGAACAGCAGAAGTTATTTGGTTGGATCAGACTTTAGATTTCCTCCAATACCACAAGTCAGTCAATGACTCCCAGGAGCTGCCCTACATCTAGACTAGACCATGACTTCCGAAGGCAGACCTCAAATAAATCTTCAGCTAACATGTTACATATACAATCATGCAGCACAGCAGATTTGATGCAAATCCAGAGGGAAAATCCATGGAGTAACAAGATACATTTCACACAAGTTCTACATCTCTCTCCTCCAACATCCACTACCCCCTCCCTCTCCATATCTAACTCCCTCATCTCGGGAATTGCTTCCGTAAACTTTTGTCATTTTGTACAATTTTCTGAAATTAGCTTCTACTGTTCATTACATAATTAGGATGATGAAATTATACAATTAAAGTCATTATAGTAAATTTGTCTCTGGGACTGCCTCCACAGAAGTCAAACAGCATTACCTAAAGTATGGTATGGCAAATATATGCTGCATACTGCTATATTATGGCATAGGTGGAAGATTCTCAGGACAGTCCAAGAGGTTCTGCTGTCAGAAGTCTGGACAATTTAGGTTGCAGAGTTGCAAAGATATTCCATTCCTATAGGTCTACTGAGGCAATCACTTGCCTGGTACCCGCTGAAAACTAGGGGATTGGAAAATACTGCAAGCCAGGGTAAATATAGTATTATATGGAGGCCATTTAGATTGACAGCAGTAGTCTGTGCATGCTTTTCCTCTCATTGGATGCTTGGTGGGTGCTTGGTGCACACAGAGGTACCTAGGAGAGCACAGGGTCTGCTCTCCTGAATATAGATGCCCAATGACATAGACATAGGTTTTAGAGTAGGTCCTGTCTGACTGAGACCACCTTGTTGCTGGTAGGTGGGCACAGATGTGTTGTGATCAAAATTTATTGGCTTAGAAACTCAGGTTTTACCATATCAGAATGAAGCCTTAGTCTCTATATTATATATGCATCTATTGTGTTAGTGCATTAACAGTGATGTTTCTGGTATATACCTAATCTACATGGTTGCCTCTCTATGTCCAGCAATGCAGAAAATGTTTAACAAACAAGGAAGTAAAAATATATATATATATTTGCGTAAATGTTTTTAAATAAATATAACATTTTGTATAAATATAAATACTCATATATACATATACATATAATGTGTATGTACAGAAATAATATAAATCTGTGCAGCTGCTCTGGTGCTGGAGTCCAGGTAAGGGCCATAACACTGTAACACACTCTAGGGCCCTTTTTTCTCAGGGTCTGGTTTCGATTCTTCTTTGATGGATGATGTTTCTTCCAGTTAGTCCCTCAGGATTATCCAGCCTTCCTTCAGGCTTGTCTTGAATCTTATTTTGAGAAGTTATAAAGAGAAAGGACAGGGCACATTATATATATATATATATATATATATATATATATATATAGTGTATATTCACATTTACCAAGAGTCATTGACAACATATCAGCCTCTGGAGACTGGAGGACCGAGTGGTCAGGATGGTGGGAGCTCCACAACACCCACAACAACCTAACTTACTTGAATTTCCACAGGTTGTACACCGACCCGCATAGACATGACCTAAATGTGTCTTTCTAGAGAAATCTGTAATAAACAGAGACTGGTTTGATATGGAGCATAGATCTGATCTCCTATACTGACCTAGAAATCCACTCATCCAATTACTGCATGAGGAGGGTCACCACTGAGGCCAGTGATTGGCTGAGCAATCACATTTTCTGTGCCAATAAGAACTAGGAAGCAGAAACCAGCGGGGAACTGGGTAAAAGTTGTAATAGGAGCAGTGGGAGTTTGGTGAAATATAAATGTTTTTTATATTTTTTAACCCTTACACTCATCACCACGTAACTGTACACCGTGAAGCAAGATAAAGCGTATGGAGTGGGCTCACGCACTGAGCCCACTCCACTTAGGGCAGGGGCTGGATGTTTAATACAGTAGGCACTTAGTCACAATTCAAGCAATAAAAAGATAGAGTCTCTGTTAAATACACCAATATCCTCGAGCGCTGCAAGTCTGAAGACAATGTGGGAAAAGTCTATTACTTGACGAAAATATACGGAAAAAGACTGCGCTGCAAGAGGAAAATCTTCTCTGTGTGTAAAGTTCACTTTTAAATCTTCAACTAGTAGAATCACAAGCCACCTCACAATCCAACATTAGTGTGCAAACCTGTGGATAATGAAAAAAACGCACTATGGTGTAGCAGGTTCCAACCGACTAACGCTCCATGTGAACAAATTTATACTCACAAGATCCCTTGTAAGTGAAGGCGTGTATAGATATCGATGGTGTCAAGATAGAGCTCTGTGGAAAAGAGGGCTAAAACATATAAAAATCAGGAATATAGCCCGACCCGGGTTTCGCGTTGATGCTTCGTCTGGGGCTATATTCGGGCTATAGGTCGGGCTATATTCCTGATTTTTATATGTTTTAGCTGTAATTTTTACCAATATTAAATTGTTTTCTACCTGACCTCTGGCACGCACATACTTCTTTTGTGGCCTTTTCCCCTGAGAGTTTTTGGACATCTAGTATGGTTGTAATCCAAGATCTGAGCGACCTAAAGAAAATCTCATATGCGCACCTGACAAGTGAAGCCCTGTGAGTATAATCTGTTTGCAGGCATTCTAAGTGTTGTGATATACTACGCTATAGTCCTCTTTTCCACAGAGCTCTATCTTGACACCATCGATATCTATACACGCCTTCACTTACAAGGGATCTTGTGAGTATAAATTAGTTCACATGGAGCGTTAGTCGGTTGGAACCTGCTACACCATAGTGCGTTTTTTTCATTATCCACAGGTTTGCACACTAATGTTGGATTGTGAGGTGGCTTGTGATTCTACTAGTTGAAGATTTAAAAGTGAACTTTACACACAGAGAAGATTTTCCTCTTGCAGCGCAGTCTTTTTCCGTATATTTTCACTTAGTCACAATGACTGAGATTGGCGATAACACCAAACCGTCTTTTAACTCCTCAGATGCCGCGGTCAATAGCAACCGCGTCCTCTGAGAAGTTAGACAGATGGAGTGAGCTCCCTCTGTCCTCTCATTGGAGATCCCACAGCAAAATTGAGAGGTTCTGATCAATTTCCACAACAGCCTGGGGCCTTGTGAAAGTTCCCAGGCTTGTCATGGCTAACTGCGTAAAAAACCAAGCCCGAAGCTCGGCTTTTCAGGCAGGCTGTAAGATTCCCATAGACTGCAATAGTATTCTATTTCATCTATG
This sequence comes from Bufo gargarizans, assembly GCF_014858855.1. Classification (NCBI taxonomy): domain Eukaryota; kingdom Metazoa; phylum Chordata; class Amphibia; order Anura; family Bufonidae; genus Bufo; species Bufo gargarizans. The sequence goes on from NC_058082.1 coordinate 584,910,457, forward strand.
GGATAAGAGATCAAAAAGTGATATGTACTGTATCTCAAAAAGGCATCAATAAAAACTACAGCAAAAAAACACCCTCACACAGCTCTGTGGACAGCAATATAAAAAGGGTATGAGCATTAGAATATGGTGATGTGAAAAAAAAACACTTTTTTTTTCAAAGTTTTTTTTAAAAAGCAGAATAGGGTTGTCATGCCAGTTTTAGTGCATGATGAACGTCGTAAAAAGAAAACCCCAAAAACCTGGGCAGAATTGCCTTACAATTCTGGCACTGGATAAGTCATCGGTATGTGATCGGGACCCAGCGCACCAGCGCTTGCAGTAGCCTTCTCCAGCTTTCTCTAGGCCATGTGACTTCACATTCATTGGTCCATTGAAGTGAATAGGGCTGAGCGAGATACCAAGCACAGCCGCTATACAATGTACGGTACGACACTTTGCTTGGTGATCTCAGTGAAGGCCTTAGTGCTACTGCAGTCTGCAAGTGTTGCTGCCTACTCAGCTGATTGGTGGAGATCTCGGGTGTCTGACCAGCAACGATAAGACAACGAGATGACATATCCAGAGGTCCAGAAAAAAAAAAATACAGTACAGACCAAAGGTTTGGACACACCTTCTCATTCAAAGAGTTTTCTTTATTTTCATGACTATGAAAATTGTAGATTCACACTGAAGGCATCAAAACTATGAATTAACACATGTGGAATTATTTACATAACAAAAAAAGTGTGAAACAACTGAAAATATGTCATATTCTAGGTTCTTCAAAGTAGCCACCTTTTGCTTTGATTACTGCTTTGCACACTCTTGGCATTCTCTTGATGAGCCTCAAGAGGTAGTCACCTGAAATGGTCTTCCAACAGTCTTGAAGGAGTTCCCAGAGATGCTTAGCACTTGTTGGCCCTTTTGCCTTCACTCTGCGGTCCAGCTCACCCCAAACCATCTTGATTGGGTTCAGGTCCGGTGACTGTGGAGGCCAGGTCATCTGGCACAGCACCCCATCACTCTCCTTCATGGTCAAATAGTCCTTACACAGCCTGGAGGTGTGTTTGGGGTCATTGTCCTGTTGAAAAATAAATGATGGTCCAACTAAACGCAAACTAGATGGAATAGCATGCCGCTGCAAGATGCTGTGGTAGCCATGCTTGTTCAGTATGCCTTCAATTTTGAATAAATCCCCAACAGTGTCACCAGCAAAGCACCCTTACACCATCACACCTCCTCCTCCATGCTTCACGGTGGGAACCAGGCATGTAGAGTCCATCCGTTCACCTTTTCTGCGTCGCACAAAGACACGGTGGTTGGAACCAAAGATCTCAAATTTGGACTCATCAGACCAAAGCACAGATTTCCACTGGTCTAATGTCCATTCCTTGTGTTCTTTAGCCCAAACAAGTCTCCTCTGCTTGTTGCCTGTCCTTAGCAGTGGTTTTCTAGCAGATATTCTACCATGAAGGCCTGATTCACACAGTCTCCTCTTAACAGTTGTTCTAGAGATGTGTCTGCTGCTAGAACTCTGTGTGGCATTGACCTGGTCTCTAATCTGAGCTGCTGTTAACCTGCGATTTATGAGGCTGGTGACTCGGATGAACTTATCCTCCGCAGCAGAGGTGACTCTTGGTCTTCCTTTCCTTGGGCGATCCGCATGTGAGCCAGTTTCTTTGTAGCGCTTGATGGTTTTTGTGACTGCACTTGAAGACACTTTCAAAGTTTTCCCAATTTTTCGGACTGACTGACCTTCATTTCTTAAAGTAACGATGGCCACTCGTTTTTCTTAAGGGTACTTTCACACTAGCGTTTTTCTTTTCCGGGGGATGAGTTCCGTCCTAGGGGCTCAAATCCGGAAAATAACTGATCAGTTTTATCCCCATGCATTTTGAATGGAGAGTAATCCGTTCAGGATGCATCAGGATGTCTTCATTTCAGTCTTTTTGACTGATCAGGCTTTTCAGAAAACCGTAGCATGCTGTATTTTTACCTCCGGCCAAAAAACCTGAACACTTTGACTGAACGCCTGATCAGGCCTTTTTCCCATTGACTTGCATTAACGCCGGATCCAGCACAGTGTGTTCAGTCAAACCGGATCCGGTTTTTGCATGTTAAACCTGAAAAATTTGAGGAGTTCATGACGGATCCGTCTTGGCTATGTTAAAGATAATACAACTAGATCCATTTATAACAGATGCAGACGGTTGTATTATCAGTAACGGAAGTGTTTTTGTTGAACCCTGCCGGATCCAGCAAAAACTCTAGTGTGAGAGTAGCCTAACATTTGGATTCCCCATTTTGGTGACAATTTTGTGCCCGAAATACTCTGTGTGAACATAACCTTACTGGGAAGCAGCCCTTGCTCTTTTTCTCTACATGGAAATAAGAAGCAGCATGCCCTATTTCGGGGGGAGATCTGCCCTGAATCCCCCATTAAAATTAATGAAAAGCGTAAAAAAATAATCGCCTATGTGTCCGTGTATTTTTTTATGCCTTCTCTGTGTGTGTTTTTTTATCGTGGATACAGTTTTGCCCTGAAGTAAACACAAAGGTGGATTCTGCAGGGAATTTTGATGGCAGATTTTCAAAATCCATTGTGTAAACATAACCTTTAAGGTGTTTTCCGAACCTTTTATAATTATGGCCCATCATTATCTTATAGGTGGGGGTCTGACACTCCACACTCCTGCCACTTACATCTTCTGCAGTAAGGCCTCCTGCACATGAGCCTATCCATTTTTGCGAACCACAAATTGCAGATCTGCAAAAGTCAGATACCAGCTGTGTGCATCCCTCGTTTTTCCCTCCACAGGTCCCATAACATGTGACAAATGTCTATTCTTATCTGCAAAACAGATAAGAATAGGACTTTTTCTATTCTATTTCAGTTTTTTTTTTTTTTGCAGGGTAGTGGAATGGACATACAGAAGAGAACGGCATATTGTGTTCTGTCCGCATCTTTTGTGGCCAGTTAGTGGAGGTACATGCAGCATTCACCTCCAGTGCTTGTCCTCATACAGATTCATCGTTTCTGGGCAGCTGTTCACACAGCATGATCTTCAGCCCAAAAACAATGATTTAATGCAATGGATGATGAATTCACCCAATGAAGGAGTTTTTTGCCAAATGGACATAGACCTATTATTGGGAAGGAGCATTCATAGTAAAGTTTGCTCCCAATAGTTGGCCTGACAGTTCTGCCGTGTACTGTAAATCTAACTTTACAAATATATAAAGTATTGCCAGTCTGTGGAGTAGTGGTAGGGAGTGTAGAGGTAGCACTTGTACCCTGGACATGATGTCTTAGGCGGGCCAGAAGCCCCTCTGCCCTGTTACAGGTTTTGCATTGCGACCTAAGAACTTTGTAGATAGATATAGCTGAAAACAGGACCCCTCACTTCAATGTGCATGGGCCTCATGAGCTGAGGCACAAAGTGAACCATTCTTGGCATACAGAGTGGGCGCCCAGTGTTGTTATAGATAAGTCTGCCTTGGCCAGGTTTGGAGTGGTCTCAATGCTACACTGGGTCCTCCAGACACTGTCGAGGTGTCACCACGTCATGCTGTTCTCCTGAAGGAATGGTAAGGCATGGTGCACCCCATAAGTCCAGAGAGTCAGGGTCTGCAGTAAACTAGTGCTTCTTTACTGGAGGAACTCAAGTGCAAAACAATACAAGCAAAGCACGGAGCTCCTCCCTGGCATATAAAAGGTTCATGCTGAGGAAAGACCTGAGCTAAATGTCCCTCTTTCAGAAGGCTGGTGGCCAGTGGTCTGTGGCTTAGTTGTCTGTCTGGCTTCCTAGTCAACGAGCTGGTCAACCCAGTGTCTGTAGCTCTGCATCCCCATCTCAGCATCTTCTTGTGGTCATTCGTGCAATCTGGCAGAGTCTCCCCTACTAAACACTGCTCTCTATCTACAGACAAGTAGGGGCTCTAACTTATATACAGTTTCTAACTGAAACTTCTAGTGAGTGGGGTGGGGTGGAGAAGCACAGCCTAAACCGAAACAATGTTACAATTTTAGTCTATCATATACTTCCAAGTCTATATGAATGAATAAGCAGTTTTTCTAGACGTAAACAAGTCTACAGACATAAACAAGAGAGCTAAACCAGACAGTCAGAACGTCAGTGTGTCTGTTTTTTCCCCCAAAACTTTTCATCGGTAGAAAGTCATAAGGTCTCTGAGTATTAGTTGGCTGTGCATTAACTCTTTCTGCAGTGCAGTGCAGCTTTAGAGTAATAACTATGGTTTAGCGAATCAAAGTATCCAAATTACTTCATCACAAAGTACATTTCTTTGTAAGTAGCGGGCGCAATGGCGGTGAACGGCAATTGCGCCGCCCCCGTCATTGAAACACTCAGATGCCGTGTTCATCGCTGATCATGGCATCTGAGATAAAAAGTGAGGGCTTTCAAGGGTTAATCAGTTTTTAAAAAAAGAGGCTGCCAAGGACATCTTGATTGAAGATCCCGTGAAAAAGCTTGTTCGTGGTGACGTATGACATCATGATGCCAGCCATTGAGATGACGTCATCATGCATTGTGCAAGATTTCGTGCAGAATCTTCAATCAAGATGGCTACAGAGGCCTCTTCACGCTCAGATAGATAAGGTGAGTATAATTGTTTTTTTTTTACCGATTAACCCCTGAAATCTCTCACTTTTCATTTCAGATACCGCGATCAGTGATGAATCCCCATCATTGCGCCCCGCTACTTACAGAAAAAATGCGCTTTGTGACAAAGTACAGTAATTTGTCACAAAGTGAATTTTTTTGTGGAATTCAGTAAATCAGCTGAATCAAATTTTTGTTAACTTCGCTCATCACTAGTAATAACAGTGCAAATAAACAGGATATATTACAATAAACATATCAACTAAGTTCAACAATATGAAACAGTATGAGTGCGCAAAAGGCACAAATCACAGTGCAAGTTAATCCCTCAAAGCGCAAAAAAGTAGGGAGTTGGTGGCTTTGACTAGTAGCAATAAGGTCAATTGTCCACAGACCAAAGTACCCTTGCTCCAGGGCACTACAATTCCCAGTCTCATCTCCTGATCAGTTCCATATACTATTTTCAGAGAAAGATGGGTTTTCTATGGGACTCTAGATCTGAGCAGCTTGTGGTTTAGTGTCCCTAAGCAGGTGACAGGTTCCCTTAAAGTGTTGCCTCTGGCTATGCTCATGCTTCGTGTTGTGTTAGTGAGGCCGTAGGGCCAGACACATGGCAAAATAATACCCTGGCATATCGTACGTCTGGTTAGTATGTGTTACATGCTTTATCAATTCAATGGGATCTCGCAAAAACATGGATATAGTTTTTTACAATGTGAATCAGTTAGCTATCTATATATATATATACACACACAACTACATAGCATACTCTTATATACATTGGCATCATATGAATACACTGAACACACTGAGAATGAACTGAGCCTTAGTATAAGACAGAGCTCATTTCATTTATAAAACTAACAAGAGGCCAGAAGTAAAGGCAAAACCAGTGAGTGATAGACAAGACATGCTGGAACATGTAGTCCTTCAGCAGTAAGAGCGAGAAGAGGCAGACTTGCCATGTTCATGTTGTAAAACAGACAAAAGCAAGTTCAGCATCAAGTTGTGAGCGTGCCCGGATAATAGCTGTATACAAATGTCTATATGACACAGAGGGACCTACCTGCAGCTTGCTCCAGATGTGACAGGCAGAGAACAACCTCATTGTGTCCACAGAAGGACAATACTGCCACCTGCTGTTGACTTCTGTAATACAGTGCTTTTTATTGTTGGGGAAAGAGAAGTTATGTAATATCTTATGCTGATGTGAAGCTTTTATTATTATTATTATTATTAATAATAATAATAATAATAATAATAATAAAGTAATATGAGGAGAGTGCAGCTGATCAGGTATAAAACAAGCACATTAATGTAATATGCTCTGCTGGTGTGAAGCTTGTAATAATAATAAGAAGAAGAATAAAAAGTGTTGTAAAGCTGAACAGATATAAAAGAAGCGCAGTTCTCTGTGGTTTCTAAATCTAAGGTTTCAATAATCCCAATAATTTAGATGACAGATTGGAGGTGGACAGTTTATGTCACAGACAGTTCTTGCCCATAGAAAAGCCCTGGGGGGAAGGCACATCCAGCACATATTCATGCAAATGGATCTGACACATTCAAAATGCAGAGCACAGATTTAAAACAGGTCTGAGATACTGTAGATAGACAGACAGATAGACGGATAGATAGATAGACGGATGGATGGATAGATAGATAGATAGATAGATAGATAGATAGATAGATAGATAGATAGATAGATATGAGATAGGTATCAGATGGATAGATAGAAATCAGAGATAGATGGTAGAAAGAAAGAAAATATATAAGAAAGAAATGAGATAGATGATAGATAGATAATAGATAGATAGATAGATAGATAGATAGATAGATAGATATGAGATAGATAGATAGATAGATAGATAGATAGATAGATAGATAGATAGATAGATAGATAGATAGATAGATAGATAGATAGATATGAGATAGATAGATAGATAGATAGGAGATAGATAGATAGATAATAGATAGATAGATAATAGATAGATAGATAATAGATAGATAGATAGATAGATAGATAGATAGATAGATATGAGATAGATAGATAGATAGATAGATAGATATGAGATAGATAGATAGATAGATAGATAGATAGATATGAGATAGATAGATAGATAGATAGATAATAGATAGATAGATAATAGATAGATAGATAGAATCATGTAAACAAGTTCTTATGTTATGTTGCAGACACACGTCATCAGGTTTTGTAGTTTTCCTATTTTGAATACATGAGACTTATTCTTGCCAAAATGTTGAGACCCCACACACATAGAGAGAGACCGCTGAGCCTAATGAGAACAATGACTGCTTGACGGAGAGTGGTGTAATTAGGACCAGATGGAAGCAGTCCATACACACAAGCCGTTCCTAATGATACAGTAATAGACATCTCCAACGCTATGAATCAGTGTTTGAAGAAGAGAAACAAGCCGGCCTAAAGAACATGTCATAGGAAGTGTTTTCCCTGCAGGGCACTGTGAGCAGTAAGGGGCAGCCATGACACATCACTACACCTGATTCTGCTCTTGGTTTGTTTTCACTGAAAACACCTTTCCCAGCTACTGTATATTATTCTAAGGGTCCATTCACACGTCCGTTTTTTCTTTCCTGATCTGTTCCGTTTTTTCAGGAACAGATCTGGACCAGATCTGGACCCATTTATTTTCAATGGGTCCTGAAAAAAAACGGACAGCACAATGTCAGATTTTTTTCAGGACCCATTGAAAATGAATTGGTCCAGATCTGGTCCAGATCTGTTCCTGAAAAAACGGAACAGATCAGGAAAGAAACAACGGACGTGTGAATGGACCCTAAAACCGATGTTCTAGATGTAACGCTCTCCTACTTAATTCAGCAAAAGTACGAATAACTGAGACATGTTGTTACAATTCCCCAACTGTTCCTGGGTTTTATCAGCTTTGCCTTAAAGACTGCATGCTTTCTAATGTTATTATAGCTCATGTTCTATCTATGACGTCCATTGAAATGAATAGAAACCATAAGATGAGGAGAACCTATTGCTAACAAACCTGAGCTGCCATATACTCATTCTACCATTTACTAACCTGGTAGAGAGGGCACATGACTTTGACTGTTAATGGGCATCTGTTAGCAGATTTGTACCTATAACACTATCTGACCTGTTACATGTGCACTTGTCAGCTGAAGGCATCTGTGTTGGTCCCATCTTCATATGTGCCCTCATTGCTGAGAGAAATGAGCAAGTGGTAGGCAATTGAGAGTGCCGGATTTGTGTGAGGGGGAGGCGGGGCGTTCACTATTTAAACCTGGCCCTCCTGCCCCCACTTGTCGGTTTGAACACTTTCAAATCGGCTTGTGGGTTGGTGCCAGAGAAGCGTGTGCGTCACTGGAGGATCGGGTGATCGGTTGCGTCGGGCTCGTCGCTACGGTGATTAGGTAGGCAGGGTGGCCGCACACCCATCTTGCGATGTATTAACATATTGGGTGTTATGTATTAACATGTGGGGCTGCCGAGCATGCCGCCGGTCCCCAGCCGCGCTGGCGACTACCCGCGCTCCCAATCGCTGCCGGCACCCCCAGTGACATCTCTGGTTTTCTCTAGGTGTGTACTCGTGGTTACTACACACTCCTGCTCTAGGCACCCCCATACAGGCACCCCGATCCGCGCCAGGCCCGGCGCCAAGCACCCCCGCTCCCACATACAGTGTCCCCCAGGCGGGCACCCCTCACCTGTGGCGCAGCAGCGTCGGATCACGCCGGCCGTCGGCTCCACAGCACAGCTCACTTTCTTGCTGCGCTCCAGCAGCTCCTGGCTTGTTAGTGGGCGACACCTACAGGCCCATACTGGTACTGCAGTCCAGGTACAGGCATCCCTTGCTCAGGCAGTGGCTAGGTACAAGGCAGTGGCCAGGTACAAGGCAGGGGAAAGGGGAAAAAAAAAAAAAAGTGTGTGTTTAATATATTTGGAATATGTATGAAGAGCAAAGACATAGAGGGTTTCAAGGAGGGGGTGCTGGCCACTGCACTTGCGCACGCAGCCGGGCCGCCCGTAAGGCCGTACGGTGCGGCAGGGGGTTGGTTAAAGCGCAGTCGCCATAGTCCGGTGGTTAGCTAGGGAGCGGCGGCATGAGTGAAGGGTCACCCAGCCGGCATGCGCTCACTCATATGTCTGTCCTTGTTTACCCAGGTCCACAGGTGGTTGGCTAAATTTACGACACTGTGGGGGTTTGTGGCTGTCATGGCCGCCAGGTGAGTTAGGGGTGGTGCATGCACGGGCTGAACCCCTCTTTTCTCCTGCTTAGGCTTGGGGGTCGGGGGATGGTGGACTACTAGGTCCAGGCCGCTGACGCATCTATTACAGGGTGGCGCCTACAGTCGTGGCCTTTGGTGGGGGGGAGGGAAAAAAATAAAAAAATAATTTGTACAGAGAGGTATGTTGCTTTGCCAGGTCTGTCACGACTACAGACTCCTTATAAAGCCCTGCCACGACTGCAGGCAACAGTCTGTCACGTCTACAGACCCGCTCTAAAGCCCTGCCACGACTGCAGGCAACAGTCTGTCACGACTACAGACCAGTTATAAAGCCCTGCCACGACTGCAGGCATCAGTCTGTCACGACTACAGACACGTTATAAAGTCCTGCCACGACTGCAGGCATCAGTCTGTCACGACTACAGACACGTTATAAAGTCCTGCCACGACTGCAGGCATCAGTCTGTCACGACTACAGACCCGTTATAAAGCCCTGCCACGACTGCAGGCATCAGTCTGTCACGACTACAGACCCGTTATAAAGCCCTGCCACGACTGCAGGCATCAGTCTGTCACGACTACAGACCCGCTCTAAAGCCCTGCCACGACTGCAGGCACAAATCCGTTGCGACTACAGACTCATTATTTAGGCCGGCCACTACGGCACGCAGTAACCGCACGTCGACATACTCGTGAGCCATACTACCACGGCGGTAGGAGGGATTCCGGTACCGCTACTTACGATGCAGGGTGCCCTCGGGGCTGCAGGTGCGAGGCGGTCACATCCACGGACTCGGCCGCACTCCCATTGACCACAGGCACGGGGTGGGGACAGCTGCGGGAGGTGGCGGCACGGCCACACATGCAGCCCAGACACAGCCGGGGAATGCAACTTCACGGTCACAGGCTAGGCCCGGTCAGGCCCCAGTCTCCCAGCGGGTCCCAGTCACGCCACAAAAAATAAAAATAAATAAATAAATATATATATATACAGCCGGGCAGTTAACAGCGGAGTCGCGCATCCCGGCTACGGTCACAAAGACTACGATACTCGGACCTGCTCATTTGACTACGGACTTCAGAATCCCTGCCCAACCAGGCGGCAGACCTGGCAGCGCTTCTGGTCACGACCGTGGGCGCCGTCGGCCCTTGGCCACAGACACTAGGTCCCCCCCCCCCCCCCCGGGCAGAGCCGGTCTGGTCCGGCCAGTAGATAACGGTTAGCATTGATGTGGTTACTTGAGTTTGAATTTCTTTTAGTAGGGAGATGTCCGGAGGGGTCCTTATCGTCTCGGGACAGCGGGGAGCAGCAGTCCGTGAGATCAGCGGAGTTGCCGATAAGGTTGTGGACCGTCCCTAGGCTGACGGCAGAATTATCAAGAAGGGGGATACCGTTCCCGGCCGCCGCAAGGAAGGCGGAACTTCACCACCTTCTGACTTCACTACCAGCGGCTCCTAGCCGAGATGAGGGGTCCCCCAGTGCCATTCTGACTTCCTTAATGAAGCTGCATGCTGCGGTCAACACCATGGGTACAGCGGTGTCAGACATGCAGGCTAGGCTGGAGACTGTCGAGGGCCAGCCTGCAGCGTTCAACACAGTGTTGCAGACAGGGTCTGTCGCCAGCTCATCAGCATCCGCAGCGCCGGGTGGGTCCAGCTTTTCCACAACCATAGCTCCTTTCCATTTTGTTCCTCCCAATATCCGGCAGGATATTCTGGAAGGGAAAGACATTAATTTGGCGTCCCTGCTCGTGCCAGCACACGAAGCCCCGGACAACAAGACCATATCCTGCGGAGAGGTCTCTGTTGTGCTCAAGTCTAAGGACGCACGGCTCAACAGGAAACTCAATGTTCCCGAGTTTGTGCTGGCATTCAGCCTTTACCGAGACGTGGTGTGCTCTGCTAGCCCCCTTAGGAGGGAGGAGCTGGACCTGTATTTATTCAAGGTCGTCGACCTAGGGTACAAGTATGGAGGCACCGCCTTCTATGAGTACCACCGCTCCTTCTCGGCAAAGGCGGCGGCCACACTCGCTCAGTGCAAACATGTCGTAGACTGGTCTCGGATGGATACCGAGTTATTTTGCCGCCACTTTGCGGGCCTCAAGGCCCCGGCTTGCGCTGGTTGCGGTTCCTACGCCCACACGGCCGGATGGTGCTCAGAGAGCGGTAGCACAGCTGCGCCTTCCGTGTCCGGCGTTCTCCCCATCCAGCTGGCGGGCAGGGCTTCCGCGTCCAATGACAAGTTGGGGCGCCCGGTGAAATACCTCGGTAAGTCACCTTTATGCAATAATTTTAATTATGCCATATGCCACTACAATCAATGCAGGTTGTTGCACTTATGTACCCAGTGTTTCAGGGCTCACCCCCGCGTCGCTTGCACGCAAAAAGGGGGGAATCACGCATGACTAAGCGTGGTTAACGTGGATCTCCTCGCCTGTTTCTTAGCCGGTCACCCAGATTCAGAGTGGGTACTATACGTGCTCAACGGTCTGCGGTACGGCTTCCACACAGGCTTGCTGGCTCTTCCGCAAGCCCCGCATGAGTGCGGGAACTTGGCGTCGGCTATCAGAGATCCCGAGACGGTCACCCAATTAATCCAAATCGAGCTGGATAAGGCTTATGTGATCGGCCCAGTGCGGCAGCCTCCGTTTGAGTGCTGGAGGGTCAACCCGGTCGGGGTGGTGACAGGAAAATTTTCCAATAAAAAAAAATGATTGGTGTACGATTTGTCAGCCCCACATTCCTTAGCAGTCCCCAGTCTGAATTCTTTGATCCCCTCGGAAGAATTCTCCATGAGGTACGCCTCTATTGATGAGGCGATTGAGGTCATACTCAAGTTCGGGAGAGGGGCCTGGTTATCCAAGGCGGATATCACAGACGCCTTTAAACTGCTCCCCATCCATCCGGAACTCTGGCAGTGGCATGGGATAAAGTGGCAAGGGCTGTACTACTTTGCCAGCAAACTGACCTTCGGGTCCAAGTCAAGTCCATGGCTCTTTGATCAGTTGGCTAGCGCGTTGCATTGGGTCTTATCAGACGTCTTCAGGGTCAGCCATGTCATGCATTACCTGGACGACTTCCTTCTGGTCGAGCCCCCGACACGGCAGCCTCAGGACCTACAGCGCTTGCAGACAGTATTTTCTGACCTCAATGTGCCAAAAGCTTCTCACAAAGTAGAAGGCCCCGACACCACCATCACGTTTTTAGGGATACGTTTAGACTCGGTGCGCATGCAGGCGAGTCTCCCACCTGATAAATTAGATAGAATCAGGCAGGCCGTGCATAGGTGGGCTCAAGTGAGAGTAGCTTCCAGAGCGGACCTGCAATCCCTGTTAGGCATGCTCAATTTTGCCATGCGCATTATTCCCCAAGGCAGGTCCTTCATCTCTAGGCTTTTGGCGCTGCTCCCACAGGCCCGCGCACAGAACGAGATGGTACGGTTAGGTCCAGAGGCCATGGCCGAGCGTGTCGCTCTTCATTCCGGTAGTCTCGAACCAGTCTCCAGTGGTCCACACTGATGCCTCATCGTCAGTCGGCTTTGCCGCGCTGTACGGCTACCACTGGTTCGCTGGTCCTTGGCCACCGGAGGTCGCATCCATTCCAGGTTTCTCTTCGTGTTCCGCCTTGTTTGAGGTATATCCCTTAGTGGGGGCAGCAGTGGCGTGGGGCGAGCAGTGGAGGAACTGCACGGTACTATTTCTCACGGACAATACGGCAGTTGTGGACATCGTCATGAAGGGCAGGTCTAGTTCCAAACTGGTCATGTCATTCGTGAGGAGGTTCGTCTGGTTGTCTCTGACGCACAATTTTCGTTTCATATGCAGGCACATCAGTGGAGAACGCAATGTCGCTGCAGACGCCTTATCCCGCCTTAATTTTCCACTTTTCTTTCAGGTTTGTCCAGGGGCAGATCTCTCGCCGACACCAATTCCGCACCAGGCCCAGCTGCGCTTGGATTAGTCTCGCATCTCACCGTAGCTAAGACACTGATGGCTAAATCCTTGTCCCACAATACCCTGCGGGCATATAAGACAGCGTGGCGCCTGTTCCAGAAATATGAAAAATACCTACCCGGCCGCAGGCCTGGGACCTATCACTCACCTACTGGGTTTTGTTGGGTTTTGCCACTCTCAATTACACTTATCCTATAGTACGATTAAATTATACCTGGCAGGTATTCAGCACCACCGGTACAGCCTATATCCGGAACTACCGTCACTTTTCTCTGCCCACCCTATCAAAGCGGCGTTGAAGGGTTTGCGCAAGACGTCTGTCGCAAAACGACAGGTGCGTCAGCCCTTTACCGGCCGCTTGTTCAGGTTGGTGACAGACAAACTACAGGGCGAACCATTCGGCCCACAGGTTAGCGCGCTGGTAGTAACAGCATTGTATCTGGCCTTCTATGGGTTCCTCAGGCCAGGTGAGCTAATGGGCGCCAACACGCTGGCCGGGTGCTTGCAGAAAGGTCAGCTCGTCCGGCGCGGGTCCATCTATGTGCTCACCTTGGCCTCAACCAAAACGACATGGCCCGGGGAGTCGGTGGAGGTCAGATACTTCCCCACGGCCAATAGGTGGTGTCCGGTACGTGCCTTTGATGCTTGGCTCCTCAGCATTGAATCCGAGCCGACATCTTCTCCCCTACTCGCACTAGGCCATACCCGGCTAACCATCGCGGTCTTTCTTAAATACGTGCGGGTGCTGCTAGCAGGGTCAGGGGTCGATCCCCTCTCAATCACAGGACATTCCTTACGCATTGGCGCGGCAGCCGCGGCGTCCCTGCATAAGGTGCCGGCACATATTATTAAACAGTTGGGTCGCTGGAGTTCCGCATGTTACATGCGGTATATCCCGGATCCGCATAACAAAATGTCACTGGCTTTTCAAGTGTTGGTGTTGTAATTTCGGTTATTAAAGCTTTTCAACACTCCTACGCATGGTTCTTTTTGGCCCCTTTAGGCTACCCTTCTATAAGCAGTTCCGGCACAACTCTGCTGCTTCTAGTAGGCAGGGGAGGGTAGGCTTAGGTAGGGTATCCTCTCAGCATGAGCCGATCCGAGCACAAGTGGTAGGCAATTGAGAGTGCCGGATTTGTGTGAGGGGGAGGCGGGGCGTTCACTATTTAAACCTGGCCCTCCTGCCCCCACTTGTCGGTTTGAACACTTTCAACCCACCCAGGAGCCCTCTTTCAGGGCTCATCATTGGGGTAGCCCCCTTTAGGCTACCCTTCTATAAGCAGTTCCGGCACAACTCTGCTGCTTCTAGTAGGCAGGGGAGGGTAGGCTTAGGTAGGGTATCCTCTCAGCATGAGCCGATCCGAGCACAAATGAGCCTCTAGGAGCAATAGGTGTGTTCTGCCCAGCAGGGTTTGAATTTAATTCTATTTTATGTCAGCCAGAGTTTACTAGTTCTGTGGTGATTAATGTGGTAATAGCACCATCTAGCGGTGTTAGATTGTATTGCACCTTGTTTTTCTTGTTTCAAAGACTGCTGTATTGTGGGTGGTGCAAAGCATTGTGGAGTGCAAAGCATCCTTGGAAAGAGAAGTCTCCAGGACACAGTATATAGCTGTCCTCATGCATATCTCCTTCTTAAACTCCCCCATCCTTGTGAAAGCATATCTGGTGAGAGATCTATCTTTGTTTTAGGGACATTATGTTATGCAGAGCTGTTTAGCTAGTTATCATTGTCTCAAATAAGTTGTTATACAGTTAGATGCTAGCTAGCCATGAAGTCTTATGCTAGGCAGAGATTTTACCATGTGCTTCAGTGTTATGCAAATGTTACAGTACATGCTATGCTATATACTTATTCATGTTATTTGCATTCTTATAGTTTTACCTCAAATACTACTGTTTTGCCAATAAACAAGTTAGACTACAAAGAACAGTCCTCTTATTTGGAAGACAGGAATGGTTTATGCTGAATGTCAGACTGCACACTGTGTGAACGTGTATGAAGACAGAACAAGGGGCATGCCATTACACCTGGAGGCTCTGCTCTCTCTACAACTGCTGCGCTCTCTCCACCTTGATAGACAGGACCAGGCAGTGAAAATGTCATAACACCTGCTTGGCCCTGTCAATCAAAGTGCAGAGGGAACAGCAGTTGCAGAGAGAGCAGAGCAAAGGCAACGCTCATTTGCATATATTAAAACATAATTTTTCTCAGCAATGCGGGCACATATGAACATAGGACCAACACAGATGCCTTCAGCTGCCAAGTGCACATGTAACAGGTCAGCCAGTGTCATAGGTACCAATCCTCTAACTGATGCCCTTTAAAGTCTAACAAGCTATATTCAGGTTTATCAGGCTCATCTCCTGTTCTCTTCACTAACTCTCAATTCGCTGCTCAGATCTGTCTTCAGTGGAGATGGGCTGCCTACTCACTGAAGAATCAGACTGATATCTATGGAGGGTGAACAAAAAGGGCAAAGAGAGTCCTCTGGAGAGAGGCAGACACAGAGACTACTGCTTGTTTGTAAGTGATTTACTATCTAACTTCAGTGCTGGTTCACTTCTAAACTGCTTAGTCCTTTTGTGTGATGTCCTCCATTACTACTGCTGTTTCTAAGGTTACAATGTAGCAAGTTAGTAAGCAGATTCTTCAGTTTCTCCACATGCTGTGTATGGGCAGACATAAAAGCAGCTAGTCTCTACACAAAAATTGAAAATTACAGATCGCAGAGAGAAAAACTGCTAAAAAATGCCAGGTGCAAATAACATAATTGCCAGAAATAGTGTTATACCTCATGTATCCGCACATGGCAGCTGATTCTGAAAAATTACATGAAACAGTCACAGTTTAAAGTGGTCTTCAAGGAAAAAAAAGATGATGGCCTTTTCAGGTACCAATCAGTAGTATGAAGCAGATGACAGTGTCTAACTGCAGAGCCACAGTCCCTTCAATGTCTACTCAGGAACGGTGACTCCCCCATACTTGTGTCTGTCTCTGATATTGTAGCTCAGCCCCATTCAAATTCATTTTCCTCTATAAATGAACGACCATGTCTGATATATTTGACTTGTTTGTTTGAGGTGGTTACCTTTATCTTCTTTTAGGACTTGTCTGATGTTGTTTTATGTCAGATTTATGCAGAAATCTAGAACATTCTAAAGGGTTCACAAAAATTCAAGCACCACTGTTCAAGCCTTTAATTTAGGGACTCTTGCACTAGAGAGCCCCGTGGCCCCCTTCAACTGCTTTGCTCGATTGATTAGAAGGGAATCTGGACCAGAAATAATCTCACATTTTATGGATAGCAATTTCCTCAGAAAGCCTCCTTTATCTCAAAACAAACCATTGCCAGACCCATCTAGAAGCAGTTGATCTGCCACGTGAACAATTGCATGGAAACAGCCTCCTCTACCAAGGTAGTTACATTGTTGGAATACAATGTCCTTGTGGAGTTTTAGATTTTAATGAAAGCCTCCAGAACAATCTTGGGTGGTCCTCGTATTTAACACTTAGAGCCACTGCAGCTCCTGTGAAAGTATTGTCTCCTTTAAACATCTGCTGTTCCCTGGCAAAGTCAATGTTACCCCTCATTTACTGCAATTTAAAGAAACTATGAAACCCAATCTGCTCCACTAGTGTAATAGAGTAATTACTGATTTGTTCTCAAGAAGATCTGTTTTCTTCATTGGCTTCCTACTTTGCCCTGAGTTCTCCTCTCTGAAATAATTTGAAATATCATTTAGGAAAATATCTACAAGTCTCAGCGATGATAGATTATTGTGTTTATAGTTTAAACATTTTCAATCTGATTACAATGGGCTAACCTAATTGAATGATGTAGTCCGTGGGAACCAAGGGTGCACAGCGAAAGAAGAAGATACGGTAGTAATAGAATAATAATTTATTGTCAATAATAATAATAAGAATGATAAATGTAAGAATAATGACAACTGACAAAGGGGCTGTCTGGTTTACAAAACCCGTCGTCAAATAGCCTGTTATTAAAGATGGTCTCTCTGTTTGGAGGACCCAGCAGGTCCATACATTATATACATAGCCATTCACTTTAAAGAAGAATTCTAACCTCTCCTGACTTGTAAAGTATTGTGGAAAACCTTTAGACATTTTTGGAAAAGATGCTGCAAAGTAAGAATGCTTTCAATGTACAACATGAATAAACAAAATTGAAATCTAAATCACATTAATATTTGGCGTGACCATGCTTTGCCTTTAAAACCACACCATTTCTTCTAGCTGAACTTATATACATAACTAATCACAGATCTTCTGTGGATGTAGGCATGCTCAAATCCTTCTTTCTCTTCATGTAATCCAAGACAGAATGTATGATCTTGAGATTACGGCTCTGTGGAGGCAATTTCATCATTTCCAGGACTCCGTGTTATTCTTAATGCTTAAGATAGTTCTTAATGACATTGGTTGTATGCTTTGGGTCGTTGTCCTGCCTCAGCATAAATTTTTAGCCAATCAAAAGCCTCCATTATGGTATTGAAGACACTATTAATCCTGACCAAATCCCCAACCCCATTTGCTAAAATACAGCCCTAAACTTGTCTACAAAAAACTGCCTTCTGTTACAGCCAAACCTTTCAGATTTTTGACTCAACAGTCTACTACTGCCATTTTTCTGCACTCCCGTTCCTATGTTTTTCGTGCATAGTTAAGTAATTTGCCCTTGTTTCTACATTGAAGGTATGGCTTCTTGATCACAATTCTTCCATGAAGACCACTTCTGGCCAGTAGATGAGTGTACCTGGGTTACATTGGTTCTGAGCTGATGGCACTGCTGGACATCTTCTGATTTCGAAGAAAAGTAAGCAAGATGTGCCTTTCATGCTGCACTGCTGCAAGTTACCTTAGCGGACCACGGTGTCTATAGCCCTCAAAGTGGTTAGAATTGGTGTGCTAAATTCTGAGTCGTACAGGAATATACTTTTCATTCATCCAGTACCAGCAGGGAAGCTTCATATTGGCTCCAAACATACTGCCAATGTTATTAAGAACTATCTTCAGTGAAAGGAAGAACAATGAATCCTAGAAGTGATGGCCCCTTACAGAGCCCTGATCTAATCATCAAGTCAAATCTGTGATTACATGAAGAGGCAGAAGGATTTGAGCAAGCCTATATCCACAGAAGATCTGTGGTAGTTCTCCAAGGTATTAGGAACAACCTCTATGCTGAGTTCCTTCAAAAACTGTGTGCAAGTGTACATTGAGTTCAGTTTGTGCAAGGGCAGAGTGGTCACAACAAATAGGTTTAGATTTCTTGTTTGTTCATTGTTCTCTTATAAGCTGTATCTTCCAAGGTGGGTCTTCTCCTGACGTGGCCAAATATGTAAATCTTCATTGTGGTCATTTATACTTCAATTAGATGAATAACCTTTAAGAGTTTTGTTAGGACTTTTCACTTATGACTTATCCTAAAGGGCCCTTTACACGGGTCAAGAATCGCACAGATCGCTAACGAGCGTTCATAGTAACTAGTGTTGAGTGAATCGAAGTCCACGAATTGAACTTTGATCCGAATATCTGGAAAAATTAAATTTGCCACGAAACCGAATTTCCTCGTGCTTCAAGGTAGCAAAAAAATAAATAAATAAAATCATACTTAAATCATACTTACCATATCGATTTGATAGCGACAAGCCGGACGCCACCATCTTGATTGAAGATCTTGCACGAAATCCCATACGTCATACGTCACCACGCAGGCCAACTTGATGAGGTCATCACGGGCCGTGCAATATTTTGCGCTAGATCTTCAATCAATATGATGGAAGCCGGCTTGTCGCAATCAAATGGATGAGGTAAGTATGATTTAATTTATTTATTTTTTGATTCTGCACTGTGGTATTACTGTCAGAGGCTGCGATCAGCGATGAGCGTGGCATCTGAGGGGTACAATGATGGGGGGGTTGGAGAAATCACTGTTCCTTGTCATTGCACCCGTTACTTACAAAGAAATGCGTTCTTGACAAACTAATTTGCCACAAAGCAAATTTTTTTGTAAAATTCAGCAAAGCAGCTGAATCAAAATTTTAAATACTTCGCTCATCACTAATAGGAACCTTCATTAGTGATTATGAGGTAGTGTAAATGTACCACCAATTACACGATAAACGAGAGAAATGCACAAGCAAAAATGATCAATTACCCCTTTTAAACTGAAGCAAAAGAAATATGAAGATCTCCTTAGTTATTTTTGCCGGATCCTGCAGATAGTCTGGTGGTCTGAATTCTGTATATTTTCTGTCAGTAAAACTTCAGATATGGTTCTATACAATTACCGGGCAGCTCGATGCAGCAGCCGTGTATATGCGGTACCCAGGGCAGTGTACCCTCACACCACAAGACCTCCACCCCCACTTCATTACTCACTTTCATCTTCACGCAGTGCACGATAATGGATGGGTACTAGAGGCTGAGCCACCTGAAGGACGCCAGGACTCCCAAGTTACACTCCACGGAGGAAGAAGAATGGTGCAGACTCGTTACAAATTCATACACAGGAAGTAGCGACGGCGATGAAAGTCCATACATCCACTTTCCTTTGTTAGAGGGGCGGGGAGCATTTACCCTCATCCTCTCCTCCTTCCCAGCATCATTCTAAGGGATGCTCCATGTGTGAAGAGCTGTCATGGAACCATGAACCAGACGTACAACAAGAGATAGGTGGAAATAAGAAGGCTTTATTGAAAAGGAAGCTGTAAGCAAAAGTGCAAACGGATGGCTAAACCGAAGCAGGGTCTACGTAGACAGAGGTCAGGAACCAGAAGGGTAGTCAGACGAAGCCAGGATCAGGAACCAACGGGGTAGTCAGACGAAGCCTGGATCAGGAACCAGCAGGGTAGTCAGACGAAGCCAGGATCAGGAACCAACGGGGTAGTCAGACGAAGCCAGGATCAGGAACCAACGGGGTAGTCAGACGAGGCCAGGATCAGGAACCAGAAGCAGCAGCAGTCTTAGAAGCATGTGAACACAGGAGGACCAAGCAAGGAACTGAAGCCACAGACCTCCTATATATATGAGCTAGGCATCCAGCTCCTCCCAGTGGGAAGGAGAAGCCGCAGGGTGGGAGGCTACAAGAAACCCAGAAACCAAGATGGCCGCCAGCACATGTCAAACGAAGGAGAACAGTAAGAAGGTAAGACCATGACAGTACCTCCCCCTCAAGGGCCCCTCCTCCGCGGAGTAAGGAACGGTTTCTGAGGGAAGCGTGCGTGGAAGGCTCGGAGCAAAGCAGGAGCATGGACATCTGCGGAGGGAACCCAGGAACGCTCCTCTGGGCCATAACCACGCCAATGGACCAAAAACTGCAACCGGCCGCGGACCAGGCGTGAGTCCAGGATATTGCTCACCTCATATTCCTCACGATTGCCCACTTGGACCGGACGGGGCCGAGGAACCGAGGAAGTGAAACGATTACACACCAATGGCTTCAACAGGGAGACATGAAACACGTTGGAGATCCGCATGCCAGGAGGAAGCGCAAGGGCATAGGCTACCGGGTTTACCCTGCGAAGCACTCGGAAGGGACCAACAAAGCGAGGCGCCAGCTTGGGAGTGGGCACTCGAAGGTTGAGGTTGCGGGTGGACAACCATACACGGTCTCTGACCTGGTAGGAAGGAGCGGGCGCTCGTCTGCGATCAGCCTGGAGTCTCTGGCGCTGCGCAGAGACCTCAAGGGACCTCTGGATCTGTACCCAAGAAGCACGTAGGACGGAAAGGTGATCCTCCACAGCCGGAATATCCTGGGGAGAGAATACCTCCGGTAACACGGCAGGTTGGAACCCATAATTGGCCATGAAGGGAGACGTCCCAGAGGAAGAGTTCACCGCCGTGTTCCTGGCAAACTCAGCCCAAGGCAGGAGGTCAACCCAATTGTCTTGGTGATCGGAGACATAGCAACGAAGGAATTGCTCCAAGGCCTGATTGGATCGTTCTGCGGCCCCATTGGACTGAGGGTGGTAGGCCGAGGAGAAAGAGAGATGAATCCCCAACTGGGAGCAAAAGGCGCGCCAGAACCTGGACACAAACTGACTCCCCCGATCCGACACAATGTCCTTGGGCAAACCGTGCAACCGGAAGACCTCCCTGGCGAAAATCGTGGCCAACTCTTGTGCAGAGGGTAACTTCTTGAGAGGAACACAGTGGCACATTTTGGAAAACCGATCCACAATCATGAGAATGACCGTATGGCCTCGGGATGCAGGGAGGTCCACAATGAAATCCATCCCCAGGTATGACCATGGGCGCTCCCCGGTGGCTATGGGTTGCAAAAGGCCCAACGGAAGGTGCCGAGGGGACTTACTCTGGGCACAAACGGAGCATGCCGCTACATATGCGGCGATGTCGGAACGTAGAGAAGGCCACCAGAACAGACGTGAAACAGCCCAGGACAGCTGATTCTTTCCAGGATGCCCCGCGGCCTTGGAGTTATGGTAGGTTCGCAACAACCGAGTGCGCAACTCCTCAGGCACAAAACACCTGCCGTTGGGTCTCCCAGAGGGAGCACCAGATTGAGCCGCCAAAATCTGCTCACCCAGGGGAGAGGTCAGGCTGGTGCGAATGGCGGCCAGGATCTGATTCGGAGGTATGACCGAAGTCGGAATCGACTCCTCCCCGGACAGCTCGGAGTACTGCCGTGATAAGGCATCCGCTCTGATGTTCTTGGAACCGGGTAGGTAGGAGACCACGTAATTAAAACGTGACAAGAACAGAGCCCATCTGGCCTGACGTGGTGTCAATCTCTTGGCCTCAGAAAGGTAGGTCAGATTCTTGTGGTCCGTCAGGATGAGAACTGGAACCACCGAACCCTCGAGCAAGTGCCTCCATTCTTTAAGGGCCTGCACGATGGCCAATAACTCCCTGTCACCAATCTGATAGTTGCACTCCGCGGAAGACAGTTTCCGGGAGTAAAACCCACAAGGAAGCAGAGGACCCTCGGGTGTTCTACGCTGAGACAGAAGGGCGCCTACTCCCGTCTCAGACGCGTCCACCTCGAGGACAAAGGGCAACCCAGGGTTGGGATGAGACAGAATCGGAGCCGACACAAAGGCGGACTTTAGAGCCTCAAAAGCTCGGATGGCCTCGAGTGGCCAGACCTGGAAATTACTGCCCTTCCTGGTCAGATCCGTGAGAGGCTTGGCTAGCATAGAAAAGTCCCTGATGAACTTCCGATAATAATTGGCGAAGCCCAAAAAGCGCTGCAGGGCACGGAGACCACTGGGCTGGGGCCACTGTAAGACAGCCGAAACCTTCTCAGGATCCATGGAGAACCCCTCAGCGGAAATGATGTAACCTAAGAAGGTTACCTGGGATCGGTGAAATTCGCATTTCTCAAGCTTACCGAACAGCCTGTTCTCTCGTAACCGTTGCAACACTCGTCTGACATCCATAATGTGGGCCTCCATGGATTCAGAATATACCAAGATGTCATCCAAATAGACCACCACACACTGCTGCAACAGGTCACGGAAAACATTGTTGATGAATTCCTGGAAGACTGCGGGCGCATTGCACAACCCAAAGGGCATAACCAAGGATTCATAATGACCGGTCCTGGTGTTAAACGCGGTCTTCCACTCATCGCCCGCCTTGATCCTTACCAGGTTATATGCCGCCCTCAGGTCGAGTTTGGTAAAGACCGTGGCCCCTTTGAGGCGATCGAACAGCTCGGAAATCAAGGGTATCGGGTAAGCGTTCTTGATCGTGATGCGATTGAGACCCCTGTAATCGATACAAGGCCTCAACTCACCGCCCTTCTTTTTCACAAAGAAAAATCCAGCCCCTGCCGGGGACGAGGATTTGCGAATGTGTCCGCGTGAAAGCGCCTCCCTCACGTACTCCTCCATGGCCTCATTCTCCGCTACCGACAGTGGATAGACTTTGCCACGAGGAGGAACGGCACCAGATTGTAACTCTATGGCACAATCGTATGGGCGGTGCGGAGGTAGGGCAACCGCGCGCACCTTATCGAATACATCCCGGTACTCTTCGTATTCAGGAGGCAACAGAGAGTCCGAGGAAGTACACAGCAACTTGACAGGCCCATGGATGCAACTAGCCCCACACTGCGGTGACCACGAGAGGACCTCGGCCGATCTCCAATCGAAAGTCGGATTATGCTTCTGGAGCCAGGGGTACCCCAAGACCACCGAGCAGTGTGGAGACGAAATCACCTGGAGACTGACCGACTCTCTGTGAACGGCACCAATGGCTATCCCCACTGGAAGGGTCTCATGAGTCACGTGTGGCGGCAGAAGGGGTCTGCCGTCTATCGCCTCAAGAGCCAGTGGGGAACCTCGAGGCTGCAGAGGAATGGAATTGGCGGCAGCGAACACACTATCAATGAACACACCACCAGCACCAGAGTCCACCAACGCCTGGGTCATCACCGAGCCCCCGACCCAGGAGAGGACAACAGTGATCAGTGGTTTGTCAACACGGGAAACCGGGGACGAGGAGACTCCACCCAAGATCTGCCCCCGACAGGATCTCAGGTGCGAGCGTTTCCCGGACGGTTCGGACATGCCAACCGAAAATGCCCACCGAGACCACAGTACATGCATCGGCCCTCGCGTCTCCGGAGTACCCTCTCCCCCTCGGACAGGCGAGCAAACCCCAGCTGCATGGGTTCACCCCCAGACAGGTCATCCCCAGGAGGCGTGGGAGGAGAGGGAGGCACGGGTGGGACAGCAAACGTAGGCGCCAATCTGTTAGAAGGCCTCCGCAGGCTCTCCTTAAAGGAAGGTCTCTCCCTGAGTCTGGTGTCAATCAAAATCAGGAAAGAAATAAGAGACTCGAGCTCCACCGGTAGGTCCTTAGCTGCAACCTCATCCTTCAAGGCATCCGAGAGACCATGAGAGAAAGCAGCGACCAGAGCCTCATTATTCCAGCCCACCTCTGCTGCCAGGGTACGAAACTCAATGGCGTATTCAGCTACGGATCGTGAACCCTGTCTGATGGACATAAGAAGCTTCGCAGCAGAGGCAGCACGAGCCGGCACATCGAATACCTTCCGAAGAGAAGCAACAAAACCGGAAAACTCGGCAACCACCGGATTGTTGCTCTCCCATAAAGGGCTGGCCCAGGCCAAGGCCTTGTCCGAGAGCAGCGAGATCAAGAAGCCCACCTTTGATCTCTCAGTAGGAAAGGCATGTGGCAGCAACTCAAAATAAATGCCCACCTGGTTAAGGAAACCTCGGCACTGAGTTGGCTCTCCCCCAAAGCGCTGTGGAAGGGGTGCAGAACCGGTCATACCCCGAGACACCGCAGGCGCAGCAACAGGTGTCGGGGTAGACTCTGGCGCAACAACCGGAGCGGCAGTAGGAGCGGGCCCAGGAGCGACAACCGACCCATCGGCAACGGAAGCGAAATGAGCCGTGCGTTCAAGCAGGGTTTGCAACGCCACAGCGAACCGACCCAACAGGTGATCCTGCTGATCAAGTCTGGCAACCAGCGTAGGTAGCGAGGATGGCCCTGTACCGTCAAAATTCATGGCTTGGTCCTAATGTCATGGAACCATGAACCAGACGTACAACAAGAGATAGGTGGAAATAAGAAGGCTTTATTGAAAAGCAAGCTGTAAGCAAAAGTGCAAACGGATGGCTAAACCGAAGCAGGGTCTACGTAGACAGAGGTCAGGAACCAGAAGGGTAGTCAGACGAAGCCAGGATCAGGAACCAACGGGGTAGTCAGACGAAGCCTGGATCAGGAACCAGCAGGGTAGTCAGACGAAGCCAGGATCAGGAACCAACGGGGTAGTCAGACGAAGCCAGGATCAGGAACCAACGGGGTAGTCAGACGAGGCCAGGATCAGGAACCAGAAGCAGCAGCAGTCTTAGAAGCATGTGAACACAGGAGGACCAAGCAAGGAACTGAAGCCACAGACCTCCTATATATATGAGCTAGGCATCCAGCTCCTCCCAGTGGGAAGGAGAAGCCGCAGGGTGGGAGGCTACAAGAAACCCAGAAACCAAGATGGCCGCCAGCACATGTCAAACGAAGGAGAACAGTAAGAAGGTAAGACCATGACAAGAGCTTGTATGGTTCTTATGCAATCGTGGCAGTAGGAGGCAGATGGAGCATGAGTCATTCCAGAAGCAGTCAGGAGTGTCTGGCACTGCTGGACCGACCTGACTGTGGACTATAAAGTTTGTCTAAAAGTGTGTCTTATAGTCCTAAACATATAAGCAATTTCCAAATAACCTATTAAAGATTTATAGAGGAGATCCCCTCTCAGGTTCTAATTCTATTGGCCAAAGCAGGAAGCATCTAAGTGTCTCTCACTCAAGATACCTACAGCCCATGATTTGAATGTAATAATTCATTTTTCCTGTGGGGGAGCTGGGAGGAAATTAAAGGGGCTATCCAGGAAAATATATTTATGACTTATCCTCAGGATAGGTCATCAGTTTCAGAACTGCGGGGTGCGACACCAGGGACCTCCGCTGATCAGCTGTTAAAAAAAACTTTGAGCGGCGCAGCCTCTTCCTAGGCCAGTGACATCACTGTACATTGGTCACAAGGCCTCTGTGCTGCTCAGCCCCATTCAAGTCAATAGTGCAATAACAAGCACAGCCACTGTACGACGTATGGCGCTGTCCTTGGAAAGCTGCCGGGAACCTGAATAGCTCACCAGAGCTCCAGTGAGTGCAGCAGCTCCCTGAAACAATAGATAGGCAGGGTGCCGGGAGTTGGACCCCGCTGATGTGATAATGATGTCCTATCCTGAGGATAGGTCATCATTATCTTTTCCAGAATAACCCCTTTTAACACTTGCTGCCAAGCTGATCTCAGATCACTGCTGATCACTGGAAGTCCTGGCAGCGAGAAACCTTGCAATTAGCTTGTCAGCTGTCTCCTGAACACCTCTAGACTCTGAAAGACTTCTAAGGTTTATAAAAAGTCAGGGATAGTCATTCACTCTAATGAATACCCTGTAACAATCAATGAAATAGTGGTGCTGTACAGGTCACTGTCCATACCAATGGCTTCCAGGAGGAAGCCCCCTGGTAATCAGTTTGTCTCAAGAGGACAAGCCAGACTTCCATGCACTCTTCCAAGTGTATCTGTATCTTGTCTTTTCCATGACTCACTTATTGTTATATCTTTTTAAAATGGTTTGGATATAATGTTGCACTTGTTGGAAGCATCAAAGTAATCAAGTTGTTTATTGCTGTTTATACCACAGATGTATGCGGTCTGGATCCGAGGCTCGTGCAAGCAAAACAAGTCTAAAATTCTTACAGATTTAGTTAAGCACAGCAGAAGAGCCATTCCTCTAAAGTCTCAAGTACCAAGATGTGTTTAATGGAAAATCTGCAATTCTCAAATTCTGATATTCTCATGTAAATGTTGAGGCCTTGGAATGTGAACAGTCACAGTTACAGTTACAGGAAAAAGTAAGTGTAAGAATAAAGGGGTCCAGTTGTAGTACATTCTGCCATCCCACACCATAATCCTGGGAGTAGTACATGTGACATTCCCTTGTGAAGAGCTCTTCATAGCATTGCCAATCTTTGGCTATGATTGTGTCCTAGACAAAAGCAGTACTCATTGCTGAAGAGGACAGACCTCCACTTCAGCCTCCATTGCCATCTTGCTGTGCACCATGATAGCCTTTGAGAACAGTGATGTGAGGTCAATGGGACCACGCGTATTTTTGCAACTCCTCTGACTGATATTATAAAACTTAATTTTATTGTATTTCTTTTAAAACCAACGTGATACTTGGGAACAAACAACAGGGAAGATTAAAACTTTCAGGAGTGACAGTCACACTGTAAGTGGCCAGTATTTCTGTGTACAGTTTTTGTCCAACCTCGGACTTGCCTACATGTTTTTATAGATCATTAATGTGGAGTCTCTTATTTCCGAGACCCATATTAAACACTCTGTCTTTCTCCTGTCTAAAACCAGCAACCTGAATCCCTACATGTTTCGCCGAGCCTGTCGGCGTCTTCAGGGGAAACTGTCAGGTGGGCTGACAGTGGGCTGACCTGACAGTTTCCCCTGAAGACGCCGACAGGCTCGGCGAAACATGTAGGGATTCAGGTTGCTGGTTTTAGACAGGAGAAAGACAGAGTGTTTAATATGGGTCTCGGAAATAAGAGACTCCACATTAATGATCTATAAAAACATGTAGGCAAGTCCGAGGTTGGACAAAAACTGTACACAGAAATACTGGCCACTTACAGTGTGACTGTCACTCCTGAAAGTTTTAATCTTCCCTGTTGTTTGTTCCCAAGTATCACGTTGGTTTTAAAAGAAATACAATAAAATTAAGTTTTATAATATCAGTCAGAGGAGTTGCAAAAATACGCGTGGTCCTAGTGGCCGTTAAAAATTCAAAAAATTATCTTGGTAAATATTTGTGTAGCAATTCCTTTGAGGGACCTCTTTGTTTGTTATAATCGCGTGAGGTCAATGGAACACCTAGAGCTGAACATCTGGCTCATATTTTTCTTTCAATCTTGCTTTTATGTCCCTCCCAGATTGGAGCTAGGTGCTTGAAAATTTTTATCATTTGCAGATCTTAGTGACACCTGCTACTTCCTCAATTTGCATAACTTTACAGCTTGTCCTTGTTGATTTTTGCAATTTCAATGATGAGGAGTGTAAGAAAATGAATGTAATGTATTTGTAAAGTTCCTCAATTCTTTATTTAGATTATGGGGCTCATTTATTAAGACTGACGATTTACACGCTGGTCTTAATTGTCTCTGCACTTCTGGAGGGAGTGTCAAAGTTATGTGGCGGCACGGGCTTCTACATAACTTTAACACTTCTTCCGTGCGACAATCTTAACTCTACGCCAGCTCTCTTTCTGTTATACATTTAAGTAATTTTTTTACGGCAAAAACTGGCGTCGAAAATGATGAATGAGACGGGCCTACCAGCCTGCCCTCTTTCCCACCCATGCCACCTGTCGGCAAAGTGGTGTGAGTGGGGAAAAGTTGCAGATTTTGTCACAAAATGGCTTCTGACAAAATCTGCCACTTATATACGCCACAAAAAGTTATAGATGAGCCTCTATATCTTTATGAAATCTGTAAAAGATTAACTAACTTATAAATCGATATAGCATAGTATGGAATTTCTTGAAGTCGTGATTAGAAATGTAAAGGCCTCTTATGTAAACGGAGGAAAAAAGAGCAAATACTGTATATAATAAGGGTACCATCAGGGGCGGACTGGCCATAGACCCTACAGGGAAATTTCCCGGTGGGCCGATGCCCAGTGTGCCACCTAAACCCTCCTCTTGGCCAAAAGCCAGGTACAAAAATACCTAATGCTCTCAGCATTAATCAGTATTTTGTGCTGCACTGTGGTATTTGTGGCCACTTTTAGTTCTTTTCCAGGGACACAAGTTCCCAGTCCGCCCCTGGGTACCATAACTTTTGCTTGAGTTTTACTACAACCACGCTAATAAAATATTATTACATGCGCCAATTGCAGCATGCAGTATTTTTGTCAAACCTGACTAATTGTCCAGCTCCAGTTCTCCTTTAAGGCATTCCTAAACTTTAGAGGAACCTGCTCCTCCCTCAGAACACATGTGTTGGCTTTCTGGATTATAAAAATTATGGATATAAGTGTATTTTTCTGGCAAGCTCATGTAAAGCAAAAGTCAAAAATCACACATACTTTCATTCCACCCAAACCTACTATAGCAAAATATAGTGTAGTCCATATAGGAAAGTAAAACGCTGGATGAAAAGTGAAAAAAAAAAAAAAAAAGTTTTCCTACCCAAATAAATGTTCTTCCAAAAGAGCAGTACAGTACATACCAAATATTTGAGTCCATCCTATACATTGACACAAGATAATAGAAAACTGTTAAGCTGGAGTAAGTATTGTGCAGTTTACAAGGCACGGCTCATTGAGTTCAGTTTGTCAAGGATCGATTTCACTCTTCTCTACCTATGCTTTATGACATTAGAACGTCCCCCGACCTTAACAGCTGGTCAATGGGAGTTTCAGTTGATCACAGGTGGGGCTGCACTTAGAAAATAAATAAACCTTTTAAGGAACAAAATAATTAAAAAATCCTGTCCGCACAAATAATAAGAAAATTCACTTTTTCGGGAAGCAGTTTATTTGTCCTTTATGCCTCAATCTGCTAAGAGCTATGGGGGTCATTTATGAAACAGAAATACGCCTAAATAAGGACCTTTGCACCACAATATGTAATACCCCAGAGGGGCATTACCACCTCTTTTATACCCCCACTATCTTCATTTGGTGAATCTTGTGTCATCTCTTATATTTATTACCATTTCCTGCAATATGTATATGTATTTCCTCATAATTGACTGTTTTACATGTAATGTGCCTGGTTCACCAGCAGATGGTGGCAATATGTGCAGAGCTAGTTTCTCTGAAGAGTCACCTTCTAGTTCCATTCCAGCCCTCTTTAGAGAGGGAGAAGTTAGTTAGTTAGAGGTCAGTCTAGCCTACCCCTCCTGGGGAAAGGTTGTGTGTCAGCCAGCAGGGCATTGTCTGCTCTGCTGGGCCTGCAGGCCATGCCTGCAAGTGCTATGTGGTTGTTTGTCCCCTCCTGGGCTTGCATTGCCTAAACCCCAAGCTAAGAGACGAGCCGAGAAAGCGACAGAATAGCAGAGCTGAGATTGTTGCAGAAGTTTTTGCCTTCCACAATAAAGTTTGGAAGACTGTTTGGATTACCGTTTATGCCAAGTAAAGCTGTGTTCAACGTTACTACAAAGTCTGGACTCCGTTTATTCTACTCCTTCATCACCCAAGTTAATCACCCCCTTTGCACTTGCTTCGAACTACACCGCGTCTGGGATCCAAGGATATCCAGGTATGAGCACCGTGACACATGCATATAACATCTACAGAGACATTGTAGGCCGCTCTACACCACTCTGGCAATCCTACTACTGTGTACCAACACTACCATCTACAAAGGGGACTCCATGTCCTTGTTGCTTAACTGCAACTGGCATCACAACTACTTGCTCTAACAGAGGGACATATAATCGTATATACCTCTTAAGAGGCAAGAGATACCCCAGACGCTGGCAATAGGAAGGGGACTTTCCCTGCTCACACCAGGTCTAAAAAAAGTGGGCGTGCCGTGGGTGGGGAAGGGGACTTTTTTCTTAGGCATCGAAAATGGTCTGTGAGTCACTACTGATCATAACATTACAAGTGTTCAACAGACTATGAAAATCTCCGCCAAGGGATGCTTTGATCGTTAACTCACTGAGCAGGGGCATGGATGCCTATCTGGAAAAATATAATCCTAAATTAAGTGTACTACATTTCTGGAGGTGTATTTTGATCCATGAATCTATTACAATTGCCATATTTGGAAATGGGAAGGATTTTTTTCCCCCTCTAATATTGGGCAATTGGTAAGGGCCACTTAGGTTTATTTTTTTCCTTTGGTAGGATTCAAAGTTGGAATTACTAGTCCCCTGTCTTCTTTCTAACCCCAGGATCAGAGTTTTCTTTGATCCTGCTCATCGCTGGGGTGTGGTGGCTTTTTTTTTTTAAATCAAAGTTTAATAGGTTCTTGCTAGCAGCACCTCTAACTGCCTATAAGGTGTGTGCATGCATCATCTCAGACTCCTTAATAATCAGTGAACAAACCTAAATCCTCCCCAGCCTATGGCTGGCTATACAGGGGTGCTTCAAACACCTTCTCCTGTAAGAGGGTGCATGAACAATAGTTTCTAGTACGCTAGTGTCATATTAAATGTTTGACTGCCCATGTACCAACCTTGCTGTCTAACCTGACCTCAAACTGTTTATCGGTTAGCACGTACTCTGCCTACCCTGACCTGCCCTGTCAAAGTCTACAATTTAGCCTTATTCCTCTGGGCTCCCCAGTGGTATCTATGGACCTGTGGGTCAGCAGTCACTTGAACAGAGATTATTCTGAGAGGTAACAGTGGTTGCCTTGCAGCGAAGTCCAGATCCTTGTATAGTGTTTAAAGGGTGAAAACCAGAGGGCCACTTTATTAACACCGTTGGGAGCAGTCCCAAACCAAATCTGTTCAAGTGACACAGTGGGTCCACATTTTCTGCTTAATACAACCCTAGTGGTAAGTTATTGGTGCCAAATGAGGTGGTCTTCTGCTCTACATTTTAGGCTCTTCTGTTCTACAAACACAGTATTGTGTCAAAACCTGGGCCCACTGGAAGGTCATCTGATATTCTGTTGTGTAACTTACTTTAGAATAAATGGTTAGGGGAAGCAGTACTTAGACAATGAAACTGAATTGAACTGAAAAAAGTTACACCTGCCAATTTTAGCAAGCTGAACATCAAAAAACTTTCCAGACAAATGAACTAATGCCACAGTCCACATTTTGAAACTTCAGCAATTCCCATCGGGACTGCATTGTACAGTATAAATTCAACGTGTTGTAACTGCCTGAAACCTGGAAGTTCCCCAAATATTGCAGTATTTTGTCTGTTAAGAATACTGCCAAAGATTTATCATCCATTCAACCCAATATATCAAGTCTAAATTTGACCAAGAATTATTTAAGGAAGTCGGAATGTATTCAAATAATGAACGAAAAAGTCTGAAAGAAAGGATATTATTTATTCACAGCCATTGTTGACAGCAGAAGAAAAATATCACCAGCGAAATATTCCATACACAGCGAATTGGACTTGGAAGGAAATAGTTTTGAAATAAAATTCTGATTTATGAAACTATTGTATGTTCAAGTATAGCATATTTCTACTAAGCAACACCCAGCTATTACTTTCATATCATCCAATTGTCTGGAAAGAAAATTTACAGGAGGTCTCGGAGCAGCGCTATTTCATGCAGTGCCGTACAAGCAGGAATCAGACAAAGCTCCTTACTCACTCAACACAATCTGCTTGATTTCTTTCTGTAGCTTGACAACTCCATCAGACTTAGAAGGCAAGAACCTACAAGACGTGAATGAGGAAAAGGAAAACAATTCAGTCTCCTATATATATTTTCTTAGTCTGACACCCAAGGGTCCAACAGCAATCGGGTGTCAAAACTCAATAAGATTATGGGCAAGAATCTAAAGTCGAAATCCAAAATGGCAAAATCAAAGAAGGTATAGGCCGGGTATATATTGATTAAAAGTAAGTTACATAATAACTTAACCACTCTGGGCTCTTTGCAGGATGAGAACAGTGGAGGGAATAAGTGTACCGTTGAACCAATGGACATGTGTCTCCTTTACATCATGCTAAGGCAGTATATGCTTACTATATGCACCAGGAAAGCCCCAGTGCATAAAGTACCATATTTTAATTTCATACATTGGCCCCCTTTATACCAATGTAGGCCAAAAAAGAATTACCAAAAGAGGGGTTTCTAATTTTTAACTGTTGCGTAACAGACTACTTTATTCCATAGAGATACAAACCATATACAGTACATATACACCCTGGCTCTCCCTGGGTGGCAGGAGAGTGCACCCTTTCGTCCCTCAGGGTGAACCCTGGCTTGGGTCTCCTGCCTGGTGGTAGATGGGGTGACACTGATGGTGAATGTTTTGTGTGAATGTAGGGACCGGCAGATGGTGGAGACCATCTGTTGGTTGCAATAAATAAAGGGGCACATTTATTAAGACCGGCGTTTTTGGTCTGAATAAACCCTGAATAAACCCCGAAGCAGAAGTTATGAAGAAGCGCCGGCCCATCCCCTTCCCCGCCCACAACACGCCCTCAACATTGGCTTGGAGTTCCAAGTTGGTCCGAGTCACACCACTCTCCAGGGGAATGTTATTTAACATTCACGTTCCCCTGTAACTGGTGAGAAGTGCTCAGTGTCTGAGACAAGGGCCCACCAGTAGAATTCATTCTGGGGGCCCACAGTATAATTGCTTGCAAATCTTAACTTACCGTTACTTGCAAATTCCTAAAACTGCATCAATACACATTTGTTTTAAATAGTAGCCTGCTGCCGAGCCTGTGTATCTGACTGTCCTGTTCTGGAGAGCAAGTATCCTGGCACTAGCTATGAACACATGCTCATAGAGCTGTAAGATAACTGATTATGGGGTATGGAAGTCCCCTTACAACTTCAAGAGAGTGGGTCCCTGAGTAGAAAGGATACTGGCTGACCTGCCTCTAGAAGTCTTCTGCACCATTCAATGCATCTACATTAATAAACTGGATAGAGTGTTAAATAATCTACTCGGTTTTGTTATATGGACGCATGATATGCTGTACACAGAATATCTTTATACAGTTTAGTGCAGTCAGTGTACTCTGCCACTTGTGCATGGGCTGAAAGGACTAGGAGCCCGCCCTTGCTCAGAGGCCCACCGGGCGATTCACCTGTTCCCCTGTGGGCCAGTCCGAGCCTGAATAGTTGGTATCAAGTTAGAGGAAAGTGTCTGACCTTGCATCAAATATATCATCCAGCCTGAGAATCTATGATAAATCTGGTGCAGGTCTAGACAGCCTTCTGTAGGATTAGTAAATCTGCTCCAGTGCGCTGTATACAGTATTTTAAGCCAAGTTCTCCATAAGCACCTTCATGTCCACTGCAGAATTGTCTTTAGAGAGCAGTCCTGGGATTTGCAGCGTCTCTCCCTAACACCTGCAAGTGATTTTGTGTCGCTAAGTTCTGTCATTTGACTTTCCCATCCTCGTAACTGTACATCACTCTTCTCTTTGATACTTCCCAGAACATATCCTCAGGGGAAGCCTTTAATGTCTGCATTTGTTGAAAACACATCTTGTAAGGATACCATTGTGGAGGTGTAATAGCACTGCCTAGGCCAGCATTTATGCAAATGGCGGGATGAATATGGTAATGTTTAACACATGTGCAAGTGGTTAGTATAAGCCGGAGCTCGCTGTGAAGTGCAATAAATGGCCGGTGCAAAAGAGCGGAGTCAAAAAATGACCTTTTGGTGTTATTAGGTTGCTCGAAAAACATTGATAAATGGCCAATATGAAACGTAATGCAAACCAAATGTACAGCATGGATATGAAATGCATGATTCTAACACCTAGGGCAGGGATGTCAAACTCGTGGCCCTCCAGATTAGAGATGAGCGAAATTTTTCAAAAATTTGATTCGCCAAATTTCTCTGGAAAAATTTGGTTTGATCCGAATATATTCACAGCAAATTACGTTAAAAAACAGCTACTTCCTGGCTGCTGAGAGCCTTTATAGTGGTGTAGAACACTGTGCCTTGCAGTAACACACATAGGGAGTCTGCTGTGGTAGTGAAATAATACTGTGAGTCAGTATGACATGCAGGTGACAGGCGTCGCTCTTAGAATCACTGCACACTTCACTTATTTGGGCAGTCATGGGGCCAAAACTGACCAAATAACTCAAGTATGAACTCAGCCTTACAGGTCGATGTTAAGGTTAAGAAGAAGCGCAGTCCTTTTACACCGTCGTCAGCTGATTCCACATAGATGTCTACAGAACCTGTTCTATTAAATGCTCATACAAGTAGAGCCCCCCTGACACAGTGGAGAGGGTGTCAGCAGTAAGTTTGTGTTGACGTCCCTGATTATTTTGCCCTTCCTCTGATCCGTCAGAACAATAACCCACAAAAAACGGATCCTGTCTGTGGAGCATCCGCTCAATAATCATAATAATAACAATAATTCACTCGGTCAGCATTTGCTCGATAATCCATCAGTATTGCTAATGCCAAAAAATGGAGACCACAGAGTGGCCCAATGACAGAGTCTAATGTTAGCAGCAGTATGAGGAGGCCACCAAGTGGCACAATTACAGAGTCTGGAGTTGGCAGCAGTATGAGCAGGCTACCAAGTGGCACAATGACAGAGTCTGGAGGTGGTGGCAGTATGAGGAGGCCACCGAGTGGCACAATGATAGAGTCTTGAGGTGGCGGCAGTATGAGGAGGCCACTGAGCGGCACAATGACCGAGTCTGGAGGTAGCGGCTTCAGGAAAAGGCCACCGAATCGCACAATGACAGAGTCTGTAGATGGCAGCAGTATGATGAGTCCACCGTGTGGCGCAATGGCAGAGTTTGGAGTTGGCAGCAGTATGAGGAGGCCACCGAGTGGCACAATGAGTCTCGAGGTGGCAGCAGCATCAGGAGGTTGTCATTGTTTTCATGTACTTTTTGCATATTTGTTGTTTCATAATATATATTTTCCTCACACTTTCAGATGTCACACGAACTCACATGACATCATCTGGTCCATACAGCAAGGGAGTTTTTCAGTCACCCATAATTTTTCCAGAAAAAAATGTTTTGAAAGACAAAATTTCACCACAACGTCATTCGGTTCATACAGCAAAAGGAGTTTTGCAGTCACCCATCAACGTTACCGGAAAAAAAAACACTTTGAAAGAGTGGCACAACGACATAGTCTGGAGGTGGCAGCAGCATGAGTAGGCCACAGAGTGGCACAATGGCAGAGTGTGGGGGTGGCAGCATCATTAGGAAGCCACAGAATGGCACAATGACAGAGTGTCAATCCACCAAGATGCTTCTGGGGAACCTGCCTGGCATGAATAGGCATCTAGTAGCTACAGACAATGACAAGAAAAAGCGTCAAGATAGCTTTGAGCCCGGAAGAGTCGCAAAGTTCATCAAGATACGTCACTAAAGATTTTACCGCATATAACCGCAGCGCTGACTGCAGAATAAATTTAGTTTTTCAACCAAAATACTTCAATAAAGATTTTACTGCATATAACTGCAGCGCTGACCACTGAATTAATTTAGTTTTTCGACCGTCATACTTCAATAAAGATTTTACCACCTATTACTACAGCGCTGAACGCAAGAATAACATTTGTTTTTCCACCAAAATACGTCACAAAAGATTTTACCGTATATAACTGCAGTGCTGAACGCTGATTAAAATTTGTTTTTCCACCGAAATAAATCGCAAAAGATTTTACCACATAGAACTGCAGCCCTGAACACTTAAAAAAATCAGTTTTTACACCGAAGTAAGTCACAAAAGATTTTACTGCATATAACAGAGCACGGAGATGGAGAGGGTGTTTGGATCCCCCCACACTATATGGAAGTCTCAGAAATGAACCACTGCTCCCGACAGCAGCTCCTGGGAAGGTCAGGGAGTGTCCCGGTCATCCAGGCATCTATTCGCTCCGCTGAAGGATGATTTTGAAAGTGTGTAGAAGACACACGGGGCCCCCACGCTGCAGGTGTATCATGGAGACATCATTGAAATTTTACCACATATAACTGCAGAGCAAAACGCTGAATAAATTTAGTTTTTTGACCGAAATACGTCAAATAAGCATTTACCACATATAAATGCAATGCTGAATACAATTTGTTTTTCCACCTAAATACGTCACAAAAGATTTTACCACATAGAACTTTAGCGCTGAGCGCTTAATAAAATTTGTTTTTACACCGAAATAAGTCACAAAAGATTTTTCAGCATATAACAGAGCACGGAGAGGGAGAGGGTGTTTGGATTCCCCCACACTATACGGAAGTCTCAGAAATGAACCACTGCTCCCGACAGCAGCTCCTGGGGAGGTCAGGGAGCGTCCTGGTCATCCGGCATCTATTCACTCCGCTGAAGGATGATTTTGAAAGTGTGTAGAAACCACATGCTGCAGGTTTATCATGAAGACATCATGGAAATTTTACCACATATAACTGCAAAGCTAAACGCTGAATAAATTTAGTTTTTTGACCGAAATACGTAAAAAAAGCATTAACCACATCACTGCAGCTCTGAACGCTGAAGGATGATTTTGAAAATGTGTAGAAGCCACACGGGGCCCCCATGCTGCAGATTTATCATAGAGACATCATGGAGATTTTACCACATATAACCGCAGAGCTGAACGCTGAATAAATTTTGTTTTTTGACCGAAATACTTCAATAAAGATTTTACCACTGCACTGACTGACTGCTACCTCCGCTACTTCCGTGAATCCCTGCACCACTACATCCCGGGTAGGTAGGCTGCTGCGAAGCAGGTGCTCTACCCCAGGCACGTTTGGCTCCCGACCTCCCACTGCTGCCACCCTGCTGACTCCCAGCCATGCTTTCAACACACATAACCGCCGATGTGAACTGAGAATATATTTTTCTTTTTGTACTGAAATAGGCCAGTAAATGCTTTCACCA
Source organism: Bufo gargarizans (assembly GCF_014858855.1). Lineage (NCBI taxonomy): Eukaryota > Metazoa > Chordata > Amphibia > Anura > Bufonidae > Bufo > Bufo gargarizans. The sequence goes on from NC_058082.1 coordinate 584,947,370, forward strand.
GAAATAACTGCAACAGTGCAGTGTGTATATATTTATCTTTTTTTTACTGTAATACTCCTCTATACGCTTTCAACAGAAATAACTGCAGAAGTGAACTGAGAATATATTTTTCTTGTTGAACTGGAATACGACCCTATACGCATTGACCAGAAAAAACTTAAAGAGTAAAGTGCATATATATTTTTCTCATAGTACTGAAATACACCCCTATACGCTTTCACCAGAAATAACTGCAGAAGTGAACTGAGAATATATTTTTCTTGTTGAACTGAAATAGGCCACTATACGCTTTCAGCAGAATTTACTGCAGAAATGCACTGAGAATATATTTTTCTTGTTGTACTGGAATATGACCCTATGTGCTTTGATCAGAAAAAACCTAAAGCGTGAAGTGCGTATATATTTTTCTTATAGTACTGAAATACACCCCTATACGCTTTCACCAGAAATAACTGCAGAAGTGAACTGAGAATATATTTTTCTTGTTGAACTGAAATAGGCCACTATATGCTTTCAGCAGAATTTGCTGCAGAAATGCACTGAGAATATATTTTTCTTGTTGTACTGGAATATGACCCTATGCGCTTTGATCAGAAAAAACCTAAAGCGTGAAGTGCGTATATATTTTTCTTGCTGGACTGAAATACGTCCCTATACGCTTTCACCAGAAATAACTGCAACAGTGCAGTGCGTATATATTTTCCTTTTTTTTATGAAATACCCCCTATATGCTTTTAACAGAAATAACTGCAGAAGTGTTTTCTTGTAGTACTGATATAAGATACTAAAGATACTAAGGGCTCTATCACACCTGCGTTCTTTTCTTCCGGCATAGAGTTCCATTGCCGGGGCTCTATGCCGGAAGAATCCTGATCAGTTTTATCCTAATGCATTCTGAATGGAGTGAAATCCATTCAGGATGCATCAGGATGTCTTCAGTTCCGGAACGGAACGTTTTTTGGCCGGAGAAAATACCGCAGCATGCTGCGCTTTTTGCTCTGGCCAAAAATCGTGAAGACTTGCCGCAAGGCCGGATCCGGAATTAATGCCCGTTGAAAGGCATTGATCCGGATCCGGCCTTAAGCTAAACGTCGTTTCGGCGCATTGCCGTTTAGCTTTTTCTGAATGGTTACCATGGCTGCCGGGACTCTAAAGTCCTGGCAGCCATGGTAAAGTGTAGTGGGGAGCGGGGGAGCAGCATACTTACCATCCGTGCAGCTCCCGGGGCGCTCCAGAGTGACGTCAGGGCGCCCAACGCGCATGGATGATGTGATCGCATGGCACGTCATCCATGCGCATGGGGCGCTCTGACGTCATTCTGGAGCGCCCTGGGAGCCGCACGGACTGTAAGTATACCGCTCCCCCGCTCCCCGCTCCTACTATGGCAACCAGGACTTTAATAGCGTCCTGGCTGCCATAGTAACACTGAACGCATTTTGAAGACGGATCCGTCTTCAAATGCTTTCAGTACACTTGCGTTTTTCCGGATCCGGCGTGTAATTCCGGCAAGTGTGAAAGAGGCCTAAGATATAAGCCCCTTAAGGCTTTTCAACATAACACTTGCAGCCCAATAACAAATTAGTAAATGGTAAATGTTATGTATCAATTCCATATTTCGGCTTGGGGGCTGAGTGTAAGTTCCCTTTCCCTGGTTGAACTAATTATGAAAAGAAGGAAAGAGATGTTAAGTGAAGTAACAGATAGAATAAATGAGATGAAAAATGAAATGAGCAAAATACCAAGAAATGATGAGTATAAATATTGGCAATCGAAATTATGTCAGAATCTTGATAAAGTTGAACAGGAGATAATGGAGAGGAAAATCAAAAAATACATTTTATCCCTAAAAATGGGTATAAGACAATCACAGATATGAATAATATAAATATAGACACGATAAGTGTAGGAGCTACACTAAGTGAATCACATGTAATGTCGGATAAAGGGATATCACATAAAAACAAATACACTATACCAACACATAATCGTTTTGAAACACTTGAGGATAGACAAGTTTTTTTAGACAGGACCCCACCCCACCACAGGACACGAATAAGACGGATACCATCACAGGAGGAATCACAAACTCACAATGTCAATCACCAGGGAGACCATCAATACAATTTGAGAAACAGGCCCCAGGGACTGCACACTCCACGTCACCTACAGTCAGAAAAATCACTACAACACCACGTACCTCACCAAGAATATTACACTTCACAGAATCACTACAAACAACAACACCACCCAAAAAGGATAAGATCGTACGAGGGAGACAGATCAAAACACGAAGAGGATGCAGGATGAAGAAGGGGCCATCACAGATAACTTTAGATTTAGTAACGAACGATTGCATTATCAACTTGAGTTCTATAATGTTGACAGATGCCCAAACACAATTACTGAATAAAGGCCTTAAATTTGCCCCCACAGTTACCCTAAATAAATTTGATACCCGTTATAGGGGTGGAGAAATTTATTAGGCGCTTGTGCCTCAAAAAATACTTCCTCAAAAACCCTATTACTAGAGATATTGAAAATAGAGACCAACATGTCCATTCAACCTGCAAGAATAGATCTAAAAAGTATCCAAGAAATGAGATAAGCCAAGAAATGGCGAGTTTCAAAAAATGTGTAGAAAACGACATAAGGAAAGTAAAGAACAATAATAGATATAAACGCAATAACCTATCTAATGATGAAATTAAAGCGTTGAAAACCTTACAAAAAGAAAATAACATAGTGATACGTCCGGCGGACAAGGGAGGATCCATTGTGATCCAAGACATATCCAAATATAATGCAGAATGCTTGAATCAATTAATGGACACCAATACCTATCGCAAATTTGTTAGGATAGAGGGATGGCACTCTAGTCATAGACAGTGCATGGAATAGAAATATTTATTAATAATTAATATCAGCTAGCTTGGTTATGCCAGGAGATGATGATAAAAGAAATATGTAATAAAATAAAATAAAATACAATGTGGGAGATGAGTCTTCAATTAGATGCTCCTAATAAAATCAAAATAGACATAATCCATATGAAGATAAAATACCGTATTGTATAGGTAATGAACAAAATAGTCGAATGAAAGAGTAATCAAATGAAACAATAATCAAAATGAAAAATAGTTAATAATTAAAAAATAATTAAATTTTTAATTATTTTTTAATTATTAACTATTTTTCATTTTGATTATTGTTTCATTTGATTACTCTTTCATTCGACTATTTTGTTCATTACCTATACAATACGGTATTTTATCTTCATATGGATTATGTCTATTTTGATTTTATTAGGAGCATCTAATTGAAGACTCATCTCCCACATTGTATTTTATTTTATTTTATTACATATTTCTTTTATCATCATCTCCTGGCATAACCAAGCTAGCTGATATTAATTATTAATAAATATTTCTATTCCATGCACTGTCTATGACTAGAGTGCCATCCCTCTATCCTAACTCTCTTACTCTCACCACGAGCGTCGGGTACGCTCCGTTCGGATTGAGCACCTTATTCCATTTTTTGGGTTGCAGTGAGCCGCCCCACCATAACCTTCACACACCTATCGCAAATTACCAAACAACCCCACCAATCAATTTTATGCAGAATTTTTTGCTTATTGTAACAAAGGCCAAGAAAAAGGCATTTTATCTAGTGAGGAGTATAAATTCTTAATTAATAAAACCCCAAGAATACCCATGTTTTATTGTGTACCAAAAATCCACAAAGATCAGCAGAACCCCCCAGGTCGACCTATAGTGTCAGGAATCGGATCCCTTACCTCCAATTTGTCCCAGTACATCGATCAGATGTTACAACCTAGGGTCCAAAAAACAGAATCATATACCAAGGACACAACACAAATTATAAAGATAGTAGAACAATTAAAGTTTAAAGATACCTGGATTATGGGATCATTGGATATTCAATCTTTATACACAATCATAGAACATGAGAAGGGGAAAGAAGCCGTAAGATCCCAATTAACAATAGAAGGGAGATTAGGTGCTGAACAAATTGATTTTATAATAGAAGGGATAGATTTTATTTTAAACCATAATTATTTCAATTTTGAGGGCGACTTTTATTTACAAATACAGGGAACCGCCATGGGCACCAAATTCGCCCCCAGCTATGCCAACCTGTTTATGACGGAGTGGGAACGGATGGTCATACAACCAAGGATGGGGGCGGATCTGGTGCTCTGGCAACGTTACATTGATGACATTTTATTCGTTTGGCAAAGTGGAAATGAAGATTTACAAATCTTTCTGAGAGATATAAATGTGAATGAGAAGAATCTCAAATTCACCGGTACAACGAGTCGGGTAAATATAGAATATTTAGATTTGAACATCAGTATCCAAAATGAAAATATAATATGTAGTACCTTCACTAAGCCCACTGCTAGGAACAGCTACATATTATTTAACAGCTGTCACCTCCCAAGCTGGTTAATAAAATTACCACAGCGACAATTTCGAAGGGTAAAAAGGAATTGTACTCTAGACAAACAATTTGATTTTGAAGCTAATAAAATGAGAGACAAATTCTTGGAGAAAAATTACCCTATTGGAATCTTGGATCAGGCATTATGCCAAGTAAAAAATATGGACAGGAATTCATTTTTTGAAGATAAAGTAAAACAACAATTAGATCCTACCCAAGAAATTGTGCGGATGATCTTGCCCTTTAGTGACGATTACAAGAAAATACGTCAAATTGTGGCAAAACATTGGCATTTGCTACAGAAGGACAAGATCATAGGCACATTGATACCACAAAATCCAAGAATTACGTTCTCAAAGGCCCCTAATTTAGGTTTAAAGGTGGCTCCTACAGTTAAGAGACAAGTACATAAGGAGTCCACCATTTCAAGCTGGATGGGCCTACAAGGTTTTTTTAGATGTGGAACTTGTGGTAACTGCAAAATAACATCCTTTCAAAAAAGAACTAATGAAGTAGTATCCACTAGCAATAACCATCGCCATATAATTAAAGACTGTTTGACATGTAATTCTGAAAATGTGATATATGGTATTGAATGTCCGTGCAAACGATTATACATAGGCAGGACAAAAAGATCACTAAAAAAGCGAATTTCTGAACATATAAATAATATACGGAAGGGATTTGATAACCACTCATTGTCATACCATTTCAAAATTAGTCATAATCAAGACCCATCAGGGATGACATTTTTTGCGATGGATAAAGTGGAAAAGGAGTGGAGAGGAGGAAACCACATAGAAAGGATGTCCAGACCTGAAACCAAGCGGATTTTCGAGTTTGATTCCCTGATCCCTAAGGGCTTGAACGCGGAATTCGAGGTCTTTGGATTTTTATAAGTGCAGTGGGCACCCATGTGTCGACGACCAACCGCAGGTTTTTTATATTGCACTCGGTTTCTCCTCTACACATGGGTCTCCACTTACACTCAGCCCCCAAGCCGAAATATGGAATTGATACATAACATTTACCATTTACTATGGAAATAATTATTTTATAATGTCATTCATTTAGAATTTTATACAGAGTATCCCTATTTTAATAGTACAAATAAGGTATATGTATAACGCACGTGTGATTATAAACGTGCATATGCCTCCAAATTTTATGTATTTTATTATACACATATATATTTTAATATATTTATATATCTTATATATTGATTACATTATTATATATACCACTAAGATTGGTGGGAGATCATTATTAGTATTTCTAGGTTTCTTTGAATCATAATATGTTCTTGCTTAAAATATCTGGAATTAATATATACAAGCCGCATCACTAGCGCACAGCGCTCGGGTGCGTATTTTCTTCTTTTTTCTTTTTGTGAGATGTACAGATTCATTATATACCAACAGATATAAATCCAGAATTGGGAGTAATTGTTGAGCTTTATAAAATTCTGCTCAAGTTTTGTTTTACCCAGCAAGACATCGCAAAAGAGTTAATACTAACGAAGTACATCTGAGCAATTAATGAACCGGACCTGACGTTGAAACAATGACCAATGAAACCACACAAGTTTGAGTATAAAGGAGGGGTATTGGAAGGGGTGAAGCATACCACTGAGGAAGGGGCATATAGCTAGACCCCGAAATGCGTCTGGTGCGACACCCCCCTAAAGACCTAAGTACCGAAGACTGACCGATTTATAGAGCAGAGGTGGACCTCTACAGACGAAACTCTCCGTCACTATACTATTGCAGAATTTCTATTTGAAAGCGGAGGTCTACAGGCTTCTCTAGCGAATTACAGAGCCACCTGCAATCTCCAGATTTTACAAGTGCTGCACGAACAGAGGCACATTCAGGAGAAGGGTCACAAGTCAAGGTTTGGTCGATTATAGTTTATTTACTTGCAAGTAATTCAGTAGCAGGACGCCGCTACCTACATCTGCTTCAGCTGGACGCTGTTATTCCCATCTGCTTCGGCTGGACGCCGCCGCAATAAAGTGCGGGACATTTGATTTCTGGTCTACATCAACTATATTCAGGTATCCATTTTTAGACTGCACATAATTATTGGATTGAACTTTTAGGTATTGCGATACCAATCAATATACTGGTCATAACACCAAGGTCCGCCTGGATGACTATCTATATGCAGCGGACTTTATAAATTACTACTATATAGCATGTATTAATTGTGTATCTATGCAGCGGACTTTATGAATTAGCTTGAATAGAGTGTTACTACTATATAGGATGTATTAATTGTGCATTTTTTATCACACCATATTGTACTTATTCATTATTTTTATCACACCATATTCTATTTGGTTTTATCAGATTTAGTATCAATAAAATTTTATCTGTTACAACCACTTGGTCACGGTTTCTTGAGTGCCCTGTACTCTACTTAACTTTTCTATGAATGTCCCTAGCGCCTTCTGACGTCTCTCCCTGCACTAAGATGCTGTGAAATGATTCCTTCCCATCCTTTCCCAGCACTTATAAATTTTTTTCTGTTTTTTTTCCCCACATTTAGGTTTTTCCAATAGCTGTCCCTAGCGCCTTTACACGTCTGTTCCTACACTCTGAACGCTGGAAAATGGCAGAATCTAAAATGGCTGCCATATTTATAGGGCTGTGACATCACAGGACTGGCTGGCGGCTGATTGGCTGCATGCAGGCATGTCAATCTGGGTGATCTCTCCTTCCCAGAGTTCCTTGCCCCATGTCCTCAGTCCTAACACGTGTAGCCACCATTTTAGGAAAAATGCGATTCGTTACCACGAAGCGCGAGGAAATTTGCATTAGCTGCGAATCAAATTTTTCCTGAAATTCTAAACAAATTCCACTTCATCAGCTTTGATTCTTTCATCTCTACTCCAGATGTTGCAAAACTATCATGCCCAGACAGCCTTCAGCTATCAGGGCATGCTGGGAGTTGTAGTTTGGCAACAGCTGGTGGGCCATGAGTTTGACATCCCTGCACTAGGGTGTAACTATGGAAAAACCTAGAGATGAGCCAATCAATAAAAAAATAAAAATTATTGGTTTCTAGTGACCATTTTACAAGCCAGAAGACATCTGCCTCAAAAAGAGATAATTTGTAAATCATTGTTTTAACTTTAAATGGATTGTCCCACAAAAATATTGTACAGTTTTCAAACCAGCACCTGGATCTAAATACCTTCGTAATTGCATGTAATAAAAAATTAGGCATAGCCACTGATAGCACCACCTGCTGGTTTTTTTCTTATTATTTATTTGTCCAGCTCAGATGGTCGCACATACTCAGTTTCATTCGTCAACTGCCTCCTGGGCTGTGATAGGGAGAGAGAAACGACGAACGCCTGGAGCTGCAGCAGCAAGGACATTCCCCTTGAGCTGCCAGCTTGGTATACAGTAAATCTAACAGAACAACTGGAGTAATGAATGTGGAGATCTCCGGATCCATGTGAGGTACAGGGCTGGTTCTAGCTTTGTTAGAAACCGATTGTCATGTACTATATGGTGTCTGATTTTCATGTTTTACATTATTCATGGGATAACTGCTTTAAGAAAAAAATCTAACAGTGCAGTGTGCTTTTAAGCAGGGTGTTTGTTACCACTGGCTACCATCCGTTTTCTCATAGCTATACAGTACAGACCAAAAGTTTGGACACACCTTCTCATTCAAAGAGTTTTCTTTATTTTCATGACTATGAAAATGGTAGATTCACACTGAAGGCATCAAAACTATGAATTAACACATGTGGAATTATATACATAACAAAAAAGTGTGAAACAACTGAAAATATGTCATATTCTAGGTTTTTCAAAGTAGCCACCTTTTGCTTTGATTACTGCTTTGCACACTCTTGGCATTCTCTTGATGAGCTTCAAGAAGTAGTCACCTGAAATGGTTTTCACTTCACAGGTGTGCCCTGTCAGGTTTAATAAGTGGGATTTCTTGCCTTAAAAAATGGGATTGGGACCATCAGTTGCGTTGTGGAGAAGTCAGGTGGATACACAGCTGATAGTCCTACTGAATAGACTGTTAGAATTTGTATTATGGCAAGAAAAAAGCAGCTAAGTAAAGATTAACGAGTGGCCATCATTACTTTAAGAAATGAAGGTCAGTCAGTCCAAAAAATTGGGAAAATTTTGAAAGTGTCCCCAAGTGCAGTCACAAAAACCATCAAGCGCTACAAAGAAACTGGCTCACATGCGGACCGCCCCAGGAAAGGAAGACCAAGAGTCACCTCTGCTGCGGAGGATAAGTTCATCCGAGTCACCAGCCTCAGAAATCGCAGGTGAACAGCAGCTCAGATTAGAGACCAGGTCAATGCCACACAGAGTTCTAGCAGCAGACACATCTCTAGAACAACTGTTAAGAGGAGACTGTGTAAATCAGGCCTTCATGGTAGAATATCTGCTAGCAAACCACTGCTAAGGACAGGCCGTTGTTTGGGTCCGTATCAGAGCCGCAGTTTTTGCGGCTCGGATGCGGACCCATTCACTTCAATGGGGTCGCAAAAGATACGCACAGTACTCCGCATGCTGTCCGCGTCCGTTGCTCCGTTCCGTGGCCCCGCAAAAAATATAGAACATGTCCTATTCTTGTCCGTTTTGCAGACAAAAATAGGCATTTCTACAATGGGCCGCCCATTCCGCAAATTGCAGAAGGCACGCGGGCGGCTTCCGTTTTTTGCGGATCCGCGGTTTATGGACTGCAAAAAACGGCACGGTCGTGTGTATGAGGCCTAACTCTGACAATCGACTTGCGTGAATCTGAACTGAAACAAATTTCAAGATATTTGCTCATTTCTACAAGAATTCCATCACTAGACTGAGTTTAAAACAATATTTTTATATTTCTTGCAGTTATGAATTTTTCAAAATGTGTGGAATATAGCTGAATATTGGGAGTGAAGGGCGCGAGATGCGTGACCTCCTGCGGGGGTCTCGCGGGATCACGCGCCGCAGAACAGAATTGAGGACCGAAGTGACTGAAGTTCTGAACTCATGCCCGCGCAGCCTGCAAGTAGTGGAACAAGTTCAAGGGGGTTGGGGGATGATCTGTGGGATTGCCAAGACGGCCAGGGAAATTTAACATCCGGTTGTCTGGTTGCTTCTCCCATAGACTGCAATGATTTAATATTGCAGCCTATGGGAGATTAAGTGTGCACCTGTCAAGCCCTGTCATCTGCAGGGCTTAATAGAAATTTTGCTATGATAGGCCTTGGAGCCTTCAAAGGGTCTGGGCTGTCATAGGAACCAAACAGCTTCCATTTAGATGCTGTAGTCTGAACTGACCATGGAATCTGAGGGATTACAAGTCTGTGATCAGCATGATCTGACTCTGTCTCTTGGTGTTTGCTGTGTAAAACAGCAGGCCTTCAGTGGCTATGGCACCCTCTCAGCTCCTGAGTGGGCACCATCTTTAAAAACCAATATCTGCCTTAACTACATTAGTGGTTGAGAAGGGTTAGTATTCAATAGAAAAGTTAACCTACCTATTATTTTTTATTTCTAAAGCTGGACCACGTACATTAGATGTGTATCAGGCAAAGCTGACGATTTCCATGGGTTCAGTCAACCATCTAATGTTCATAGTGGCCTCTCGACCATCACTCGATGGCTGATACTGGAGTAGATAAAGTTAAGGACGACTCAATGTAACAGCCCTATCCTTTTGCTAGTGGGGAAATAAGATGAGCAGGCAAAATAAGCCGAACCAAGCATGCATACGTATCGGAGGATCAGGAGAGGTAGCTGTCAGTTGAATGAGTGTTTGGTCGGCAGCTATCTAATGTTTATGGCCACGTTAAAGAGTTTTCCAGGACTTAGATATTGATGAGCTATTCTCAGGATATGCCATCAATATCAGACCAGTGGGGGTCCGACTCCTGGCACTGTTATCGATCAGCTGTTTTGGACAACCATCAGCATTCAACAACTATAAAATGGACAGAGCTGGAAGCAAAAGACTCCATTCACTGTGTAATGGACATGCCAGGTCAGATTTTATTTTCAGCTCTGTCCACTATAGTTTTGAGTGCTGGTGGATGCCTGAAGCAGCTGATTGGTGGGGTGCCAGGAGTCAGACCCCCACTGATCTGATATTGATTACCTATCCTGATTATATCTAAGCCTTGAAAAAAAAACTTTTAGGGAGTTTCTGGCTCAGACCACTCAGTTTTAAATGCCCTATGGTGATCTGACTTAATAGAGGAGGTAGTTCACTTAGGACCCACCTCTCTCTCATGAGGAACCAGCATGTCCATGTATTTAGCAGAAAGCTTACTGAAATCAACATGTAATGCCTAATTCATCATGTGGTGTCACTGCAGAGAAATTGAACACTTGCTGCTCTCTTCCACCACAGATTACAGCTGATCACTGGGGGTTCTCAGCAGCAGGACACCCTGGTATCAGCATACTTTCGGGCACCCTTTATTCAGATTGGTTAAAAAGCATCAGCTACTGTGATAATTACTTCCTAGCATTGTATACGTGCAGTGTCGGACTGGCCCAACAGAGTACCAGAGGATCCTCTGGTGGGCCCAGTCTGTCACCATAGAGGGCCCCAAAGGTCCATTAGATAAAATCTGTTTGGAGCTAGCTCTTGAGCCAATCAAAACCTAAGACTAGGGTTGAGCGAACCCGAACTGTAAAGTTTGGTTTCGCACCGAACTTTAGGATTTTTGGACCCCGGACCCGAACCCAAACTTTTCGGTAAAGCAGCCAATGCACAAGCGTTTAACTTGTGTGCCCTTAGAAGCCATCACAGCCATGCCTACTAATGGCATGGCTGTGATTGGCCAGTGCAGCATGTGACCCAACCTCTATATAAGCTGAAGTCACGTAGCGCTGCACGCTACTCTTCTCTGTTTAGTTTAGGAATAGGATGCTTCTGCTGTGAGGGAGAGAATAGGACAGAATCTTTAATCTAAAGTGTTTGTTAACTCAGCGATCTACATAGATTTTGTTTTGTGGGTGCAGTGCACAATCTGTTTACCCTGCCCTGAGCCCAGTGACACAGAAAAAAACCTTTTATCCGTCTGTTAGTTAGGTGGGCGTTGGCGGCCATTTTATGCAAGTTCTGTGCACTAGCACTGCACATGTGCATTTGTGACGTCAAATAGAAGCTTGAAACACTTCAATAATTTTCTGGGTTTAAAAAAGCACCCATTTTTGGCAATACCCTCCATCTGGGGCCTATGCAGCATTAGTCAGCGTGAAGTTTAAAGAGAACCTGTCATGTGGATATTTGATTATAATCTAACTAATTATATACAATCATTAACTACTAAAAAGTACCTTAGATGTATTCACTTACTGGTGTGACAGATGGTTACCTCATAATATACACACAAAAATGCTGCATGCTAATGAGCTGATTCGAGTCCAGCGTGATGTCATTAAGTCCAGCGTATATTTAATTCAGAGCTATAGCCACTCCCACCTGCTGCTGATTCCTATGGAAAATAAGCAGCAGGTGGGCGGGGAGAGTAAGGAGCTCATGAACATTCATGGTCATCATTATCAGCTGGAGCTTTTCAATACAAGATGTTGCTAGATTGATTGGGTCAATTAAAGAAAGTGACCCAGCATTTTGCTAAAAGAATCAGTCACTTATTTATGTTGCCCTTAGTTTGGACACCATAATACTGGTGACAGGTTCCCTTTAAGCTTAAAATACTGCAATCATTTTGTTAAAAAACACCCTTTTTGAGCAAAATACTAAATTTTAAAGCCCTTGTTGCATCTTTCAGTGTGAAATACAAGCGTTAGATACCGGTGTTCTATTCTGTTGTTAAAAAACACCCATTTTGGGCTAAAAACTTAATTTGCAGCCTTTGCTGCATCTGTCAGTGTCAGATACACACATTAGATACTGCTGTTCTATTATGTTATTAAAAAAAACTGCCATTTTGGTTCAAATACAGAATTTGCGGCCTTGGCTGCATCTGTCAGTGTGAGATACAAGCTTGAAATGCAGCAATAATATTCTTATTCTGGGTTTAAAAAAACACCCATTTTGGACAAAATACTGAATGTTGCAGCCTTAGCTGCATCTGTCAGTGTGAGATACATGCGTTAGATACTGCTGTTGAAGTCAATGGCGACCCGAACTTTTGGGCACTAAAAGGGCTCTAAAATAAGGGCTAGAGGGCTGCAAAAGGCATCAAAACGTGCTTAAGAGCATGGCAACTGTTCTGCAAACAAATGTGGATAGGGAAATGACTTAAAATAATTGGGACATATAACAAAATAAAACTAAGAATAAGTGCACTTGAGTACAAGAATGGATGGTTGAGGCTGGTATAAATGTCTATTCTGCACAAGGTACGGACAAGTCCTGTGGGATCCATGCCTGGTTCATTTTAATAAACATAAGCTTGTCCACATTGGCTGCGGCCTGTGATAATGCTCTCTGCCATGCTAAACACACGCTCACACTATACATAGGCTGCAGGGCAGGTCAGCACCTCCAAGGCTGACAAAGCTTTTCCACATTTTGGCCATGCTAACCCTGCCTTCTCAGGTGCTGGCGGTGCCCCAGCTGCATTGGCGACCTCTTCCTCCTCCTCTGCCTTCGCCTTGTGCTTCCACTGTGCCCCCGCTGTCAGGTGGGAATGCCATCAGCAGCGTGCGCTTGTAGTCGCTCATCTTCCGGTCAGTAACAGATGTTTTCACAAAATATAGTTCCCTGTCAGCAATGCAGAGCAGGGGTTCATTCACAGCAAAATGGGGTTCATTTTACCCAGCAATAGAACAGAGGATTTTGAGAGATTTAGGCCCCTGTCACCCAGGCACAGCAGGGGTTTGTATACGCCAAAAATGGTAAAATGTCACCCGACAATTGAAAATAAGATTTTTTTCAATTTAGGGCACTAAAATTGCCACATTTTTAAATTAAAATGGCTCTAAAATAGTCCTTGAAAAGGCTAGAGGGATGTAAAAGGCAGTAAAATGTGCTTAAGAGCATTGCAACTGCTCTGCAAACAAATGTGGATAGGGAAATAACTTAAAATGAAATAAAATAACTAAAAATTGCTAATTATTAACCTGCAACTCAGAGAAGGAGGTGGATATGGAGTCAGAGGTTGAGGAGGCGGTGAATGTGGTGTTGTAGGTGGAGGCAGCAATGGAGGAGGAACAGGTAATGTTTTTTTTTATTATTATTGGGTAGGTAGCCCCCGAAATATTGGGACAAAAAAAAAACAAGAATCATTGCATGTTTGATGGTGGTATAAATGTCTATTCTGCACAAGGTACAGACAAGTCTTGTGGGATCCAGGCCTGGTTCATTTTAATGAACGTGAGCTTGTCCACGTTGGCTGTAGACAGGCGGCTGCGTCTGTCTGTAATGACGCCTCCTGCCGTGCTAAATACACGTTCAGAGAGTAAACTGGCTGCAGGGCAGGCCAGCACCTCCAAGGCACACAGGGCAAGCTCTGGTCAGGTGGACAATTTGGAGACCCAGAAGTTGAATGGCGCAGAACCATCAGTCAGTACGTGTAGGTGTGTGCACAGGTACTGTTCCACCATGTTGTTCAAATGCTGCCTCCTGCTAACACGCTCCATATCAGCAGTTGGTAAGTTTGTATTTAATTATACTTTAGTGCTAGATGTTGAGCAGTAAGTCTAGTTCCTAAAATTGCAGTGTTTTAAATAAACAGATAAAAGTATTACATTTTGCAGTTATTTAGCTCAATTTCAAGAAAATAATGAGCACATTTTAAAATGAAAGTTATCGCATGTAACATCTAAGAAACCAATGTCTGAAGTTGAATTAATAGAGTAAAACCTACAACTGAGCCAATCGCTGGCAGCAAATGGTGATTAGTGAGGTGGTGTAATTTTTTTTTTCAGCAGTGAAAACCTGTTTCTATAAAAAAATTTAAGTTTGTATTTAATTATACTTTAGTGCTAGATGTTGAGCAGTAAGTCTAGTTCCTAAAATTGCAGTGTTTTAAATAGACAGTTGGGACTCATGTGTGCCAGGCTGCCCAGAGGTAAGGACAAGCTGTCCTCTGTGGGAGGCGTATAGTCTGCGTCCTCCGTATCCCCCCAGCCACGCACCAGTGATGGGCCCGAGCTGCGTTGGATGCCACCCCGCTGTAAACATGCTTCATCCCCATCCTCCTCCTCCTCCTCATCATCATCCTCCTCCTCCTTGTCCTCCAGTAGTGGGCCCTGGCTGGCCAAATTTGTACCTGGCCTCTGCTGTTGCAAAAATCCTCTTTCTGAGTCACTTCTAAAAGACTGGCCTGAAAGTGTTAGAGATGACCCCTCTACCTCCTCCTCGTCCTGAGCTACATCCTCTTCCATCATCGCCCTAAGTGTTTTCTCAAGAAGACATAGAAGTGGTATTGTAACGCTGATAATGGCGTCATCGCCACTGGCCATGTTGGTGGAGTACTTGAAACAGCGCAACAGGGCACACAGGTCTCGCACGGAGGCCCAGTCATTGGTGGTGAAGTGGTGCTGTTCCGCAGTGCGACTGACCCGTGCGTGCTGCAGCTGAAACTCCACTATGGCCTGCTGCTGCTTGCACAGTCTGTCCAGCATATGAGGCGGTGAGCGGGAAGGCCGAAGTTACGCTGTAGCGCAGACAGGCGAGCAGCAGCAGGGTGAGAACGACGAAAGCGCGCACAGACGGCCCGCACTTTATGCAGCAGCTCAGACATGTCGGGGTAGTTGTGAATGAATTTCTGCACCACCAAATTCAGCACATGCGCCAGGCAAGGGATCTGCGTCAAACCGGCTAGTCCCAGAGCTGCAACGAAATTTCGCCTATTATCGCACACCACCAGGCCGGGCTTGAGGCCCACTGGCAGCAACCACTCGTCGGTCTGTTGTTATATACCCCGCCACAACTCCTGTGCGGTGTGGGGCCTGGCCCCCAAACACATCAGTTTCAGAACGGCCTGCTGACGTTTACCCCTGGCTGTGCTGAAGTTGGTGGTGAAGTTGTGTCGCTGACCGGATGAGGAGGTAGAAGAAGAGGAGGAGGAAGCCGAGTAGGAAGAGGAGGCAACAGGAGGCAAAGAATGATGCCCTGTGATCCTTGGCGGCGGAAAGACGTGCTCTCCGCCTGGGGTCCAGCCACCACTACATTTACCCAGTGTGCAGTTAGAAGATATAGCGTCCCTGGCCGTGCTTACTGGTCCACGTATCTGTGGTTAGGTGGACCTTGCCACAGATGGCGTTGCGCAGTGCACACTTAATTTTATCCAATACCTGGTTGTGCAGGGAGGGCACGGCTCTCCTGGAGAAATAGTGGCGGCTGGGAACAACGTACTGTGGGACAGCAAGCGACATGAGCTGTTTGAAGTTGTCCATCTCCACCAGCCTGAATGACAGCATTTCAAAGGCCAGCAGTTTAGAAATGCTGGCATTCAGGGCCAGGGATCGAGGTTGGCAGGTGCCAATGTTCCTCCAGAGGCGGAGGAAGAGGCCGAGGCAGCAGCAGAAGAGGGAGCAGGAGGGGCCTGAGCCCTTTCTTGGAATTAAAGGTGCTTACTCCACTGCAGCCCGTGTCTCGCATGTAGATGCCTGGTCATGCAGGTTGTGCTAAGGTTCAGAACGTTAATGCCTCGCTTCAGGCTCTAATGGCACAGCGTGAAAAACGCTCGGGTCTTGTCGTCAGCACATTGTGTGAAGAAGTTGCCTCTTTTCGTTGCCTCTGGGCACCCTGGCACACATGAGCGATTGCATGCTGCAGTGTCCCTGCAACGACCTCTGAGTTGCCCACATTCTAACTTGTGCTGATTACTGGATGGCCACGCTGCTGGATCCCCGTTACAATGACAATGTACCATCCTTAAAGGGTTTCTACCACTTGCATATCACATATTTGGTGATCAGACACTAGCGATCCGCTAGTGTCTGATGTAGCTTACAAGCTAATTATTACCTTAATCCGTTCGGCCCATACCTCAAAAAAAGCACTTATATCTTTATGCAAATGAGCCTCTAGGTGCTATGCAGGCGTTTTTCCAGCACCTAGAGGCTCCGTCTACCTTGCAGTTTGCCGCCCATCGCCTCGCTCCAGCACGCCCATCTTCAACTCTATTCGATCCTCCCCCTGCTTCTGCCTTCCGAAATCTCGCGCCTGTGCCGTTCGTCGCGGCATTCGGCGCAGGCGCAGTCAATGTCTGACCGCTCCGTGCTCAGACATTTCCACTGCGCCTGCGCCGATGACATCGGCGCAGGCGCAGTGGAAATGTCTGAGCACGGAGCGGTCAGACATTGACTGCGCCTGCGCCGAATGCCTCCGAATGCCGCGACGAACGGCGCAGGCGCGGGATTTCTGAAGGCTGAAGCAGGGGGAGGATCGAATACGGTAAGAGATGGGCGTGCTGGAGCGAGGCGATGGGCGGCAAACTGCAAGGTAGACGGAGCCTCTAGGTGCTGGAAAAACGCCTGCATAGCACCTAGAGGCTCATTTGCATAAAGATATAAGTGCTTTTTTTGAGGTATGGGCCGAACGGATTAAGGTAATAATTAGCTTGTAAGCTACATCAGACACTAGCGGATCGCTAGTGTCTGATCACCAAATATGTGATATGCAAGTGGTAGAAACCCTTTAATTCCATCACTGGAGTGTGATCGTAAGATGTGCGAGTACAAGCGCACGCTGGTAGACGCACTGCTAGTTGCATTCCCACCTGACAGCGGGGGCACAGTGGAAGCACAAGGCGAAGGCAGAGGAGGAGGATGAGGTCGCCAATGCAGCTGGGACACCACCAGCACCTCAGAAGGCAGGGTTAGCATGGCCGAAATGTGTAAAAGCTTTGTCAGCACGCCACAACAACCAGCACCACCAGCTGATATGGAACGTCTTAGCAGGCGGCAGCATTTCAGCAACATGGTGGAGCAGTATGTGTGCACATGCCTACACGTACTGAATGATGGGTCTGCCCCCTTCAACTTCTGGGTCTCTAAATTGGGCACATGGCCTGAGCTTGCCCTTTACGTATTGGAGGTGCTGGCCTGCCCTGCAGCCAGTGTATTGTCTGAATGTTTTTTTAGCATGGCAGGGGGCGTTATCACAGACAAGCGCAGCAGCCTGTTCACAGCCAATGTGGACAAGCTCACTTTTATTAAAATGAATCAGGCATGGATCCCACAGAACTTGTCCGTACCTTGTGCAGAATAGACATGTATACCGGCCTTAACCAGCCATTGTTATACTACAGCATAAATGCTCATTGTTGTATTTTGGATATTTCACACTCTTTTGGAGTGTACCCTAATAAAAATACAAATACAAAATAAGTATGAGAAAGTACAGAGATAATATTAAAAATAAGAAAAGAACATACTACTCAAATAAAATAGGCAATGTGGCTAACAACTGCAGAGAACTTTTCAAAGTGGCTAAAGAACTAGCCTATCCTAGATGTAAGATTACAACAGCAAATGGCCGACTACTTTGCTAAAAAATTCTGAAACTTAGGGACAATATCCCAACGGTTCATAGGACGGACGAGACACTTTCTTCTTCATTTTCAACCTTACCCTATTCCTTCACAGAATTTCAGCCCATCTCTGAGGAGAGAACGATTGAAATCATTGGAGATCTTAGATCCTCCTCCTCGCCACTAGACCCATGCCCGGCGGCCGTGGTGAAGTCCGCCGCGGTTGCAATGGCACCATACATTCGAGACATTATAAATAGTTCCTTTTCCAGTGGTCAGGTGCCGGCTATTCTGAAGCAGGCAGTGGTAACACCTCTGCCTAAGAAACAGGCACTATTTGTGACCGATCTGAGTAACCTTAGACTGATTTCGGGACTGCCGTTCGTTGCAAAGATAGGCGAGAGGGAGGTTGTTGGACAACTGCAGGGATATCTGGAGGCCAATCACATTCTTGACAACTTCCAGTCAGGATTCCGACCCTGAAGGGGTACTGAGACCGCTCTGGTCAATGTCCAGGATGATCTACTGATGGCATTAGACCAGAACGACTCCATGGTCCTAGTCCTTCTGGACCTATTATCCGCTTTTGACACTATTGACCATCAAGTGTTATTGAACCAGTTGAAAGTGGTAGCCGGATTAGATGGAAAGACCTTGGCATGGATGGTCTCATTTCTCCAGGACAGGGTACAACGAGTGAAGCTGGGGGTATTTCACTCAACCGATCTCTCACTGTCCTGTGGAGTACCACAAGGCTCGGCACTATCCCCAGTCTTGTTCAACATCTATCTGAGACCATTGGCCGACATAATCAGGAGCCACAATCGTCAGTTTCATGTTTATGCGGATGATACACAACTGTACTTTAGGCTTGCCAAAGGAACAGTTGATCAAGTCGATCTGGCCGAATGTCTCTTGGAGATCGATCACTGGATGAGTGCCAATTATCTAAAGCTTAATGGCACCAAAACTGAATGTATTACATTCAGTGACCAGAAAATGACACCCTCAGCACCCCAATGGCTATTGTCTTTTGGACCTGTCCCTGAGACAGCCACCCAGGTCAGGGACTTGGGAGTGGTCTTGGACTCCAGATCAACCCTGGCCCCTCAGATAAATCAGGTGGTTAGTACCTGCCACTACCAGCTGAACTTCTGGGGAGGATTTTAAAATACATTGAATCCCCGCTCAGGAAAGCCTTGGTCGGAGCAGCGATCAGCAGTCGGTTGGACTATTGTAATGCCTTGTACATGGGACTCCCTAAGAAGAACTTGCATAGACTTCAACTTGTGCAGAATGCTGCAGCAAGGCTCCTAACGGCTGTTGCCCGCCGAGAGCATATCACTCCCTCTCTTAATGCCTTGCACTGGCTCCCTGTCCAACAACGGGTGATGTTCAAGATTGGATGCTTCATGCATAGGGTATTCCATGGTGTGGGGCCCTTGTACCTGTGACGTAAATTCACCAGGTACGCCCCGTTGAGGACATTGAGGTCTAGTAACTCTGCGAATTTTAACATCCCGCAAGTTAACAAGATCAGACGTGGAGGAAGATCCTTTTCGGCTCAAGGGGCCAGATTTTGGAACCACCTACCTCTGGCCTTGAAAATAATTCCCAGTCTTCTCTCATTCAGACGTGCACTGAAAACCTTACTTTTCAAACAGGCGTTTGATCTTCCTATATAACACTTATTTGGTTTATATAATTTTGGGGGTTTTCTTAAATCTTAGTCTATAAATTCACGGATGGTAATGTTCTTTTAGTTTAAAGATACTTTTTCCCCACGTTTATTAAATTGTTTTCTTCACATTCTCTATATCTCGTCTGATCCCTTTGAACCTTGAGATCCCCCTACCTTCTGCCCCTTTTTCTTGACTCTCCATTTGATAAGTGCTAGGAAATTGGTCTCTGGAATAGGTGCCTTATTCTCTAGGCCTTTGTTGCCCATGGCAAAGTGTCATGCCTTCTGGTCAAAAACCAGTGTTGGCTACCTCGTCCTTCTCCACCACCGCTTCCACCTACACTGCTATGTCCACCGCCTCCTCAAACTCGTACTCCATATGGACCTCCACCTCATAAATCAAGTTAATTTTTTTCAATTTGTACGTATTTTATTTTATATCATTTCACTAATTTATCTGTTACAATTCAGAATTTTTGGGTGTGATATACCACTGCTGTACCTAGTAGACAGGTAAAAAATATTCACTAATTTGTCTATTACATTCTCGGGTGAAATTCACCAATTTTTGGCTGTGATATACCCTTGCTATACCTAGCAGACAGGTAAAAACATTTCACTAATTTGTTTGTTAGATTCTTGGGTGACATTTGACCATTTTTGCCATGATTAAACCCCTGCTCTACATAGGTTATAGGGACATAAATAAATAAAAAATCATCTTTTACATTGTCAGGTGACATTTTAGCCCCCTCCTTTCATTCAATGCTTAAACTTTAACAACTTGTCCCACATTTGTGCTTTAATAATTTGTCCTACTTTTCCGCTCAATCAAATTTAATTTCAAACAATTAACTTCCCTTGCATGTGGTATCCCTTTCTCACGCTCCCTCTCCGGCATGGAGCAGTATGTGTGCACACGCCTACACGTACTGACTGATGGGTCTGCCCCCTTCAGCTTCTGGGTCTCCAAATTGGGCACATGGCCTGAGCTTGCATTTTTTCGCCTTGGAGGTGCTGGCCTGCCCTGCAGCCAATGTATTGCCTGAACATTTGTTTAGCACGGCTGGAGGGGGTTATCACAGGTTATATTTCCCAATGTTTTGGGGTGTAAAAAAATAAATAATTAAAACCAAAAAACAGTGTAGGCTACCTCCTCCTCCTTCACCGCCGCTTCCACCTACACCGCCACATCCACTGCCTCTTTAACCTCCTACTCTATATGGACCTCGTCCTCCTAGATCAAGATTATTATTTTTTATTTTTACGTATTTTATGTTATTTTAAGTCATTTGCCTATCCACATTTGTTTGCAGAGCACTTGCCATGCACTTAACCATATTTTGCTGGCATTTGCAGCCCTCTAGCCCTTTCCATGACATTTTTACAGCCATTTTAATGCTCAAAAGTTTGGGTCCCCATTGACTTCAATTGGGTTGGGGTTCGGGTTCGAAGTCAAGTTCGGGTCCCGAACTCAAACTTTTTTTGTGAATTTCGGCCGAACCCGTCGAACCTGAACATCCAGGTGTCCGCTCAACTCTACCTAAGACATTACTTAAAACAATGGGTTTGGGCCCCAAGAAAATTTTCTCTGGTGGGCCCAAGCAGCTCCAGTCTGACACTGTATATGCAGGTTGTGCCCCCTCTATGATGTGTGCTTTGTATGTAAACATTCACATGCTGTGTTGTTTTATGTTGCATCTGCTTTGGTTTTGCTTTGATCTGTATGACAGGCCTGTACTATCTTTGGTGCTTCTGTTGTCTTCTGCTACTGATATATTGTCATTGCCTGCATGTTTCCTGGAAATCTGAGCTTTCAAGACTCCTGTCTGTATTTATAAATGTCATTAGATCTAAAAGTCCCATTTGTATTATGTAAAAGTATCCATTTCATCAGTAAGATAACAAAACCTGGTAACGGGAAAATGACCTCTATGAAGTCCTGACTACAATTATATAAATTAGGAACATTCCACTGTAGATGCCACTGGGGTCTAGGTATTTCTAATTTAGCTATTAGTATAACTAGTGTTGAGAGTGAATCGAAGTATTCAGGCTTTTTGATGCAGTTTATGAAGCTAAAATCACAACAGGTGAGAAAATATTAAGGGCAGATACAGCTTCTCCATTTTTTGTTCAATCCACTCCAGGTGTGAATGCGCTTCTATTCTGGGAGTAGCATACTTGTGCACTTTTTGCTCCACCTATCTAACAGACAACCTTGATTAAGCGGTACCTATAGCTGTGTGTACTCCTCCTCTCATTGGTTGCTGGTGCACAAAGAGGTAACTAGGAGCAGCACACAATATGTGCAGGGTCTGCTCTCCTGAATATAGATGCGTAACTGCATAGGTAGGTATAGAGTAGGACCTGCCTGACCTGAGACCACCGTGGCGCTGGGAAGGTGGGCACAGATGTGTTTTGATCAAAATATATTGGCTCAAATTTTATCATTAGAGTGAGGGCTTAGTCCATATGTTATGTTTATACTTAGAGTAACTAAATGTTACCCACATGTGGTTGTCCCTCTGTGACCACATAGCACCCAGCTGAATGATCTGCAGCTGGGAAGAGGTGGCTGCAAACACAGTGACTAACCAGCTTGCTGGAAGACCGCAAACGTCACCCAAGCCAGCTGTCTCCCAGGCTTAAAATACGAGAAGATGTGCATTACTGGTACACAGGGTACACAAAAGTCTTTACTAATGGTAAGAATTTTATAATTGCCTCAACAACATACTCAGGACAAAAACCAAATTCAGCTCCCAACCCGCACTGTTCATTTTCAGTTTTTCTTGTGAGTTTCAAATCCCTGGTCTACAGTAGCTTTAAGGGTAGGGCCACGCGGGGCGTCCGTTATCCGGTTGGGTTGCAGCTGTGCTGCGGTCAGGGACAACGAGGCCAATTAGCTGCAGCTGCTTTCATTTAACTAATGAAGATTGCATTGTATAGTCGGTCTTAATTGTTAATGGCAGCGCGGTATTGAAGGTGTTGCACACCCATTAACAATGAAGACCACACAGTGCGATCTTCGTTAGTTAAATGATAGGCAGATGTGGCTAATTGGCCATTATTGACTGCAATGCGGCCGTAACCCAACCAGATCATGGCCCTAAAGGGTTTTCCGAGACTTGAATACCGTGGCAGGCACAGCACTATGAAGTACCTTTTGCGCTGTGGCATTAGAAGACTTCTGATATCTCTAACTTTTTTAGTCTAACCAGACTGTCTATTACTCTTTAATTACTCTAGCACCGTTCTATGGAAACAGTAGGTTTAAAGAGCACGCCAAATGCTTAAAATAACTTCTTTATTAACTTCAACTTTTCTTCATATATAACACTGCCACCTCTGCAGCAGATAGTCCATGTATAAAACACGTGTTGAAAAGATATCACAAAATGGCGGTATGCATAAGATGGTGGTTTAACTGTTCAATCTTGTAATTCAACATAAAATGGTGGATATATCTCTCTCTTCAGTATCTGTACTGTCACTTTAAGTTATTTAAGCACTTTATGATCCCTCTGAAAGGTATATCTGAGGTCTTACTAATAGTTCTACTTGCTGAAATTGTTTCCAATTTGCAGTATGCAGTTCGCAGTAACTATTTGCAGATTGTTTAAGTATGATCTGGTATGGTTGTCTGCAATTTGGATTGCAATATGGAATTTGAATTTGGATTGTGAACTTTGTAGTTTGTAATTGAATTTGTAGTTTGCAATTGGTGGAACTGTAAGTAAACACACATATAAATGGTTCAGTATACAATTCTAATCACTATATTAACAGTAGGAACATTATATAACTTAAATAACTTTAAATACCTCTTTTGGCCTTTTTGCTTCCATAAAACACAGCTCTTAGTAGAGTGAATGTCTGTTCAGCTCCTCTCCTCTGGTGTAAGAATTTCCCACACAGGCTGGCTGTGATTGGTCAAAACTCAAACTGTGCGTGAGGCTTGCTGTGATTGGTCAAGACTCCTGCCCAGCAACAACAGTTTAACTCTATGCTTTCTGTTGTTTCTGCTGTGTCATTGAGCTTACCTTACATTATATAATGAATCTTAAAGGCATATTATCTTTTCTGCTTCTGTAAACACAATATATATAACAGTTATATAACATCCAAACATGAAGTAACTCTTAATAACTCTGCTTTTGTCTTTAGCACACAAACATAGGAACTGTATTAAGGTTATTGGCAGGTTTAGTTGTATAAACATATAAGCTATATTAGCAACCTAGGACAGGTCTTAGCTGGCCAGCTATAAATACTGATGATCATACCCTTAGGCTTTAATATATGAAATAATCAATGAAATGGCTTACTACGCTGTTTTTATCCACCAATGGAGGAAAATAGACTGTAACATCAAATGATCATAGGGGCGGCCATATTGCCTGAGCTGTTCTTAACAGCATTTAGAGAATTGCTTTAAAGGAGCCATAGACACAATGGACAGGAGGTGATCTTTGTTTTAAAACCATTGTTTAACTAGACATTGACATGGAAAAAAATATATATTTCTCCATATGCAAATGAGCAGTGAAGAGTAGGGATGAGCGAACTCGAACTGTATAGTTCGGGTTCGTACCGAATTTTGGGGTGTCCGTGACACGGACCCGAACCCGGACATTTTCGTAAAAGTCCGGGTTCGGGTTCGGTGTTCGTCGCTTTCTTCGCGCTTTTGTGACGCTTTCTTGGCGCTTTTTGAAAGGCTGCAAAGCAGCCAATCAACAAGCGTCATACTACTTGCCCCAAGAGGCCATCACAGCCATGCCTACTATTGGCATGGCTGTGATTGGCCAGAGCACCATGTGACCCAGCCTCTATTTAAGCTGGAGTCACATAGCGCCGCCCGTCACTCTGCTCTGATTAGCGTAGGGAGAGGTTGCGGCTGCGACAGTAGGGCGAGATTAGGCAGATTAACTCCTCCAAAGGACTTGATTAACTGATCGATCTGCAGCTGTGGATCATTGAGCTGCTGATCCTCAATTGCTCACTGTTTTTAGGCTGCACAGACCGTTTGTCAGTCTCATTTTTCTGGGGTGATCGGCGGCCATTTTGTGTCTTGTGGTGCGCCAGCACAAGCTGCGACCAAGTGCATTTAACCCTCAATGGTGTGGTTGTTTTTTGGCTAAAGCCTACATCAGGGTGAAGCTGTCACACCAAGTGCATTTAACCAGCAATAGTCTGTTCATTTTTTGGCCATATACAAAATCAGGGGCAAGCTGCGCCTGTCACCAAGTGCATTTAACCCTCAATGGTGTGGTTGTTTTTTGGCTAAAGCCTACATCAGGGTGAAGCTGTCACACCAAGTGCATTTAACCAGCAATAGTCTGTTCATTTTTTGGCCATATACAAAATCAGGGGCAAGCTGCGCCTGTCACCAAGTGCATTTAACCCTCAATGGTGTGGTTGTTTTTTGGCTAAAGCCTACATCAGGGTGAAGCTGTCACACCAAGTGCATTTAACCAGCAATAGTCTGTTCATTTTTTGGCCATATACAAAATCAGGGGCAAGCTGCGCCTGTCACCAAGTGCATTTAACCCTCAATGGTGTGGTTGTTTTTTGGCTAAAGCCTACATCAGGGTGAAGCTGTCACACCAAGTGCATTTAACCAGCAATAGTCTGTTCATTTTTTGGCCATATCCCAGTCTAATTCTGTCACTAAATCCATACCGGTCACCCAGCGCCTAAATACTAGGCCTCAAATTTATATCCAGCTAAATCTGTCCCTAGTGCTGTAGCTGGGCGAGTTATTTAGTGTCCGTTCAAGCACATTTCTTGTTCTGGGTTGAAATACAATTCCCAATTTAGCAATTTCATAATTTAGTGGTTCCTGCTATATCAGAGCTCTTTGAAATCTATCCCAAAAAGGGTATATAATATTGAAGGTGCACATAGGGTCATTCAGAGTAACTTCACACACACCCGCTACTGTGTATTTCCAAGTCTAATTCTGTCACTAAATCCATACCGGTGACCCAGCGCCTAAATACTAGGCCTCAAATTTAATTCCCTCTAAATCTCTCGTTACCCACCGCTGTACTGTTGTTGCTGGGCAAGATATTTAGTGTCCGTCAAAGCACATTTTTTGTTCTGGGTTGAAGTACAATTCCCAATTTAGCAATTTCATAATTTAGTGGTTTCTGCTATATCAGAGCTATTTGAAATCTATCCCAAAAAGGGTATATAATATTGAAGGTGCACATAGGGTCATTCAGAATAACTTCACACACACCCGCTACTGTGTATTTCCAAGTCTAATTCTGTCACTAAACCCATACCTGTCACCCAGCGCCTAAATACTAGGCCTCAAATTTAAATCCCTCTAAATCTCTCGTTACCGTTGTCCTGTTGTAGCTGGGAAAGTTATTTAGTGCCCGTCAAAGCACATTTTTTGTTCTGGGTTGAAGTACAATTCCCAATTTAGCAATTTCATAATTTAGTGGTTCCTGCTATATCAGAGCTATTTGAAATCTATCCCAAAAAGGGTATATAATATTGAAGGTGCACATAGGGTCATTCAGAATAACTTCACACACACCCGCTACTGTGTATTTCCAAGTCTAATTCTGTCACTAAATCCATACCGGTGACCCAGCGCCTAAATACTAGGCCTCAAATTTAATTCCCTCTAAATCTCTCGTTACCCACCGGTGTACTGTTGTTGCTGGGCAAGATATTTAGTGTCCGTCAAAGCACATTTTTTGTTCTGGGTTGAAGTACAATTCCCAATTTAGCAATTTCATAATTTAGTGGTTTCTGCTATATCAGAGCTATTTGAAATCTATCCCAAAAAGGGTATATAATATTGAAGGTGCACATAGGGTCATTCAGAATAACTTCACACACACCCGCTACTGTGTATTTCCAAGTCTAATTCTGTCACTAAACCCATACCTGTCACCCAGCGCCTAAATACTAGGCCTCAAATTTAAATCCCTCTAAATCTCTCGTTACCGTTGTCCTGTTGTAGCTGGGAAAGTTATTTAGTGCCCGTCAAAGCACATTTTTTGTTCTGGGTTGAAGTACAATTCCCAATTTAGCAATTTCATAATTTAGTGGTTCCTGCTATATCAGAGCTATTTGAAATCTATCCCAAAAAGGGTATATAATATTGAAGGTGCACATAGGGTCATTCAGAATAACTTCACACACACCCGCTACTGTGTATTTCCAAGTCTAATTCTGTCACTAAATCCATACCGGTGACCCAGCGCCTAAATACTAGGCCTCAAATTTAATTCCCTCTAAATCTCTCGTTACCCACCGCTGTACTGTTGTTGCTGGGCAAGATATTTAGTGTCCGTCAAAGCACATTTTTTGTTCTGGGTTGAAGTACAATTCCCAATTTAGCAATTTCATAATTTAGTGGTTTCTGCTATATCAGAGCTATTTGAAATCTATCCCTAAAAGGGTATATAATATTGAAGGTGCACATAGGGTCATTCAGA